>NC_134691.1:212788630-213123580 GCF_050947455.1 Rhinoderma darwinii
TTTTTTCTCCTTGGCTTTCGCCACGCTCTTTTTAATAAAAAAGTCTTTGATTTTTGTTTTCATCTTCTCCCACCAAGCCTTGATGGGAGTACGCACATCTCTCACCCGCCTGTTCATTCTGTAAAATTCAATAAAATCTGCTAAAACCTGTGGATCGTCTAAAAGGGAAACGTTAAACTTCCAGGACTTTTTACCAACCGAGTTGTTAAGATCATGCTTTATTAAAAACTATAAAAGCCTATGATCAGAAAAAACATTGGTTAAAACATCACAACTAAAAGGCAGTAAATTTTTAGGACAAAAAATAAAATCAATCCTGGAGCTACAGGTGGCATTGCTCCAGGTGATCAATAAAAGCTTTAACTATTAAGATACGTCCTGGTAAAATTTCTTGAATAAAATCAACTAAAACGTTTCCCTTAAAAAGAATGGCGACCCCTGCTGATCTGGACTCGTTAGATCCAGACCAGATGGATGGACCACACTTCCAATCCTCTTTGTATTTTTGGTAAGACATTGTGTGGGGGATACCGCACTCCTGCAGGAAAAAACAACAGAGGCTGCCAGGCAAGATAAATAATTGAAAAGAGCAACCCTTCTCACTTTTGTCTTTGCGCCCCTCACGTTGAGGGAGATTCCCTTTATCTCAGACATTGGAACTGTAGGGAGAAAAAAATTGTCTTGATTTTAAAATTATAAATAATATTGGTAATTAAAATCAGACTGTCTCTCCACCAGCAACACCAGATATCTCACTTGAACTCGTATACCCGCCCCCATCCAAGCTTAGCGTCTGAAGGGATGACGCGGGAGAGGAACTACCTTCAGAGAGGGTATTGCCAACAACCCCGGCCTCGTACACAGGGAGCCCAAACTCATTCAGCCTTACCTGGGTCTCATATGGCGCTCTACTGAGGTCCATGTCTGGTGGTTCCCCCCAGGGCCCCGCCACTCCCCCCTGGGGCTGTGATGGCCTTTCTGGAACGGGAGGTTGTGCACAAGGCGGGGTGTCAGTATTTTCGGAGGGAGCAGTGCCCGCCCTCCTCACCAGTCACGGCGAGGAGGGGGTCCTAGGAGGAGCCGCATCTTTCCTCACTGATATATCCATCTGCTCCTCCCCTGTCTCCCTCCTACCGACTCGGCCTTGTCTTCCCTTTTTACGGGGACCCACCGGTACCTCATCATCCTCATCCGACTCGGACGTTAGAGACCCAGGCTTTGGAGCAGGCCCAGCATCCCCCTGGCTACCAGCCTTCTGGGGCGCCTCCGATTTTTTCCCGGCCTGCTCCATATCGGCCTTCCGCTTTGCCTGCCGATTTTCCTTTGCACTAGGCTCCCTTTTTTCCTCTGGGGTTGCTGGCCTCGAGGTACCTGCTTTGACTCCCGTACTTCGCACCTTGGAAGCCCAGGTACCTCGCTCCTCTTTTTGAGTGCTGGCCTGTTCCTCTCCTTGGGGACGGGCCTGGTCTGCTGGCGGAGCACGTGGGGGCGCTTCGGGTTGCTCTTCTTCTCCTCAGTACCTATGAGGGCAGGAAAAATACAGGTGACCAGTTTTTTGACAAAAATTACATCGCTTTTCTTCTGTGCATTCTCTCATGGTGTGATTTTTACTTCCACAGTTCCTACAGGTGACATCGCAGCTAAAACTGGTGTGCCCATAGGTACCGCAGGTCCTGCAGAAGTTTGGCATCCCTGAAAAGTAGAGGTCGCCATTCACATTCCCTATTTTAAAATGAGCCGGTGGTAATCTCGTTTCTTGGGTGGAGGGGTCCTTTATCAACGTCACAATAAATTTCCACTTGACAGTCCACACTCCGCACTCGTTCATTACTCTCCCCAACAGTTTAACGTTTCTGAAGTAAGCAGCTAAGAACGCCGCCACTTCCTGATCCTTTACGTATGGGGAATACATTTTAATCACTACGAGTTTGGTAACTTCAAATGCATGTTCGAATACCTTGACGCCCGAAGACGTGAGTTGAGCTTTCTCCCTCAGCTTTTTCCATGGCATCACGGAGGATTCCTTCTCCCATAAACGTAACATCAAAAACTCCACGCTTCGGGTAGTCCTGGATTGCCAGAATCTCATGCTTGTGGACTGCCAGTAGTTTCTCAAGGATATCGAGTACCAAAAACTTAATCCCACGTGGACCGCCTCCACCCTCTGTCAAGACGAATCTTGCAGAGTTTCTCAGCCGGGCATATACTGGCACCGCATCTGGTTCGCCCGCCATCGCCTAGCCGGGTCGAACCGCGCAGCTTGCGCTGCTCCCTATGGGGTACGGAGACACACCAAAGGGCTGGGGGGGGACCGCAACTCGTTGCTCAGGACTAAGCCTCTCTCCCAAATAGCAGCACGGGGGTGAAGTCCAGGCGAACCTGGACGATCCCCCGAGGCCGAGAGAGAGGGTACCTGAGCACCTTCTGACTAAAAACCTCCTGTATAAATACACTTGGTCTTAGCCAAAAGGCCGAGAAGCGATAACCCGAATGGGCCTGGCGTTGACCGAGCCTGCCTAATACTGCTGTTCACCCCTTGCAGCGATTCAGCCTACTCCTAGGCAATTCCACGGGGCCCTGCAGGCGCGCACACACTCACAGCTACTAAGCGGGAGGTGAATAAAGGCCGGAGAGGAAGCAAGACAGGATTTGCTTCTTTTGCTTGCACCACAATGCAGTGCTGAAAGAGGAGGAATCTACATAAAAACGCCTTCCTGGCAACGCCCAAATGCCCTCCTGCCATGCAGATAAACACTGGCAGCGGCAGCAAGTGCATGCCCACAGCCACCCCTTGTTCCTTCACACCTTGTATCAGCTTTAATCCAGTCCAGTCCGGTGCTGCCTGCTGAGCAGCACTGACCAACACTGCCTGGGCCCAGGCTTTTATCTCTGAGGCCCCATTATGATGTCAGAAAGCTGGCTCTGGAATCCTGAGGGCTCCACTATGACACGTGCAAAGTTCCGTCTGAACTTTATATAAGACGGTGAGGCTCAGTCAGTCACTCAGTGTTGCCTGAGAGGGCAACACTGCAACAGCCGGCCGCCAGGCTGTCTTTTTTTGCACAGCTAGTTGCCTCCAGGAGGCCACAAGAGGGAGACAAGGGACTGCAAAGTGGAAAATAGGCATCCACCAACTTTACAGACAACTTCTCCTTGCTCCTACAACCTCCATCCTTGCACAGTTTGTTATTCTTCTAGGTAACATAGTAACAAATCCAAATTGCTGCTCTCTTTGTAGGCAAGCAAGGCTTTGTTGCAACTGCAATTCTTACTTCTTCTTGAAATGTAGGGACGACAGTACATTCCATCACATCCATCTAGTGTACACAGGTAGGTCCATTGTGGCGGGCAGGCGAGCGGGCGGGCGGGCTGCTTTATTGGCTGTTTGCTGTTCCCCTACTCCACTCCACTATTTGACTGTGGTGCTGCATCAATCAATCAATCAATCAATCAATCAATCAATCAATCAATCAATCAATCAATCAATCAATCAGTGGCTGGCTCAGGTGCAGCTCTTTAACTTACCTAAAAGGGAGGGCGGAGAGAAGACAAGGAAGGTGAATGAGCTGTTCCAATGTGAAATGCCGGAAATACAGAAACACAGACGACACACAACAAGAGGTGGCAATCTATTCATTAATTGCATTTAATCAATGAGCTCATTATCACACATGACTGTACAAATGCATTGTCCAACAGGTGTTGAAATAATGGGATTAAAAGGGGAGATCCCTTCAGAAAGACAAAAACAATAGCAAACACAAATAGCACTTTTGGAATCTGATTTTAGTAAACACATAAGGGAAGGGTGCACCGGTCCTGGAAATACTGCAATACCAGGTCAATGCGTGGAGTGGACAGAGCAAGCTCTATTTCCATCTCCCTGTTCTAAAAATCCATTTAATATATGGTCCCCAGATAGGGGACGTATCAGATATTAAACTGATAAGAACAGATAAGGTTTCAACAAAGTTTTTTATTGGCAAAAATATTATATTTTACAGACTTTTTTTTAAAATTGAAACCACAAGATAAAATCAATGGCATAATACATAAATATTCATACATTTAAATGAATACAAAAGTAATAATAATAAGACCAGTAATACAGATGTTATAATAAAAGTACAGAACAATAGCAGGATAAAATTTATACAGGGCATAAAAGACATAAAAGAATAAAACCATTTTTATTTACAATGTTATGGTATTCCACATTTGCAAACACCACATGGATGTTGCTTCTTTTACCCCTAGCTGCTTTTTGTCCCTAAGATAATAAATGTACATTTCACTTAGGGCATATTTCACACAATTTTTAACGTCAATAAAATCATGTTTAAAAAGCAGAATGTTCCTAACCTTCCAGATGGCATTCTTAAAACAGTTTAAAATGATCCAACAGACCATTTGCTGTTTAAAACTTGGGCAGTTAAAAAGACCATAAAACACGTATTCAAATTTAAGATCTTTAAGACCGCAGGCCCATTTCAGCAATGGGCCTACCTTCCTCCAAACCTCCTGTGCATATGGGCAGTTCCAAAACAGGTGCATTACCGTCTCGTCGTCACCACACCTGTCTCTCGGGCACTTGGCTCTCGCCACCAGTCCTCGCCTATGCTGGAATTCACGGGTAGGGAGGCACTGGTGAACGATTGCCCAGGCAAGGTCCTTGTGCACATTTGCCATAAATTTTCCGAAAACGTTTCGCCACACCACCTTGGACCTTGCCTGTGAGAAGTTTGAAACTGCCAGTGTATCCTCCTGCCGCCTACAGGAGAGTGACACTTTTTTTCTGGTCCCCCAATATGTCAGGCTCCAATTCTTGGAGACCTAGGAGCCTGACAGTCTTTTCGAGCACCGCATATTGTTTTGGGGGACACAGAAGCACAGGAGAATTCAAAGGGACACGAAACCATCGTTTAAAAATCATGCCCGTAGCGTACTTTAAAAAGTAGCTAAAAATACCATCAGAATTATACATTTTAAAACAGAAGCAAAAGTATTTAATGTAAAAGAAGTTAAAAAGGTTAGGAACATCTCTCCCGCCTGTACAAGTACACTTGGTCCTAGCCAAAAGGCCGAGAAGCGATAACCCCAAAGTGGCGCGCGTTGCCCGAGCCTGCCCAATACTGCTGTTCACCCCTTGCAGCGATTCAGCCTACTCCTAGGCAATTCCATGGGGCCCTGCAGGCTCACACACTCACACAAGCACAGCTACGCGGGAGGTGAATAAAGGCCGGAGAGGAAGCAAGACAGGATTTGCTTCTTTTGCTTGCACCACAATGCAGTGCTGAAAGAGGAGGAATCTACATCAAAACGCCTTCCTGGCAACGCCCAAATGCCCTCCTGCCGTGCAAACACTGGCAGCAGCAGTAAGTGCATGCCCACAGCCACCCCTTGTTCCTTCACATCTTGTATCAGCTGTAATCCAGTCCAGTGCTGCCTGCTGAGCAGCACTGACCAACACTGCCTGGGCCCAGGCTTTTATCTCTGAGGCCCCATTATGATGTCAGAAAGCTGGCTCTGGCTCCTGAGGGCTCCACTATGACACGTGCAAAGTTCCGTCTGAACTTTATATAAGACGGTGCTGCTCAGTCAGTCACTCAGTGTTGCCTGAGAGGGCAACACTGCAACAGGCGGCCGCCAGGCTGTCTTTTTCTGCACAGCTAGTTGCCTCCAGGAGGCCACAAGAGGGAGACAAGGGACTGCAAAATGGAAAATAGGCATCCACCAACTTTACAGACAACTTCTCTTTGCTCCTACAACCTCCATCCTTGTTATTCTTCCAGGTAACATAGTAACAAATCCAAATTGCTGCTCTCTTTGTAGGCAAGCAAGGGTTTGTTGCAACTGCAATTCTTACTTCTTCTTGAAATGTAGGGACGACAGTACATTCCAACACATCCATCTAGTGTACACAGGTAGGTCCATTGTGGCGGGCGGGCTGGCTGGCGGCTGGCTGCTTTAATGGCTGTTTGCTGTTCCCCTACTCCACTCCACTATTTGACTGTGGTGCTGCATCAATCAGTGGCAGGCTTGATGGCTGGCTCAGGTGCAGCTCTTTAACCTACCTAGGAGCGAGGGCGGAGAGAAGACAAGGAAGGTGAATGAGCTGTTCCAATTTGAAATGCCGGAAACACAGACGACACAAAACAAGAGGTGTCAATCTATTAATTAATTGCATTTAATACATTAGCTCATTATCACACATGACTGTACAAATGCATTGTCCAACAGGTGTTGAAATAATGGGATTAAAGGAGATGTGCAATGTGCAAGACAAACACAATGGCAAACACAAACAGCACTTTTGGAATCTGATTTTAGTAAACACATAAGGAAAGGGTGCACCGGTCCTGGAAATACTTCAATACCAGGTCAATGCGTGGAGTGGACAGAGCAAGCTCTATTTCCATCTCCCTGTTGTAAAAATCCATTTAATATATGGTCCCCAGATAGGGGACGTATCAGATATTAAACTGATAAGAACAGATTTTTTTTTTTATTTGGCTGTACCACAACGATACAAAACCGTTTATTCAAATTTCAAAGATTTACATACAGGTGCAAATACATTAATTGATCAATTCCAATCATTAAAATGCCATTTTACCTATGCAGAGGCGTCTTTTTGTTTATCAAGTAACAGGTATAAATACATCTCACTTAAAATCATCCCAAATACATCATCCACCGACAAGATATCCTTTTTAAAAAGTAAAATGTTCCGTGCCTTCCAGAGAGCTGCCTTCACACAGTTTATGATCCTCCATGCTGTCCATCTATTTTGCATACAATCACAATCTATCTGTCCATATAGAATCACATAATAGTTTAACGTTTTAATTGCTGTAATTGTTCTTAAAAGTGGCAAAATCTTGTTCCATATACTCTTTGAGAAAGCACAAGTCCATAAAAGATGAAAGACTGTTTCTTCTTGGTGGCATCCCTCTCTTGGGCATACGGCAGTGTTTGATAGTCTTCTTCTGTGCTGAAAGGAACGGCATGGCAGGCAACTGTGGACGCAGCTCCAGGCTAGATCTTTCTGGGAATTAAAAAGATAATAACAATTCATCATTCTCCATATGTTTTTACATTGTATTTCATTAAAATTACCAATAATACATACTTCAGTGGATTTTAAAATAAACTTAGTTAACACTTTGCCATTCATTAAGACCTTTGTTTTTACCTTAGTGAGATTAAAAAGGACAACAATTTTCTCAAAAATGTCATAAATATATGGTGTGTCAAAACTATACGGATGCTTGAGATCAGTTTTAAACCAACCGAGACGCCTCATACAATTCCCCAAATTATATTTTAAAAAGGACCAATAGTTTTCTTTAAAAAAATTCCTAAAGCATAATGAAAAAAATTTACTATATAAGAAAACTCTAAAATCAGTAAAATCCTTTCCTCCTTTTTCTTTGGGTTTAAAGACAGTTTCTCTTTTTAATTTTTCCATTTTTGAGTTCCAAAAAAAGGTGAAGCATGCTTTTTGTAATTTACATAGAACTCGAGTGGGAGGGGGGAAGACCAAGCTCAGATATAAAATCAAGGGCAGGATCACCATTTTAATAATAAGCACTTTGCCCTCCATAGTCAGCTCTCGTAATCTCCATATGCACAACTTCTGGTTCACTTTTTGCATAATCCCCTCCCAGTTTTCCGTTACATCATTGTATTCATTAAAATATACACCTAAAATCTTCACTTTTTCTACAGTTGGAACTTCAATGTCACTCATGTCTATTGCACCTATCTTTAAAATTTCACATTTATTAAAATTAACTTTAAAACCTGATGCACAGCAGAAATTGTTAATTAGTTTTAAAGACTTCTTTAGTGATATGTTGTCTTTACAGGTTATGGCGACATCATCCATATAACTTGCTACCTTGGCTTCTATACCTTTGCTCCCAGGGAGAGATACTCCACGAATGTCATTATCTCTCCTGATCATGCATAAAAGGGGTTCAAGAGCACAGATAAAAAGTAGGGGTGATAGGGGGCAGCCTTGTTTCACACCGGACCTGAGGGGAACAGCCTGGGACTTAAAACCATTAATTAAAATTCTACTTTGACAGTTATCGTAAAATGCCTTTAAAGAATTAAAAAAATTCCCTGGTATGCCCATCTTTCCTAAAACATTAAATAAAAACTGGTGTGAGACCCTATCAAATGCTTTTTCAAAATCTACCATTAAAATTGCCAAGTTGCTTTTCCTGCTGTTTGCGTCATCTATCAGATCTTTTATGAGGTTTAAGTTTTCCCATATACTCCTACCTGGGATTCCACATACTTGGTTTGGATGAATAAGCGTCTCAATCACGTTTTTTAATCTGTTTGCACAGATCTTGGCCATTACCTTATAATCACAATTTAGGAGTGTAATCGGCCTCCAATTCTTGATCTCCTCCTTATTACCTTTTTTATACAATAAAGAAACGTCACCCATTTTCCAAGATTCTGGTAAAATTTTTGAGTTAAAAGCTTCTAAAAGGAGAGATAAAAGATCATCCTTTAACCCCTTCCCGACATTTGACGTACATGTACGTCATGGAAAGTACTGACTTCCCGCATCTTGCCGTACATGTACGTCAAACGTTTGGCACCGGCTCAGAAGCTGAGCCGGTCCCATCATCACCGGATCTCAGCTGTATCTTACAGCTGACATCCGACTGTAACGGCGGGGACCGAAATTAGCTTCGATCCCCGCCATTAACCCCTTAAGTGCAGCGCTCAAACGCGATCGCTGCACTTAAGGTGTTTGCAGCTCATCGGAACCCCAGTAATGAAATTGCCGGGGTTCCGGTGGCTGCAATGGCAACCGGAGGCCTAATACTGGCCTCCCGGTCTGCCTAGCACCGAAGCCGGTCAAGATCCGCCCGGCGGCGGAGCCTGATCGGCTTCCGTAGCTGCCGGCAAGATGGCGCCGGGTCAGGAGCTGATCCGGCGTCATCAGCGGTGGAAGTCAGCTGTACTGTACAGCTGACATCCACCTGTAACGGCAGGAACCGGAGCTAGCTCCGATCCCTGCCATTAACCCCTTCGATGCAGCAATCGAAAGCGATTGCTGCATCGTAGCGGTTACAAGCAGATCGCCAGCCCTGACAGGCAATCGGGACTGGCGACTGCTGTTATGGCAACAGGAGACACAATGGTCTCCTGCTCTGCCATTACGGAAGCCGATTTAGGCCCCGCCGGGAGGCGAAGCCTAAACGGCTTGCTGTCAGTGAATGACTGACAGATCTAATACATTGCACTACATAGGTAGTGCAATGTATTAGAAAAAAAAAAATCTGACCGTTGGACCTTCAAGTCCCCTAGTGGGACTTGAGAAAAAGTGTAAAAAAAGTATAAAAAAGTGTAAAAAAAAGTGCAAAAAATAAAAGTTTGAAAACAATAAAAGTTTCAAGTAATCAAATAACACACAATCCCCCTTTTACTCTTATCAAGTCCTTTATTATTGAAAAATAATAATAAACCATATGTATTTGGTATCGCCACGACCGTAACGACCGGAGGTATCAAAATATTATATTATTTATTGCACGCGGTGAACAGCGTAAAAAAAACCCGTAAAAAACGTTACCAGAGTTTCTGTTTTTTAGTCACTTTGCCCTACAAATATTACAATAAAAAGTGATCAAAAAGTCGCACGTATCCAAAAATGGTACCTATAAAAACTATAGCTCGTCCCGCAAAAAACAAGCCCTCATACAACTCCGTCGACAAAAAAATTAAAACGTTATGGTTCTCACAACTTGGCGACAGAAAAAATACATTCTTTTTACAAAAGTAATTTTATTGTGCAAAAAGTTGTAAAACATAAAAAAGTTCTATAAATGAGGTATCGCCGGAATCGTACTGACCCGCAGAATAAAGGTAACATGTAGTTTATAACGCATGGTGAACTCTGTATAAAAAAAAACCAAAAAAAGCTGTGCCAGAATTGCGTTTTTTGGTTTACCTGGCATCCCAAAAAATAGGATAAAAGGTGATCAAAAAGTCACATGTACCCCAAAATGGTACCAATAATAACTACAGCTCGTCCCGCAACAAACCAGCCCTCATACCGCTACGTCTATGAAAAATAAAATTAGTTATGGCTCCAATAAGTCAGGAAATAAAAAAATATGCAGTTGTGCCCGAGGAGAACATTTCTTCTGTTTCAAGAGGCGATTTATCAAGGACCTAAAATTAGGGAACCAGGAAGGGAGGGCCCAATCATATCCGATGGAAGCGACGGTGCCCGTATTATACCAGGATAATACTTTCCCAGCAAAATTCCCCAAACTACAAAGGCGCGGAGTGTGGACCAAAAGGGGGATAAGAAATGACACCATTTATCAGTGCGACACCGGCCTGTGCAGAAAGGATTGCTTCACAGCGTAACACACATCTATGGATTATTTTTATTTTTTTATACCACCTGACTATGCCCCTTATATACTCCGCCCCGCTTACATGTACCCCCACATTATAAAACACCAGCAATACTCAAACAAATATAGTACCAAGCAAAATCCGCTCTCCAAAAGCCAAATGGTGCTCCCTCGGCCCTGAACCCTACAGCGTGCCCAAACAGCAGTTTCCTTCAACATATATGGCACCGTCATACCCGTGAGAACCCTTTTAACAATTTTTGTGGTGTGTGTCTCCAGCGTCATAAGCTGGGCATGACATATTTGCCACTGAATGGCATATCTAGGGAAAAATATAAATTTTTAATTTGCACCATCCGCAGCGCATTCATTTATGGAAAAGACCTGTGGGGTGAAAATGCTCACTACACCCCTTAATAAATGCCTTGAGGGGTGCAGTTCCATAATGGGGTCACTTATCAGGGGTTTCTTTTTATTATTTCACATCTGAGCCTCTGCAGTTGTGAACCAATACTTTGTAAATCGCCAAATTAGGCCTCCACTCCGCATGGTACTCTTCACTTCTGAGCCCTGTCATATGTCCAGACAAAAGATTAGGGCCACATGTAGGGTGTTTCTAAAACCGGGAAACACCGCATAATAATTAGAGAGCTGTCTTGTTATGGTGGCACAAGCCGGGCACCACATATTGGCATATCTATGGAAAAAAATCCCATTTTCACTCTGCAACATTGAGCGCACACTAATTTCTACAAAACACCTGCAGGGTTAAAATGCTTACTACACCCCTTGGTAAATGCATTGAGGGGTGTAGTTTACAAAATGGGGTCACTTCTGGGGGGTTTCCACTGTTTTGGGCCCACAGGTGCCCAGAAACCAATCCAGCAACATCTGCACTCCAAATGGCGGTCCTTCCCTTCTGAGCCCTGCCGTTTGCCCAAACAGCAGTTTATGACCACATATGGGGTATTGCCGTACTCGGGAGAAATAGCTTTACAAATGTTGGGTTCTTTTTTTTCCTTTATTTGTTGAGAAAATGAAAAAATTTGCGCTAAAGCTACGTCTTATTGAAGAAAAAGGACTGTTTTTATTTTCACTGCCTAATTCTAATAAATTCTATGAAACATCTGTGGGGTCAAAATGCTCACTACACCCCTAGATGCATTCTTCAAGAGGTGTAGTTTCCTAAATGGAGTCCCTTTTTGGGCGTTTTCATTGTTTTGTCCCCTCAGGGGCTTTGCAAATGTGACCTGGCCTCCGCAAATCATTCCTGCTAAATGTGATCTCAAAAAGTCAAATAGTGCTCTTTCCCTTCTAAGCCCTGCCGTGTGTCCAAACAGCCGTTTATTACCACATGTGGGGTATTGTTTTACTCGGGAGAAATTGCTTTACAAATTTTGTGGTGCTTTTTCTCCTTTAGTCCTTCTGGAAATGAGAAAAAATTAGCTAAACCTACATTTTCTTTGAAAAAATGTAGATTATTATTTTCAGGGCCTACTTCCAATAATTTCTGCAAAAAAACTGTGGTGTCAAATCGCTCACTATACCCCTAGATAATTTCCTCAATGGGTGTTGTTTCCAAAATGGGGTCACTTGTGGGGGGTTTCCACTGTTTTGTCCCCTCAGGGGCTTTGTAAATGTAACATGGCCTCCACAAACCATTCCTGCTAAATTTGAGTTCCAAAAGCCAAATGGCGCTCTTTCCCTTCTCAGCCTCGCCGTGTGTCCAAACAGCCGTTTATTACCACATGTGGGGTACTGTTTTACTCGGGAGAAATTTCTTTACAAATTTTATGGTGATTTTTCTCCTTTAGTCCTTGTGGAAATGAAAAAAAATTAGCTAAACCTACATTTTATTTGAAAAAATGTAGATTTTCATTTTCACAGCCTACTTGCAAAAATTTCTGCAAAAAACCTGTGGGGTCAAAATGCTCACTATACCCCTAGATAATTTCCTCAAGGGGTATAGTTTCCAAAATGGGGTCACTTGTTTGGGGTTTTCACTGTTTTGTCCCCTCAGGGGCTTTGTAAATGTGACATGGCCTCCGCAAACCATTCCTGCTAAATGTGAACTCCAAAAGCCAAATGGCGCTCTTTCCCTTCTCAGCCACGCCGTGTCTCCAAACAACCGTTTATTACCACATGTGAGGTATTGTTTTACTCGGGAGAAATTGCTTTACAAATTTTGCGGTGCTTTTTCTCCTTTAGTCCTTGTGGAAATGAGAAAAAAAATCGCTAAACCTACATTTTCTTTGAAGAAATGTTGATTTTAATTTTCACGGCCTACTTCCAATAATTTCTGTAAAAAACCTGTGCGGTGAAAATGCTCACTACACCCCTAGATAATTTCCTTGAGGTGTCTAGTTTCCCAGATGGGGTCACTTTTGGGGGATTTTGACTGTTTTGGCACCGCAAGAGCCCTTCAAACCTGACATGGTGCCTAAAATATATTCTAACAAAAATAAGGCCCCAAAATCCACTAGGTGCTCCTTTGCTTCTGAGGCCGGTGTTTCAGTCCAGTAGCACGCTACGGCCACATGTGGGATATTTCCTAAAACTGCAAAAACTGGGCAACAAATATTGAGTTGCATTTCTCTGGTAAAACCTTCTGTGTTATAAAAAAAATTGTATTAAAAATGTATTTCTGCAGAAAAATATGAAATTTGTACATTTCACCTCTACTTTAATTCCTGTGAAATGTTTAAAGGGTTAAGACATTTTCTAAATGCTGTTTTGAATACTTTGAGGGGTGAAGTTTTTAAAATGGGGTGACTTTTTTGGGGTTTCTAATATATAAGGCCCTCAAAACCACTTCACAACTGAACTGGCCCCTGTAAAAATAGCCTTTTGAAATTTTCTTGAAAATGTGAGAAATTGCTGCTAAAGTTCTAAGCCTTGTGAGGTCATAGAAAAATAAAAGGATGTTCAAAAAACGATGCCAATCTAAAGTAGACATATGGGGGATGTTAATTAGCAACAATTTTGTGTATTATAACTGCCTGTCTTACAAGCAGATACATTTAAATTGAGAAAAATGCTAATTTTTGCAATTTTTCGCTAAATTTTGGTGTTTTTCACAATTAAATACTGAACATATCGAGCAAATTTTGCCAGTAACATAAAGTCCAATGTGTCACGAGAAAACAATCTCAGAATCACTTGGATAGGTGAAAGCATTCCGGAGTTATTACCACATAAAGTGACACATGTCAGATTTGAAAAATGAGGCTCTGTCAGGAAGGTCAAAAGTGGCTAAAGAGGGAAGGGGTTAAAACCTCATAAAACGTTCTATAAAATTCAATTGGTACCCCATCAGCTCCTGGAACTTTACCCAACTTAAAACTATTTATGGTATCCAGTATTTCTTTTTCTGTAATGGGCTGTAATAAAACAGATTGGGCATTAGATTCTAAAACACATGAAATTTCCTTTAAAACATCATCCATAACATTTTTATCCACATTTTTTTCGTTAAAAAGGTCTTTATAATAAGTATGTGTTTTTTCCAAAATATTATCAATTACTGTTTCTCCTTCCATTTTTTCTATATGGATTCTCCTCTGTACACTTTTTTTTAAAAAAATATCTGGAGCACTTTTCATTTTCTTCAATGTGTTGTATTTTAGCCTTAAAGATTATTTATTTTCCTTTATCTTCCAAAAATGTTTTTACCTCTTTTTTAACGTGTATTATTTCTTCAGTTACATCTATCCCCACAGACCTCATTTTGTAGAGTGTTTGTAATTGTGTATTATATTTTTCGTAAACCGCTCTCTTTTCTCTTGCTTTTTGAACTCCATACCTGATAAAGAATTCTTTTATATTTTTCTTCATTTTATCCCACCATATTCTCATAGATTCTGTAGGGTCCTTTTTCTGCTTGCACCTGTTGTAAAACTTAGTAAAATCTGCCATTATTTTTTCATCTTTTAAAAGCGACACGTTCATCTTCCATGAACTAGCGCCTCTTCTAAAACCAGGATCAAGATTTAAGACAAATAAAAGGCCTTTATGGTCAGAGAACATGTTAGTTAAAAGTTCACAGTGGACAGGTAAAATTTGCTGAGAAGAAAAAATAAAATCAATTCTTGAGCTGCATCGTATATTACTCCATGTAGTACTTTCCAGTTCAGACATTTTTTTGTTGCAATTTTTAAAAACATCTATAAGTTTAAAGTCAGTTACGATATTACTTAATAGACCAGAAGTTTTGTCATAGTTTCTACTGGAAGATTGTGTAGATCTTTTTTCACCTCTTAAAACACAATTAAAATCCCCGGCTAAAACTAAAGGACAGGAATTATTAATAAACAGAGGTAAAATTTCCAACATCTCTTCTCTTTCTTTTTTGTTCGGTGATCCATAAAAATTTAAAAACTGCCACATAACACCATTAAGAAAGGCCTTAACCAATAAAATCCTACCTGGTAAAATTTCTTGTTTAAAAGCAATATTAACATTACCTTTAAAAAGTATTGCAGATTTTGTTATATTGGAACCGGACCACACCGAAGTCCCATATGTCCAATCTTTTTCATACCTCTTATATTCCGCCTGATGAGGGATGCCACACTCCTGCAAGAAGAACACCGAGGCGGAAAGCAGGGATAGATAATTAAAAAGTACTGTTCTGCGTGTGCTTGACTTGATACCCCTTACATTTAGGGAGAGTCCTTTCAAAACTGCCATCAATGAAGGTAAAAGGTGGGATAAAATACAAATTTCAACCTCTTAAAGTCTTAATTTCTTCTTCCAGCCTAGCCAACCCCTGAGAACTGTCAGAGAAATCCAGGTCACCTCTAGAGGTCACGCAGCGCAATAAGTCTGTTGAGCTGGAATCACTGTCTGTTGCCTCCTCCGAAAAATCCTCACAGAGAGGACTAAGGAGAGTATTTGGATCACTCATCACTGTCTTCTTACCCCTTTCTGGCGGTTCTGACACATAGTCCATCTCTTCCGTGCGGCTTCTTGTATGGGAAGCCCCAGGCTGTCTGACAGACATCTGAGCCATTTCTTCCGGGGTTTCCGAGATGATGCTGGGTGTTTCAAGTTCTCCCTCAGGTTGTATTGCCGAATAACGGTTTCCCATCTCCAGTACATCCCGATTTAGAGGATCACCTGTTTTCCTTTTTTTTGCACCCGATTCTTCTTTTAGTTTAGCCTGAGATGCAGCTTCCTCCGGGTTACTACCTTCCCTGCAAGAGGAAAGCATCCCCGTCCCCTGCTTCTCCATCCTTTTCCTCTCCTTTTGACGGTCTTTCATTTTAATCTGCGACTGGAATCCTTCACTGACAAGAGAGACAACAGACTTACCTGTTGAAATTTCTGTAGCGTGACCTGCTTCCTGGGCTTCCATATTTGCCTCCTCTTCTGGGGCTGGCTGGTTTCCAAGCTGTCCCTCACGTTGAGGTTGGTGCATATTTTTTTGCGGTTTCTGTTGCGGTTTCTGTCTGTGGGGACAGGATGCATAGAAGTGACTGGGATCTTGACATAAACTACAATTTTTTGGTTCACTACAACTTCGAACCGTATGATTTTTACTTCCACAATTTGTGCAGGTACTTTCACAATCATTTTTTGAATGCCCATATTTTTTGCAGATTCTGCAGAATTCCTCCATACCATTAAAAAGAATATCACCATTAATATTGCCCAATTTAAAACGAGCTGGGGGTACCAATTTTTCCTCAGGTGCTTTGGGATTGTCTTTTAATTCTACAAAAAATTTCCATTTTGAAGTCCACACATCAAACTCATTCATAACCTTCTCCTTAGGAATAACTAGAGTACAGTAATTTTTCAGAAAGAACACAATCTCCTCTTCAGTTATATAAGGGGAATACATTTTAATCACCATGAGTTTTCGATCTGAGGGGAAGTGCTCCACAATCTGGACCCCTTTCAGCCTGGGATCTCTGCCTACCTTTTTCAAGCGATTGCCAAAATCTCCAAGGGTCGGATTGCGAATACTCCCAGGAGCACTTCCTCGATCAGGTGTTTCAGACCGCCGTTTACTGGAGCCTCCTCCGTATACGTAAAACGTATAGAGTTTTTGAGCCGAGTGAAGTTCGGCTCAAATGTTGGGTTGTCATTTCCTGCCATGACAAACCCCCAACTTGTATGCGCACCACAGAGACACACGGGTCACTGTGGCCAACTAACGCAACTCCCCTTTTCGGCCGAAACCTACACGGGGGTATGTGGATCGCAACCGGTTGCTCAGGACTAAGCCTCTCTCCCAAATAGCAGCACGGGGGTGAAATCCAGGCGAACCTGGACGATCCCCCGAGGCCGAGAGAGAGGGTACCTGAGCACCTCCCAACCAAGACCAAGGCAGAGCTGATACGAATAAACAGCACTACACTTGATCTCAGTCAGAAGGCCGAGAAGCGATAACCCGAATGTGCCACGCGTTGCCCGAGCCTGCCCAATACTGCTGTTCACCCCTTGCAGCGATTCAGCCTACTCCTAGGCAATTCCATGGGGCCCTGCAGGCTCACACACTCACACAAGCACAGCTAGGCACTCGGGAGGTGAATAAAGGCCGGAGAGGAAGCAAGACAGGATTTGCTTCTTTTGCTTGCACCACAATGCAGTGCTGAAAGAGGAGGAATCTACATAAAAACGCCTTCCTGGCAACGCCCAAATGCCCTCCTGCCGTGCAAACACTGGCAGCAGCAGCAGTAAGTGCATGCCCACAGTCACCCCTTCTTCCTTCACATCTTGTATCAGCTGTAATCCAGTCCAGTGCTGCCTGCTGAGCAGCACTGACCAACACTGCCTGGGCCCAGGCTTTTATCTCTGAGACCCCATTATGATGTCAGAAAGCTGGCTCTGGCTCCTGAGGGCTCCACTATGACACGTGCAAAGTTCCGTCTGAACTTTATATAAGACGGTGCGGCTCAGTCAGTCACTCAGTGTTGCCTGAGAGGGCAACACTGCAACAGGCGGCCCCCAGGCTGTCTTTTTTTTGCACAGCTAGTTGCCTCCAGGAGGCCACAAGAGGGAGACAAGAGACTGCAAAATGGAAAATAGGCATCCACCAACTTTACAGACAACTTCTCCTTGCTCCTACAACCTCCATCCTTGCACAGTTTGTTATTCTTCCAGGTAACATAGTAACAAATCCAAATTGCTGCTCTCTTTGTAGGCAAGCAAGGGTTTGTTGCAACTGCAATTCTTACTTCTTTGAAATGTAGAAACGACAGTACATTCCATCACATCCATCTAGTGTACACAGGTAGGTCCATTGTGGCGGGCGGGCGGGCGGCTGGCTGCTTTAATGGCTGTTTGCTGTTCCCCTACTCCACTCCACTATTTGACTGTGGTGCTGCATCAATCAGTGGCTGGCTTGATGGCTGGCTCAGGTGCAGCTCTTTAACTTACCTAGGAGGGAGGGCGGAGAGAAGACAAGGAAGGTGAATGAGCTGTTCCAATTTGAAATGCCAGAAACACAGACACAAAACAAGAGGTGGAAATCTATTAATTAATTGCATTTAATAAACTAGCTCATTATCACACATGACTGTACAAATGCATTGTCCAACAGGTGTTGAAATAATGGGATTAAAGGAGATGTGCAATGTGCAAGACAAAAACAATGGCAAACACAAAAAGCACTTTTGGAATCTGATTTTAGTCAACACATAAGGAAAGGGTGCACCGGTCCTGGAAATACTGCAATACCAGGTCAATGCGTGGAGTGGACAGAGCAAGCTCTATTTCCATCTCCCTGTTCTAAAAATCCATTTAATATATGGTCCCCAGATAGGGGACGTATCAGATATTAAACTGATAAGAACAGATTTTTGATTGAAAAATGCTTTATTGACAATCAATCGTCATCATACAAACATTACTGCGACACAGCGCAAGCCATGAAGCAGCAAATAATAAATAATAACAGTCGTCAAACATAACATGACAGTATAATACACAGTACAGGCTAGCCTATGCTATACATTACACCACATGCTACACTAACATTCTTGCATTCACTAACGCCAAACAACAAAGCATTACAGACAAGTGATGGGATAGGGGAGTGGGTAGGAGGGGATAGGGAAGGGGGAAATCACAGGCCCGAAGCTTTATTGAAGGACAACACACAAGAAGGGAGAGTGGGGGGGAGGGGAGTATCAGTCCTCTTCCTCATCGACGTCCGGGCTGTCCCAGGTGGAATAGTCTCTGAGCAGGCTGTGGATCAGCCTGCGGCAGTCCTGGACGGACACACTCTCTCTCCGCAAAATCAGACGGTTCCTGGCAAACCATATAGCGTCCTTAAAGCAATTCATAAGGCGCCAGGCTTCCTGGATTGCTCCATCCGTGGTATTCCCAGGAAATAGTCCATAAAGTACAGAGCGGTACGACAGTCTGTTCCTGGGTACTGAGTCCTTGAGTTCATGTTCCAAGGCTTTCAACAGACCCTGTGCAAAGGGGCACTGCCAGAAAGTGTGCAAAGATGTTTCCTCCGTGAAGGGGCACCTGGGGCAGTAGCGGGTCTTGCACAGGTTGCGGTCATGCATGAATGACCTAAGAGGCAGTCCTCCCTGGATGGCCATCCATGAAATGTCCTTGTGCCCGTTGGTCAACCTGCCAGATGACACGTTAGTCCAAACAGTCTCCAACGTGTCGGCATGAAGCCCTGGAACAGACTCCAGTGAGTCCTTTGCTCTGATGTGCTTGTGGATCGTCTTAGGTTTCCACAAGTCGGGCTTAAGACCCTCCAGCTGATGCTCCCTCACAAACCGGACGACATCTCCGTAGAACCAGGGAGCGTGCCAGTTGTAAGGGAAGGAGCTGTCCCACTTGTCCCAGCCAAAACCTCGCCAGAGGGGAAGGAGGAAGTAGCGGGACATGGCCTTGCCCGCAGAGCAGTTTGCTGTCCTCAGAGTCCTACGAACACAGTCACATACAAAAGCGATCCGCAGCAGAGTGGGAATGTCGGGTATACCCTTCCCACCTTTGCGGGGCTCCTTGTACATAACAGTCCGCTTTATTCTGTCCATTTTCGAGCCCCAGATGAAGCGAAACACAGTCCTGGTAATGGCCCTCGAGACAGTGGCAAGAGGGGGCCATGCCTGTGCAGTGTATTGTAGCACAGGCAAGACTTCGTTACGCAGGACCATTGTTTTGCCCTCAATAGTGAGTTGTCTGAGGCTCCACAGTCCGATCCTTTGGTTGACTTTGGCCAAGCGTTCTTCCCACGACTTTAGGGCTGCACCTTCCTTACCGAACCAGACTCCCAGAATTTTGATGAAGTCCGGCTTGATAGTAAACGGGAAGGAGGCAGGAGAAGGCAGGTACCATTTTCCGAAGAGCATGGCTTCCGACTTCCCGCAGTTGACTTTTGCCCCTGAAGCGCGTCCGAACTCCTCGCAGGTCTGGACGAGTGCAGTCACCGAGCTCTGGTCAGCGCAGAAGACGGTCACGTCGTCCATGTACAGCGAGCATTTGACCTCGAAGTGTCCTGGACCTGGTGCGGTGATCCCTCTGATCTCTCCGTTCTGCCGGATAGCCTCTGCGAAGAGCTCTATAACACAAACAAAAAGGAGAGGTGAAAGAGGACAGCCTTGTCTAACCCCCGACGATACAGGAAAGGGGTCAGTCTTCCAGCCGTTCACCAGCACCGAGCTGTAAATGTCGCAATACATCAGGTTAACATACAAACAGAACAACCTGCCAAGCCGCAGCCTACGCAGAGCCTTACCCATGAATTCGTGAGAGACCCGGTCAAAAGCCTTCTCCTGATCCAGACTGACCAGGGCCGCGTGTGTACGGCGGCTTTGCATGTAATGCACCGTGTCCTGATAAGAACAGATAAGGTTTCAACAAAATTTTATTGACACATATATATATACAGAGAATACATTTTCATAGAAAAAAATTCTGCCATAAAATGCTTGTTGTACATTTCATAAAATAATTTTTGTGTAATACAATTCTGTAATAAATTATTTGTTTGTAAATTTTTCTTTAATAAAATTCAATAACAAAAAGTTTTTATAATTCATTTCATTAAAACCTTTTTGTAAAATTAAATTCAGTAATAAAATGTTTATTTTTAATGCATTTCATTAAAATGATAAAAGCAATAAATTTTTAACGAGAAGAAGGTTTCTTTAAAAATATGACAATGGCAGGATAAAACAAGCAGTAAAATCACAATTACAAATACATAAATTATTTACATGGTAATCGTGTTCCACAGAGACAGACACCACATGGATGCCGCCTCTTTTGCTCCTAGATTTTTTTTGTCTCTGAGGTAGTAGACATACAACTCACTTAGCGCAATCTTGACACAGTCTGTAATGTCAATAAAATCACGTTTAAAAAGAAGAATGTTCCTAACCTTCCAGATGGCATTTTTAAAACAATTAATAATCATCCAGCAGATCATCTGCTGTCTGAATGATGGGCAGGTAAAAAGGCCATAAAAAACGTATTCGTACTTAAAATCTTTAAGACCACAGATCCATTTTAGTAAAAGGCCTGCTTTCCTCCATACCTCCTGTGCATAGTGGCAGTTCCAGAACAAGTGCATTACTGTTTCGTCATTCCCGCACCTATCTCGTGGGCACTTGGCTCTCGCCACCAGTCCTCGCCTATGTTGGAATGCACGTGTAGGGAGGCACTGGTGGACGATTGCCCAGGCAAGGTCCTTATGCACATTTGCAAGATATTTTCCATACACATTTCGCCACACTTGCTTGGACCTTGCCTGCGAGAAATTGGACACTGCCACTGTCTGTTCTCCGTGTCTGCACGCCATCGACACCTTTCTCTGGTCCCCCAATATGTCAGGCTCCAATTCTTGGAGGCTCAGGAGCCTAACAGTCTTTTCTAGCACCACATAGTGTTTTGGGGGACACAGAAGCACAGGAGAATTTAGGGAGATACGAGCCCAACGTTTAAAAACCATGCCCGCTGCGTATTATAAAAAGCAGCTAAAAATGCCATCGGATTTAAACATTTTAAAACAGAAGCAGAAATATTTGATATAAAAAAATGTAAAAAGGTTAGGAACATCTCTCCCGCCATTGTCTTTACCTTTATACATAAAATCACGTTTTAATTTTTCCATCTTGGAGCCCCACAGAAACATAAAACAAATGCGTGTTAGCTTTTTAATATATAAAATGGATGGAGGGAAAACCATGGCCAAATAGAGCATTATTGGGATTAAAACCATTTTTATGATTAAAATTTTCCCCTCCATCGTGAGGCTCCTAAGATTCCACATTAAAACCTTCTTCTCTATTTTTGCTATCACTGAGTCCCAGTTAGAGGTCCCATTGTTCGCCTGATTAAAAACAATCCCTAAAATTTTAATCTGGTCCTTCTGCATTCTGACTCCTGGGGTCAGGGAGGAATCCCAGCCTCCTATATTAAAACACTCACATTTATCAATGTTAAGTTTAAAACCAGAAGCCTCGCAGAAAAAGGTGGTGTTCCTCAGCGCCCTCCTCATGGATGATGAATCAGGGCACAGAATTGTCACATCATCCATGTAGCTTAATACCTTTACTTGGTTGCCCCTCCCACCAGGTATTGGGGCGCCTCTAATAACTTTATCGTTCCTGAGCATAGCTAAAAGGGGCTCCATTGCGCAAATAAATAGTAGGGGAGACAATGGGCACCCTTTCTTGACTCCAGATAAAAGAGGAACACCACTAGTTAAAAATCCATTTATAGAAATTTCACTAAAACAGGACCGATATAAAAGCATAACACGACTTATCATAAAATCAGGCACGGCCATTTTTTTAAGCACCATAAAAAGGAACTCCTGGGACACTCTATCAAAGGCCTTTTCAAAGTCAAGGGATAAAATAGCAAGGTTTTGGCCTCGATCTTTAAAATAGCAACTAACATCTCTTAAAATATTAAGGGACTCAGTGATAGATCTACCAGGTACCCCACAGACCTGATTTGGGTGGATTAATTTACTGATAAAAGGTTTAAAACGGACCGCTATCAGTTTGGCTAAAATTTTATAATCTACATTTAAAAGCGTAATCGGGCGCCAATTTTTGAGCTGGTCCTTTCCAC
The DNA here is from genome assembly GCF_050947455.1 of Rhinoderma darwinii. Taxonomy (NCBI): domain Eukaryota; kingdom Metazoa; phylum Chordata; class Amphibia; order Anura; family Rhinodermatidae; genus Rhinoderma; species Rhinoderma darwinii. The sequence goes on from NC_134691.1 coordinate 212,811,079, forward strand.
CCTTCTTTTTAAAAATTAGGGACACAATCCCCCTTCTCCAAGAAGGGGGCAGCTCTTCTACAATAAAAGCCTCTTTATATAGTAAAATCATATCCTCTTTTAAAACATCCCAAAAAGTTAGATAAAATTCAATAGGCAACCCATCCTCCCCAGGGGCCTTTCCCGCTGAAAAACTTTTAAAAACAAATAAAAGTTCCTCCAAATTAAGATCCCGGGATAAAACCTCCTGGTCCAAAGTATCTAACTTAAAATCAAGGGAGTTAAGAGCATGATTTAAAAAGGATTCATCAATAGCTTTTCTGCTAAAAAGGAGTTGGTAAAAATTAAAAGCTGCATTTAACATTCCTCCCACGGAAGTCTCCCCTTCTAGGTTTAAAATAGCGTCTCTTTTGTCATTTACCTTTTTAAAAAAAGAATCGGGAGCACTTCTCGTCTTCTTCTAGATGCTTCACGTGGGAGTTAAAAATTATTTGTTTACCTTTATCATCAAGACATTTTTTTATTTCAGCTTTTAAGTTTAAAATATCAGAATCCACATCAAACCCAACATCCTTCAATTTAAAAAGCACATGTAGACGCTTATTAAGAACATAAAACCACTGTTTCTTTTCTCTAGCTTTCTTCCTACCTGCTCGGATAAAAAATAATTTAATTTTTGGTTTAATGCCCTCCCACCAGTGCAGCATGGTCTCGTGGGGTTTTCTCTGTAATTGCCAGCACTGGTAGGTCCGCACAAACTCATTTTTAATTTCAGGGTCCTCCAGGAGTGTGGCGTTCAACCTCCAGAGGCCCTTACTTTTTGCTCTCCCTCGAGCTCCAGAGACACATTTAGGAGTTTGGGATCTGAAAAGATATTATTTAAAAGCATGCATTTTTGAGGGGTAAAATCATGAGAGGCAAAGATAAAATTGATTCTGGAGCTCACTCTTCCATTAGACCATGTGGCGCCTGGGTCTCCTGGCAAGAGATCCTTCCAGCAATCGCGTAATTTAAAATCATCAATAAAATTTTTGAGCAGGTAGGTAGTTAGGTCTTTTCTATTTGCATCACCCCCCTGCCGGCACTCTCCTTCTCTTATGCAGTTAAAATCACCCCCTACCAGCAGGGGGGTAGATCCAACACAAAACAGTGGTAAAATATTAAAAAGTTCTGCCCGCTCCTGTTTGTCAGGAGGGGCATACACATTTAAAATACGAATTAAAAGTCCATTAATATGTAGGTGGGTTAAAACAGCTCTGCCGGGCATAATCTCAATCACATTTTGTATGGAAATAAAACGGCCACGGCAGAGTAGTCCCACACCTGAAGAACGACAGTCATTGGCTCCAGACCACACCGAAGGGCCCAGCTTCCAGTCTTGTTTTAAATCCATATAGTCCATGCTGTTAGGGATTCCACACTCCTGCAGTAGGCAAAAATCAAAGTCCATAGTCTCAAGAAATGAAAATAAAGCAGCCCTGCGAACAGGGCTCTTTAGGGACCTCACATTCAGTGAGGAGAATTTTAGGGTACTAGAAGGCATAACTTATGGAGAGTCAGTGTCCACTTCTGAGGAGCCCGACCCCGATATACTCTGGGAGTCAGGCTGCCCCTTTTCCGGAGACGCGAACTCCAAGATGTTCACAGGGTCAGAGCCGGATAGATGTTTAGGCCCGACTCTTCCCCTGAATTCGCTTTCATCCGAGCTGCGGCATAGTGTTTTCCTCTTAATTGTGGACACGTCCTCTTCTCTCGACCTCTTCCCCGTACTGGATAAATCCATACACGCTCCGTCCTCGTCCTCCTCACTCGATGTCTCCTTGGTCTCCTGGCTGATGTCATCTCTGTCACGATCTCCGGCCTCTGCTACCTCAGGTGCGGCTACAGGTCTCTCCGGATCGCTGGTCATCTCGGGTTGCTCAGGAGCCTGTGAGGTCCCTTCCTTCTTTCTCATCATTCCGCCTACTGCATCTAAAGCCGTCTGCATCCGACCCTCTATTGGCGTAACAAGAGGGACGGACTCTAGCTCTCCAGCCGATCGGTGGCGGCTGGTGCTTGGGGTATCCCGCAAGGAGCCCCTACGTCTGGACTCCTTATTTGGCTCTTCACCAGCCGCCATCTCTGCCCAGTCCCCTTTTGTGGGTATCGAGGAGCGGCGAGACTTTTTTCCGACCGGTTCCGGGTTGGAGCTTGGGGCCTTCATTACAGAGCTAGAACAGCCCTGCTCGGCCCCCTTGGAATCCCTAGGACCACCCTCCACACGTGGACTGGAGGGTATTGGCCCTGACCCTTCGGTGGGTCCCGGGGCATTACCAGCAGTGCCCACACCTGTTGCAGGCTGCTGCCCTGGCCCCGGTCGGGGTGGCCCAGGTTTGGGTTCACCCCTCAATGACTGCGTTCTCTTTGGACAATCTTTGTACATGTGTCCTGTCTCCCCGCACAGGTTACACATGGTGCTGGAACTGCACTTGGAGGCCACGTGCCCAAGGCCTCCACATTTGTTACAGCGTATGACATGACCTTCACTGCATGCGTCTTTTGTATGTCCATACGACTGGCAGTTCCAGCAGAACCGGGGCATCTGGGGGTAAAAGAGATAACCCCGGTTCCTCCCAATGGCAAAGTTGGCTGGCGGATGTACAAAGCCTCGTATGCCACTTGGGTCTTGGAAGAACTTCACGAAGTACTTCCGTTTGCCATTCCAGAAGCCCTCTGCATTTTTTACTTCATGGCTGAAGTGTATTTCTTTGCAATATCGCCCTAGGAAGATCTCAATGTCCCTGGCAGGGACAAACGGGCTATGCATCACCACGACGAGTGGAATGGATTCCTCACCGTAGAGGAACAAGAAATTGAGCCCGTCCAGGCGCTCATCTGTCTGGTCCGCACCAGACAGGGCTGCACAGATGGTGTCGCAGCAGGCCGCGGTACAAAAGGAGATGGTATATCGTCCGCGGCCTTCCTGGTCATTAAGACACAGGATATTCTCCCGTCTGAGGCCGAAGAAGCCAAGCAAGATTTCCCCTACTATGAACTTCAGGTTCTTCCGCTGGCGATGTTTCTCCTCGACCTCAATCCGGATAGATTGTCGCAACTGGGTCTCCCCAGTCACAAATCCGTATGTGAACGGCATCACAGCTTGTCCCAACACAGCTTGTCCCAACAAGGAATCGCCCTTCTAGGCCGTCCGGCGCAAGCCGTCCGCCTAGTGATCCCTTCTCGTTGCCTGAGGACTAGTCCGACTACCCAATAGCTGCAGGGGGGTGAAGTCAAGGCGATAAACCTGTGACGATCCCCCCAGGCCAAGTAGCCGGGTACCCCAGGCACCTTCTGACAAAACCTCCTGTATAAATACACTTGGTCTTAGCCAAAAGGCCGAGAAGCGATAACCCGAATGTGCCACGCGTTGCCCGAGCCTGCCCAATACTGCTGCTCACCCCTTGCAGCGATTCAGCCTACTCCTAGGCAATTCCATGGGGCCCTGCAGGCTCACACACTCACACAAGCACAGCTAGGCACTCGGGAGGTGAATAAAGGCCAGAGAGGAAGCAAGACAGGATTTGCTTCTTTTGCTTGCACCACAATGCAGTGCTGAAAGAGGAGGAATCTACATAAAACCGCCTTCCTGGCAACGCCCAAATGCCCTCCTGCCGTGCAAACACTGGCAGCAGCAGCAGTAAGTGCATGCCAACAGTCACCCCTTCTTCCTTCACATCTTGTATCAGCTGTAATCCAGTCCAGTGCTGCCTGCTGAGCAGCACTGACCAACACTGCCTGGGCCCAGGCTTTTATCTCTGAGGCCCCATTATGATGTCAGAAAGCTGGCTCTGGCTCCTGAGGGCTCCACTATGACACGTGCAAAGTTCCGTCTGAACTTTATATAAGACGGTGCGGCTCAGTCAGTCACTCAGTGTTGCCTGAGAGGGCAACACTGCAACAGGCGGCCCCCAGGCTGTCTTTTTTTTGCACAGCTAGTTGCCTCCAGGAGGCCACAAGAGGGAGACAAGGGACTGCAAAATGGAAAATAGGCATCCACCAACTTTACAGACAACTTCTCCTTGCTCATACAACCTCCATCCTTGCACAGTTTGTTATTCTTCCAGGTAACATAGTAACAAATACAAATTGCTGCTCTCTTTGTAGGCAAGCAAGGGTTTGTTGCAACTGCAATTCTTACTTCTTTGAAATGTAGGGACGACAGTACATTCCATCACATCCATCTAGTGTACACAGGTAGGTCCATTGTGGCGGGCGGGCGGCTGGCTGCTTTAATGGCTGTTTGCTGTTCCCCTACTCCACTCCACTATTTGACTGTGGTGCTGCATCAATCAGTGGCTGGCTTGATGGCTGGTTCAGGTGCAGCTCTTTAACTTACCTAGAAGGGAGGGCGGAGAGAAGACAAGAAAGGTGAATGAGCTGTTCCAATTTGAAATGCCGGAAACACAGAAACACAGACTACACAAAACAAGAGGAGGCAATTTATAAATTAATTGCATTAAATAAACTAGCTCAATATCACACATGACTGTACAAATGCATTGTCCAACAGGTGTTGAAATAATGGGATTAAAGGAGATGTGCAATGTGCAAGACAAAAACAATGGCAAACACAAAAAGCACTTTTGGAATCTGATTTTAGTAAACACATAAGGAAAGGGTGCACCGGTCCTGGAAATACTGCAATACCAGGTCAATGCGTGGAGTGGACAGAGCAAGCTCTATTTCCATCTCCCTGTTCTAAAAATCCATTTAATATATGGTCCCCAGATAGGGGACGTATCAGATATTAAACTGATAAGAACAGATTTTTGAGTTGACTACCCCAACAAAGGAGGTAACCGTTTATTTAAAATTTTTAACAAAAAAGGATTTACAAGTTTTTACATTTTTACAGTAAATCAATAAATACACAGGGTTTACAACAATGGTATAATAATAAATACAAGTTATCAGATAAAATCACATAACTTATAAAAGGGCACTTGGTGGCATCAAGTTATGGAACTCCATTCACTAAAAAAACATTTTCTGCTTAAAACAGGAGAGAGTTTTTTATCTAAAAGAAAATATTTGTGCATCTCGCTTAAACAAATGGCTAAAACATCATCCACAGTTAAAACGTCATGTTTAAATAAAAGAATGTTTCTGGCCGCCCACAGAGCTACTTTGACGCAGTTAGTGATCTTCCATGCCATCATTTTTCGGGTCTGTGTTGGGCATTCCAGACATCCATAAAAAACGCCATCGCTAGTAAATCTCCGTAGTCCTGTAATCTTCTGTGCCAAGGGGAGGATTCTTGACCACACCAATTGTGCGTAGTAGCACTGCCAGAAAAGGTGGTAGACTGTCTCATCATCTCTGCATCCTCCCCTTGGACACGCAGCCGAGTTGGTCAGTCCCCTTCGATGCTGGAATGCCCGGCATGGAAGACACTCGTGGGCACAACTCCAGGCCAGATCTTTCTGAGGATTAAAAAGATAATTAATATTTACCATTCGCCATATTTGTTTACACTTTTGTTCACTAAAATTACTAATTGGGGCAACTAAAACATTTTCTTTTATCTTTTTTAAAATACTTTTACTATTTTGCACGTCTTCAATTCTCTTGCCTTTCAAATTAAAAAGGTTCACAATTTTCTCTAAAATCTTGTACTGGTCAGGGAGGTTAAAAGCATACGGGGAGCTTAAAACCGTGGAGAACCATCCGTTCCTCCTCATAAAATAACCGGTGTTAAAACGGATAAAATATGACCAGTAGTGATCCTTAAAAGCAGCGTTGAGACATGCAGTAAAAAATTTGATTAAAAGAAAGGTCTTTATGTCAGGGAAATGCTTACCACCCATTAGTTTTGGCATCATCACCTTCTCCTGAGTTTTTCCATTTTGGAGTTCCATAAAAAAGTAAAACAAGCTTTATTTTTTTTTTTCATAAAATATCAGGGGGAGGGAAAACCATACTCAAATATAATAAAATCGGTAAAATCACCATTTTGGTAATTAAAACTTTTCCCTCCATAGTCCGCTTTCTCAAATTCCACATACAAATCTTTTTATTAACTTTTTGTGCCACCAAGTCCCAACTGTTAAAACCATTGAAGGAGACCCCTAAAATCTGCACAGTCTCTGACACAGGGACTGGAATGTCCTGTAAAATCATATTGCCAATGTTTAAAATGTTACTTTTATTAAAATTGACTTTAAAACCGGAGGAGCAACAAAACTTATAGATCTGTCTTAAAGTTGTTTGCAGTGATAGGGTGTCCCTACACAGTACCGCAACATCATCCATGTACCCCACTACCTTTGCCTCTAGACCCCCCCCCCCCGCCCGGCAGGGGGACTCCACATATCTCTTTGTTTTTCCTCAAGGTGCACAGTAGAGGCTCAATTGCACAAATAAAAAGTAGTGGGGACAAGGGACACCCCTGCTTCACTCCGGAATTTAAAAGGAAATCCTGTGTTTTAAAACCTTTGACTAAAATCTTGCTAGTGCAGCTGTCATAAAAGGCCTTCAGAGACTGTATAAAACCTTCCGGTATACCCATTTTCTCTAAAACCTTAAAAAGATAAAAGTGTGACACTCTGTCAAAGGCTTTCTCGAAGTCGATTGTTAAAACTGCCATTTTGCCTTTCCTCTCCTTTGTGTCATTAATAACATCTTTTAAAAGGTTTAGGATATCCCATATGCTCCTCCCAGGTATCCCACAGACCTGGTTGGAGTGAATTATTTTGTTTATGACTGCTTTTAATCTATTTGCACATATTTTAGCCATTATCTTATAGTCGCAATTTAGCAGTGTAATTGGTCTCCAGTTTTTAATATCGGTTTTGTCCCCCTTTTTGTACAGCAGGGACACCTCACCTTTCTTCCAGGACCCCGGGAGGGCTTTTGTTCTAAAAACTTGTGTAAAAAGAGAGTGGAGATCCTCCTTTAAAACACCGTAAAATAGAACATGAAACTCTATGGGTATACCATCAGGACCAGGGACTTTACCTGTTTTAAAACTCTTGGTAGTTTCTAAAATTTCTTGTTCTGAAATCTCCTGTAATAAAAAGTTTTGGGAGACAGGATCTAAAACAGCATCAACCTCCTTCAATGAGTCATTCATAAAAGCATTGTCAATGTTTTTAACATTAAAAAGATCCGCATAAAACCCATGTACCTTTTTTAAAATATTTTGGGTATTTGTTTCACCTTCAATATTATCCAACAGGGTATGCTTATCATTGATTTTCTTAAAAAAATACCTGGAGCAGGTCTCGTTCTCCTCAAGATGTTTTACCTTACAGCGAAAGATTATTTCCTTTCCCCTCTGCTCCAGGCACTGGGAGATCTCTTTTTTAATCTCAATGATCTCCTTGTCCACCAGCATACCCTGTTCTCTGAATTTATATTGGGTCTGCAGACGGGTATTTAAATTTGCATAAAATTTGCATTTCTCTTTTGCTTTTCTCATCCCAATCTTAATAAAAAAATCTCTTACTTTAACTTTCATTTTTTCCCACCAGGTGACGATGGGCATATTGGGATGTCTTACCCGTCTGCAGCCTTTGTAAAAGGTAATAAAATCAGCTAAAATTTGCGGATCTTCTAAAAGGGATACGTTTAATTTCCAGGCTTTTTTCGGAGTTCTTCTTTGGTTATCACATTTCACTTTAAAATACAATAACTTATGGTCAGAAAAGACGTTTGGGTTAATATCACATTTAAAAGGCAGTATTTGGTAAGAGCAGAAGATAAAATCAATCCTGGAGCTGCAGGTCACGTTGCTCCAGGTAACGCCGGCCTCTTCAGATAAATCCCTGTTACATTTTTTAAAAACATCGGTGAGTTTAAAATCAGTAACAATATCTTTTAAAATTGACGAGGTCTAGTCGTAGTTCCTGCTTACTGAATTAGAGAACCGGCGTTCCCCCTTTAAAATACAATTAAAATCACCCGCTAAAACAAGTGGTTCTGAATCATTAATAAAAAGGGGTAAAATCTCTAGCATTCTGGCTCTTTCATTTTTCTTAGGGGAACCATAAAAGTTTAAAAACTGCCATTTAATACCGTCTATAAAAGCTTTGACCATTAAAATTCTGCCTGGTAAAATTTCGTAAAAACTGTCAATTAAAACGTTCCCTTTAAATAAAATGGCGACACCTGCGGCTTTAGATTCGTTAGACCCGGACCACACCGAAGGTCCGAGTCTCCAATCTCCTTCATATTTTTTATAGTCCATGCGATGTGGGATGCAGCATTCCTGTAGGAAAAAAACTGACGCGGTAAGAATAGAGTGGTAATCAAACAGGGCAGCTCTTCTTGTCTTAGAATGCACGCTTCTTACGTTTAAGGAAAGACCACATAACTCAGCCATGAGGAAAACGGAGAGAGACAGTCTTTATAATCTTACCCGAGGTGGCCTCAGCAGTCCTCCACATCGCCAGAGACCCGACTAGGACTCTCATAACCTTCGATTCTGGAGTCCACGGAAAAAATGGAGAGGAACTCCCATCACTTAGCTGACCCCCCGCCAAACCTGAGGCACTAATCATGAATGGATCCCATACGGACTCCACGGGCAACATTTGATCTACTGGAGCATTTTTGGCAGCGACCTCCCCTTCGATAGGGGCAGGAATTGCGCTCCCTGACGTCTCTGGGACCTCCGTAACCTCGGAGGCAGCTGTCCGTTTATCCCCCAACTGGCTAGAAGGGGGTGGACCTTTAGTTGTCACTTTCGGGGGCACGTCCAGTGGTTTCCCTGCCTTCGCCAATGCAGGTACTTCCATCGGCACCCCCGCTGCCACCTCCGAGAACGCCCTACGTCGTTTGTGTTTCGCTGCCGCTCCGCCCGGGTCCTCTGCCTCAGGTACAGGCTGACCCAGCATCTCTTGCGGACCAGTAGGATCAGCTTCATCCGAACTACCCGTCTCCCCAGTTTCCTGGGGGGGATTTTTCGTCCGCTGATCACTGGATCGACGCCTGTTCCGTCTCTGCTCTTTTGGGTCACCTGTTTGGGGGGGTCTGCTAGAGGTATCCATCTCATCCTGGCCTTCTCCTTGGGGTTCCTCTCCTTCTGGGGGTACGATCGGCCGGACCTCGGGTTGTTCCGATCTGTGGGGACAAAATGCAAAAAGGTGACCAACTCGGCTGCAATATCGACACCTTTTCCCCAGAGGGCAAGTTTTGGCCTCGTGCTCAGAGCTGCCACAGTTCCTACAGGTGCTCTCGCAGGACTCATTGGTGTGACCGTACTTTTGGCATTTCCTACAGAATGGAGGCATCCCTGAAAAATAAAAATCTCCTGCCATATCTCCTAATTTAAAACGTGCTGGCGGCAGCATTATCCCTCCTGTAAAATTGGCATCTCTGTAGCATGTCACTAGAAATCTCCACTAGAGGTCCAGACCCCAACCTCATTCATCACTTTGCCAATACACTTTACCGTTTTAAAATAGGGGGATAAAAAGGACATCACATCTTTTACGTCAGCAAATGGGCAGTACATTTTAACAACGTTGCCCGAGCCTGCCCAACACTGCTGTTCACCCCTTGCAGCGATTCAGCCTACTCCTAGGCAATTCCATGGGGCCCTGCAGGCTCACACACTCACACAAGCACAGCTACGCGGGAGGTGAATAAAGGCAGGAGAGGAAGCAAGACAGGATTTGCTTCTTTTGCTTGCACCACAATGCAGTGCTGAAAGAGGAGGAATCTACATAAAAACGCCTTCCTGGCAACGCCCAAATGCCCTCCTGCCGTGCAAACACTGGCAGCAGCAGTAAATGCATGCCCACAGCCACCCCTTCTTCCTTCACACCTTCCTCCCAACTTTCCCTCCCATCTAATTTATCATCAAATTTAACCCCCAAGATCTTAATAGGACCAGTCACTTTATTAACTCCCACATCATCTGACATCTCCCTGCTACCAAAACATTTACATTCACTCTTCAACCAATTGACCTTAAAGGCAGATGCTCCACAAAAAATAGACACTAACAACTTAACTCTCTTCACCGAACATTCAGAATCACACACCACACAAACATCATCCATATAACCACTCACCTTTACTTGTCTTCCATCACTACCGGGCAAAAAAACTCCCCTTACTACTTTGTCACGCCTAATAAGACAAAGCAACGGCTCTATTGCGCAAATAAAGACAACAGGTGACAGTGGACATCCCTGTCTAACACCAGAACAAACATTCACTCTCCTTCCTAATCTTCCATTTACAAGCACACTACTATATATTCCCTGATACAAACTTCTCACTCTTCCAACAAAATCACTCGGAAACCCCATACGTAACAATACTCTGAACAAAAAATTATGTGCCAACCTATCGTACGCCTTCTCAAAATCTAGAGACAGCACAAACACATCCTTCTTTCTACTCTTACAATCCCACAGACAATCTCTCAACAAACACAGACACTCTTGGATACGACGCCCAGGCACAGCACAGAACTGATCATCCCCCACTACACTCTCAACAACACTCTTCATCCTATTTGCAATCATTTTTGCATATATTTTATAGTCACAATTAAGTAGACTTATTGGACGCCAATTTTTCAAGTTTCTTATATCCCCTTTCTTTGGGATCAAGACCACCACACCACTCTTCATACCCTTTGCAATTTCCATATGCTCCCACATATATTCACACACTCTCACAACATCCTTCCCTATGACCTTCCACATCACACGATAAAATTCTATTGGCAAACCATCCTCTCCAGGCGTCTTATTTGCTGCCATTCTCTCCACCACTTCCCATACTTCCTCACTAGACACCTTACGCATAATCATCTCTTTCTCACTCTCCCCAAGCTTATTTTCTAACACACTCAAAACTTCACTCTCCAAATTCTCATCCCTCCCTTTCACCGCATACAAATCTTCATAAAACTACAATCTCCTCACTCACCTCATCACCGCACACTTCACTTCCATCTTCTTTCAAAACAACCTCAATTGCTGGTTTCTTTGAAAAAACTTTCTTAAAGAAGAAACGCGAACACTTCTCATCCTTTTCCATTTTATCCAACTTTGCTCTGAAAATAATGTTCCTCCCCTTTTCAGACAAAAATTTTTTAATTTCCCTTCTCACACCCACAATTTCATCCTCAACATCCATTCCTTCCTCTCTCAATCTATACAGAAACCTCAATCTTGAATTCAGTCTGACATAATTTCTCCTTCTAATTGTACCTGCTTTATATCCAACACTCCCACCACAAAAGTATATCTCCAAATTCACTTTGTTTTTCACTCCACACTGCATACAACCGTTCATACTGCTCCCTCACATCCACACTATCTAAATGACTTATGTTGAGCTTCCACAATCCTCTCCCATACGTACCACTCATCCCTACATCAACCCCACAGAACAATGCATCATGGTTCGAATACATTACAGGCTTCTGTCTTTAACTTACTGACTTCACATTTTCAGACAGTAAACAATAATCTAATTTGGAGTGGATACCCCCTCTATCAGAATGATATGTTTTTAATTCTGGGTCAATTTTACACAGATTCTGAATATCCCCCAACCTAAAATCACAAATTAAATCAGACAAAATTTTCCCAGACACATCAAAAGAACGTTTAGACAGATCACAATTCATATCCCCAATAATGATAACAGGCATTCTACCCTGGACATAAAATTTCATTTTTTCAAATAATGCTGCCCTTTCATTTTTATTTGCGGACGCGTAAACATTAATTTAAATTTCACATTATTATATTTTAATATTGCGGATACACACCTCCCCTCCTCTACTACAATGTAACTATCTAGAGTAATTTCTTTAGATTTTATCAAAATTCCCACCCCATCATTTTTATTACTCACACTTCCAGACCACACCGCACTCCCACATTGCCATTCGTCAGGACTTATCGCACATTCAATGCCACACTCCTGCAAACAAAAAATAGACGCATTTTCCTGCCTAAGAAAACTTAAAATTGCAGTTCTCCTAGCCTTGTTCTTAAAGACCCTCACATTCTGTGAACAAATAATAAAACCCATTGCACCAAAAAGTCAGCAGTTCCCAGTTATTGCCTTACCATACCCAGGCTCTGACTTCCTCACTTCCTGCAAGACTCTGAGGAAAAATAAACTTTACAGGCATATTAAACACCAAAATTTAAACATAACAAAAAGCTTATACAGTTGCATAACTTTTAGCCACTTTAATCAGAATCTGGGTCCTGTGCCTGTAACGCATCAAACGGGTTTGTGTCTGCTTCAGAGACCGCCTCCGAACTCGTCTCACCACCATTTTTTTTGGCGGATCTTCTTCTTCTTTTGGTCTCCACTTGTACAAACTCATCACTGTCTTCGTTCTCATTTTTTTGTTTCCCACCACCCTACCTGTGACACAAACTAGTCTCATTGCTTGATGAGAACATCTCAATGTTCGCCGGATCCGAGGGGTGAACTGGACTCACAACTCCGTCAATTACCTCCTCCAGTTGGCGGATAACGTCCTCCATTTGTGTTTCCTCCACAAGACTGGGCACTGCAGGTTCTACTGCTGCTGCAACATCCTCGGCTGCATTTTCCTCTCTGGCCACTTCTCTCTGGACTCTCTCCATTTCTCTTTCCACTTCAGCCTCACTCTGTCTGGAGGCCGCCTCCCTTCCAATTTGCATACTTCTGCTCCACGCCTCCTCCCTCCTTTGTATGACAGCTGGGCAATCTCTGTACAGGTGGGTGTCGGCTCCACACAAATCACACAAATCTGCCTTGGGTGCAACTTCCAGCATGGTGTCCAACTTTCTTGCAGTTTCTGCACACCTGGCCCTTCTCACAACTATCTTTTGTGTGGCCAAACTGAAAACAATTGCGGCAAAAGGTTGGCTGTCCAGCATAGGTGATATAGCCCCTGAACCCTGCAACATAGAAATTTGCAGGAGGGTGCTTGAAGCCTCCCACACAAGTAGAGTCCATTCTGAAGCGAACAAAAAATCTGTGCTTGCAATTATAAATGCCCAACACATTAGTGAGTTTGTCCCCACCACGCACATTTTCACAATACTGCTTTAGAAAGTTGTGTGCTCATATAGCGTGAAAGAGAGTGCGTGCAAGTGTGCCTTCACTCAGTGGGATCCCACCCCCAGTGAGTTAGGACACCCCAGGGTCACCAGCCCTGGGGCACATAGCAACTCGGGCTTTCAAACTACCCGACCAAATGACCTCGATCCGGCGGTCGCCTGGTCACCTACAAATGGTACCTTTAAACCAAATGCGTACACCAGAGCGATGACCGTTGTGGTTCCCTGCCCTCACCTCGGCGTTCTGTCATCCCCCTACGATGGCCCATCAACCACCGGCAGGGATGATTACTAACCTCAGCTTGAGCAGGTACTACACTTGATCTTAGCCAAAAGGCCGAGAAGCGATAACCCCAAAGTCGACCACCAGCTTCCTTCCAAAAAATTCAACGGTGTTCTTACCAGAATCACTTGGGTCTACCTTAATTCGAATGGTTCTCTCCACCGGTGTTGTCCTTGCTGCATCCATGCTGACTATACCTGCCGATCCACGATCACAGAACGATCACCACTCTGGTTCCTCCCAAGGGAAAACCCGCACCCCCTGACCAAGACCAGAGCAATAAACTCTGATCTTAGCCAAAAGGCCGAGAAGCGATAACCCCAACGTGCCGCGCGTTGACCGAGCCTGCCCAATACTGATGTTCACCCCTTGCAGCGATTCAGCCTACTCCTAGGCAATTCCATGGGGCCCTGCAGGCTCACACACTCACAGCTAGTTGCCTCCAGGAGGCCACAAGAGGGAGACAAGGGACTGCAAAATGGAAAATAGGCATCCACCAACTTTACAGACAACTTCTCCTTGCTCCTACAACCTCCATCCTTGCACAGTTTGTTATTCTTCCAGGTAACATAGTAACAAATCCAAATTGCTGCTCTCTTTGTAGGCAAGCAAGGGTTTGTTGCAACTGCAATTCTTACTTCTTCTTGGAAATGTAGGGACGACAGTACATTCCATCACATCTATCTAGTGTACACAGGTAGGTACATTGTGGCGGGCGGGCGAGCGGGCGGGCGGCTGCTTTAATGGCTGTTTGCTGTTCCCCTACTCCACTCCACTATTTGACTGTGGTGCTGCATCAATCAGTGGCTGGCTTGATGGCTGGCTCAGGTGCAGCTCTTTAACTTACCTAGGAGGGAGGGCGGAGAGAAGACAAGGAAGGTGAATGAGCTGTTCCAATTTGAAATGCCAGAAACACAGACGACACAAAACAAGAGGTGGCAATCTATAAATTAATTGCATTTAATAAATTAGCTGATTATCACACATGACTGTAAAAATGCATTGTCCAACAGGTGTTGAAATAATGGGATTAAAGGAGATGTGCAATGTGCAAGACAAAAACAATGGCAAACACAAAAAACACTTTTGGAATCTGATTTTAGTAAACACATAAGGAAAGGGTGCACCGGTCCTGGAAATACTGCAATACCAGGTCAATGCGTGGAGTGGACAGAGCAAGCTCTATTTCCATCTCCCTGTTCTAAAAATCCATTTAATATATGGTCCCCAGATAGGGGACGTATCAGATATTAAACTGATAAGAACAGATTTTTTTTAATTTTTTTTTAATTAAACCATTCAGGTTATTTTAATAAAACCGAGAATTGTAGTTTGAAACAAACTACCTCTGTATTTATCAAAAATCATCATTCTGGTTCATTGTTTATTTTCCAACAAAATACAGAGAATCAAAAGAATATTCCCTCAAACTAAGTGCCTCCATTTCATCATTCGCCATATACCTTCCGCATCCATACCTCTTTCTAGATCCCACTTATAATAAAAATACAAGTTAGCCAACACCATCCTAACCACATCATCCATCTCAAAAACCTCTCTTCTATATACATTCAAATTCCTCGTATCCCATAACACTTCTTTCACGCACGTCAAAAAGATCCACAACACTCTGTCCTTTTCGCTACCCAGACTACACAAACCAAATAAAACAATTTCATACGTCAATTTCTTCAATCCAGTCAATTCTTCACACAAGCCACTCAACTTTTTCCAAACATCTTTTGCATGCTTACATGACCAAAACACATGACCCACATCCTCGTCATCACCACAACCTTCTCTCGGACACCTCTTAGACGCAACCAAACCTCTCCTTTTTTGAACACACCTCACAGGCAAAACACTCCATGTACCGACATCCATAACAAATCCTTCTGCTTATTCGACACATCATACGTAACAATCTTCTTCCACACAGTTTTAGACTCATTCGAATTCAAACCATTTACAGAACACATCACATTATTCATACACATTTTCTTCACAACATTCTTATCACTCAAAAACCTCTCCATTCTCACATCTTCTAGCTGGAACTTATTTATAAATTTCTCAACTCCCAAATACCACCCCGTGCACTGGAAAGCAATAGGTTTACATAGATTCCTTTCCTTCCACCTTAACCGCCGAATCACCGTTCCAGCTAAATATTCCATCATTCCAGAGGTCTTGGATTCCTTTAATAAAAGTTCAACAAAAAAACGTACACAGTTTAAACCGATAAATATTTCCAAATTTGGAAAATCCAAGCCTCCGTTGCGCCTGCTTTTCATTAAGATATCCCTTCTTGCTTTTTCTATCCCGCTCCCCCATAAAAAAAGGAACAAAATTCTATTTACTCTTTTCAGAGTTAAGGCATTAGGAAGAAAAACCAAAGAAATATATAAGATCATTGGTAAAATAATACTCTTAACGACTAATACTTTCCCCGAAAAAGAAAGGTCCCTCATTCTCCACATTTCCAACTTACGCGCAATCCTACCACCCACTTCCTCCCAACTTTCTCTCCCTTTCAAATCATCGTCAAACACTATCCCTAAAATTTTCACCCCATTTACCTGTTCCATGTCAGAATCACTCACCCTTTTGTTACTAAAGAAAATTTTAAATTTACTCTTACCCCAATTAATTTTAAAAGCAGACGCAATACAGAACAGATTCACAATCAACTTCACTCTAGACATATCGTACACAGAATCACACAAAACACAAATATCATCCATATATCCCAAAGCCTTCACACCTTTCCCATCACTCCCAGGCACCAACAAACCTTTCACTACTTTATCATTCCTAATCATTTGTAACAACGGTTCAATCGCACAAATAAATAAAATGGGAGACAACGGACAACCCTGACGCACACCTGACATAATTTCAAATGGTTCTGAAAAAAACCCATTCACCTGCACACAACTCTTTGCATTCGCATATAAATTTTCCAGCAAACTCACAAAACGAAACGGAAAACCCATTCTTACTAACACTTTAAACAAAAACACATGCGCCACACGATCAAAAGCTTTTTTCAAAATCTAACGCACATACAATCACCTCCTTATTCCGATACTTACAATCTTCAAGCATATCCCGCACCAACGCCACGTTATCATGCAATTTTCTTTTCGGTACCGCACACACCTGATCTTCATCTATCACACATCCAATCACTACTTTCATACGGTTGGCAATCAATTTAGAAAAAAATTTATAATCCGTATTTAATAGAGTTATTGGTCGCCAATTTTCCAAACGCCTTTTATCTCCTTTTTTGTACAACAAAACAACCATACCTTTCTTCATCACATCACACATGTTTGTCCCAGAAAACAACACTCTCATAACGTCAATCACATCATTCCCAATCACATCCCAATACTTCTTATAAAATTCTACTGGTATCCCATCACACCCTGGAGACTTATTGTTGGCCATACTTCCAATTACATCCTTAACTTCATCATCCATAATCTCACCAAGCAAAAAGGAATACTCACTCTCAGGAACAAAATTACACACAACATCCAAAAACTCCTCATCCTCCCCCAAATCACACATTTTCACATTATACAGTTCATTATAGAAGTCAAACACTACATCCATCACATCCTTACCAGACACCTCTTTATCATCCTTATCCAATAACACATTCATTCCACTTTTCCCACCACACATTTTTTTAAAGAAAAACCTAGTGCACTTCTCGTGCTGCTCCCTAACCTCCACCTTAGATCTAAAAATTATTTCATTCACCCGAAACCAATCACTTATATCTTTTTTTGTTTTTTCCAAGTCATGTTGCACATCCATCCCCATAGCTTTACACTCACGCAGGAAGGACATCCTCCTATTGAGAAGAGAGTACTGCAACCTTTTCCTTTTTGCTCTCCTATATCCCAACTGCCTAAAGAACCCACCAATTTTCTTCTTCACCCACACCCACCATTCACACACATTACGGAAAGCACGTTTTTTCTTTACCCAAAACCCATATTTTTTTACAAACATACTTTTAACTCTCTCTTCAGCCAAAAAACTAACATTCATCCTCCATACCCCTTTACCATAAAATAAATTACTTATCTCAAACACCCCCATCAAACACTCGTGATCCGAAAAGCAAACCCTTTCTTGTGTGTATTCCACACATTTCATTGCAGTCGCAGAAAAGAAAAAGAAGTCCAGACGTGAATCAGTCCTCCCATCGTCTGCATGGTATGTAAATGGTCCAGGTTTCTGGGATACAGCGTCCTGCAAAGAAAAATCTAACAGTAATTGTTTCCAAAAATTCCCAGTTATGTCAACCTTGGATTCAGTGGATCCAGCACGAGCCTGCTTTTCAAAAATACAATTGATATCACCAACAAGGATGACCGGGACTTTGCCATGCAAAAAAAACTTTAACTTTTCAAAAAGCGCCAATCTCTCATTTTTGTCAGCATTTGCATATATGTTGATTAGTTTGAAAGTCCAACCCCTATAGGACAACAATAGACAAACACATCTTCCTTCTTGGATCATTTCTGTTTGCTTAATAACAAACTCTTTGCTGTGAAACAATATGCCCACTCCATCATTCCTGTTTTGGGTGGAAAAAGACCAGACCGCTTCACCATGACTCCATTCACTTTTTTTAGGCATTTTTGATAAGCCGCATTCCTGTACACAGATGATATCACTGCCTTTACAAGACAGGTAATCTAATACAGTAGCCCGCTTATGGCTAGATGTGAAAACCCTCACGTTCTGAGAAAGGATTTTAATTCTCAAAGGCATTTAGTAAGGTCATGTTTAGACAAATGGAAAAAAGGACATGACACACATCAAGTTCCAGCAAAATGCATTGCTTTCTCCAAATTTGCCACATTTTCTTCATTCAGAAACCCTTCCCCAGGGGAACTGGGTGCTTCTGAGCCTGCCCCAACAGACTTAGGGCTAGTGCTTGAGTCAGTGTCCAGTACGGAAAAAGGGTTAGAGTGCGCCACATCCTCTAAAGAGCCTCTCTTCAGCCTTTTCACAGCCTTACCAGATTTGCCCCTTTTGGAAACAACTTTATAAAATATTGCAGCATTAGTAGCGCTAGGCATCCTGGCTTCCCTCTCATCCTCCTCTGATACCGACCATTCCACCTTAGCTGACTCATCCATTTTGGATTCTGGACTTGAAAACTCCTGAATTTGCATACTTGCACCATGCTCTGGAGATGCACACCCAGTAGGTGGCGCTGCTGCTCCACTTTCCACTGATTCAACAACAGGTGTACAGGCATCAGCCTGTTCCACAGGAGGGACCACACCCAAAACCATACTGCCAGTATCAGCAACTACCTTTGCACAGGACTCTGCTTTCTCAGGCTTCTGAAGGGCAGATACTGCAACACTGCTGGTAGGCTCTTTATTTTTAGCCGATGTAGAGGCCACAGAACCAGTAGGACCTACTTGCCAACCAGGTCCTCTCTCCAGACCATGAAACAGGCTTACTTTTGGGCATTTCCTACATGTGTGTCCAGGCAATCCACAAATGTCACACATAGGTGGAGAAGGGCAAGCATTTGCTTCATGCCCAGACTTTTTGCAATTACGGCAAACTTTGCCTTTACACTCCTCTTTAGTGTGGCCATACATGAAACATGACCTACAGAAACACGGCATGTCCTGATAGTACAAATAGCCTTTGTTTCCACCAATTGAGAAATTGGCTGGGGTATTCATTACCCCTCCAATGCAGCTGGAGTCTGGCTTCAAACGCACCCAATATTTTATGTCACCATTAAACACCCCCCAATGATTTTTTTGCTCCACACCTCCTCTGATATGGGTACAATAGTGAGCCAAAAATGCCTTGACCAGCCTTCTGTCCAAAAAAGGGTTGTACATATGTATAGTTACACATTTTTCAACTGCAGAAAAGAGAGGTTGAACTTCAACATATCTCAAGGCCTCATGCAAATGTTTCTCTTTCAAAAACAAACGTATTCAGACAGTAAGCAGCTTCAAAAAAAGATACGTCATATGTACCAATGTTAGAAAAGGATTGTATACAGAATACCTGATCCAAATCAATGCAAGCCAAGTCCAAGAGAATTGTCTCGATAACGTGTGCAATTCCATAATCGTCCTTCTGTCCATTTACAACGAACCGGATAGTATTCCTTACAGCAGCCATGTTTCCTAAATGCCCAGCGGCACGATGATCGCCCTCAGAACGCCGGAGTCTCCTCCACGAAAACCAGCCCCCCGGCCCAGACCAAGGCAATAAACCCTGATCTGAGCCAAAAGGCCGAGAAGCGATAACCCGAACGGGCCTTGCCTTGCCCGAGCCTGTCCAATACTGCTGTTCACCCCTTGCAGCGATTCAGCCTACTCCTAGGCAATTCCACGGGGCCCTGCAGGCTCACACACACTCACAGCTACTAAGCGGGAGGTGAATAAAGGCCGGAGAGGAAGCAAGACAGGATTTGCTTCTTTTGCTTGCACCACAATGCAGTGCTGAAAGAGGAGGAATCTACATAAAAACGCCTTCCTGGCAACGCCCAAATGCCCTCCTGCCGTGCAAATACTGGCAGCAGCAGCAGCAGCAGCAGTAAGTGCATGCCCACAGCCACCCCTTGTTCCTTCACACCTTGTATCAGCTTTAATCCAGTCGGGTGCTGCCTGCTGAGCAGCACTGACCAACACTGCCTGGGCCCAGGCTTTTATCTCTGAGGCCCCATTATGATGTCATAAAGCTGGCTCTGGCTCCTGAGGGCTCCACTATGACACGTGCAAAGTTCCGTCTGAACTTTATATAAGACGGTGCGGCTCAGTCAGTCACTCAGTGTTGCCTGAGAGGGCAACACTGCAACAGCCGGCCCCAGGCTGTCTTTTTTTTGCACAGCTAGTTGCCTCCAGGAGGCCACAAGAGGGAGACAAGGGACTGCAAATTGGAAAATAGGCATCCACCAACTTTACAGACAACTTCTCCTTGCTCCTACAACCTCCATCCTTGCACAGTTTGTTATTCTTCTAGGTAACATAGTAACAAATCCAAATTGCTGCTCTCTTTGTAGGCAAGCAAGGGTTTGTTGCAACTGCAATTCTTACTTCTTCTTGAAATGTAGGGACGACAGTACTTTCCATCACATCCATCTAGTGTACACAGGTAGGTCCATTGTGGCGGGCGGGCGGGCGGGCGGCTTTAATGGCTGTTTGCTGTTCCTCTACTCCACTCCGCTATTTGACTGTGGTGCTGCATCAATCAGTGGCTGGCTCAGGTGCAGCTCTTTAACCTACCTAGGAGGGAGGGCGGAGAGAAGACAAGGAAGGTGAATGAGCTGTTCCAATGTGAAATGCCAGAAACACAGAAACACAGACGACACAAAACAAGAGGTGGCAATGTATTCATTAATTGCATTTAATAAATTAGCTCATTATCACACATGACTGTACAAATGCATTGTCCAACAGGTGTTGAAATAATGGGATTAAAAGGGGAGATCCCATCAGAAAGAGAAAAACAATAGCAAACACAAATAGCACTTTTGAAATCTGATTTTAGTAAACACATAAGGGAAGGGTGCACCGGTCCTGGAAATACTGCAATACCAGGTCAATGCGTGGAGTGGACAGAGCAAGCTCTATTTCCATCTCCCTGTTCTAAAAATCCATTTAATATATGGTCCCCAGATAGGGGACGTATCAGATATTAAACTGATAAGAACAGATAAGGTTTCAACAAAATTTTATTGACAAATATTCACATACATAGAATGCAATTTTTACAGAATAAAATTCAGTAATAAAATGCTGTTAAATAAAATTCCGTAATAATAAATTTGTTTATACATTCAATTGTCCAATAAGATTAGTAATAAAACGTTTTTAATACATTTCATTAAAAAACCTTTTTATAGCATAAAATTCGGTACTAAAAATGTTTATTTTTAATACATTTCATTAAAACGATAAAGGCAATATATTTTCAACGAGAAGAAGGTTTCTTTAAGAGTATGACAATGGCAGGATAAAACATCATAAAACAAGCAATAAAATCACAATTATAAATACATGGATAATTTACATAATAATTGTGTTCCATAGAGACAGACACCACATGGATGCCGCCTCTTTTGCTCCGAGATGTTTTTTGTCTCTTAGATAGTATACATATAATTCACTCAACGCGATTTTAACACAATCTTTAATATCAATAAAATCACGTTTAAAAAGAAGAATGTTCCTAACCTTCCAGATGGCATTTTTAAAACAATTAATAATCATCCAGCAGATCATCTGCTGTCTGAATGATGGGCAGGTAAAAAGGCCATAAAAAACGTACTCGTATTTAAAATCGTTAAGACCACAGATCCATTTTAGTAAAAGGCCAGCCTTCCTCCAAATCTCCTGTGCATAGTGGCAGTTCCAGAATAAGTGCATTACCGTCTCATCATTTCTGCACATATCTCTCGGGCACTTGGCTCTCGCCACCAGTCCTCGCCTGTGTTGGAACTCACGTGTAGGGAGGCACTGGTGCACGATCGCCCAGGCAAGGTCCTTATGCACATTTGCAAGGTATTTCCCAAAAACATTCCGCCACACTTGCTTGGACCTTGCCTGTGAGAGATTGGAAACTGCCACCATTTCTTCTCTGTGTCTACACGCCACTGACACCTTCCTCTGGTCCCCCAATATATCAGGCTCCAACTCATGGAGGCTCAGGAGCCTGACAGTCTTCTCCAGCACCACGTAGTGTTCTGGGGGACACAGGAGCACAGGAGAATTTAGGGAGATACGAGACCAACGCTTAAAAACCATGCCCGCTGCATATTTTAAAAAGCAGCTAAAAATGCCATCGGATTTATACATTTTAAAACAGAAGCAGAAATATTTGATATAAAAAAATGTAAAAAGGTTAGGAACATCTCTCCCGCCATTGTCCTTACATTTATACATAAAATCACGTTTTAATTTTTCCATCTTGGAGCCCCACAGAAACATAAAACAAATGCGTGTTAGCTTTTTAATATATAAAATGGACGGAGGGAAAACCATGGCAACATAAAGCATTATTGGGATTAAAACCATTTTTATAATTAAAATTTTCCCCTCCATCGTGAGGCTCCTAAGATTCCACATTAAAACCTTCTTCTCTATTTTTGCTATCACCGAGTCCCAGTTAGAGGTCCCATTGTTCGCCTGATTAAAACCAATGCCTAAAATTTTAATCTGGTCCTTCTGCATTCTGACTCCTGGGGTCAGGGAGGAATCCCAGCCTCCTATATTAAAACAATCACATTTATCAATGTTTAGTTTAAAACCAGAAGCCTCGCAGAAAAAGGTGGTGTTCCTCAGCGCCCTCCTCATGGATGTTGAATCAGGGCATAAAATTGTTACGTCATCCATGTAGCCCAATACCTTTATTTGGTTACCCCTCCCACCAGGTATCGGGGCGCCTCTGACTACTTTGTCACTTCTGAGCATAGCTAACAGGGGCTCCATTGCGCATATAAATAGTAGGGGAGACAATGGGCACCCTTGCTTGACTCCAGATAAAAGAGGAACACCTTTAGTTAAAAATCCATTTACAGAAATTTCACTAAAACAGGACCGATATAAAAGCATAACACGACTTATCATAAAATCAGGCACCGCCATCTTTTTAAGAACCATAAAAAGGAACTCATGGGACACTCTATCAAAGGCCTTTTCAAAGTCTAGTGATAAAATGGCAAGATTTTGGCCTCGATCTTTAAAATACCAAATAACATCTCTTAAAATATTAAGGGACTCAGTGATAGATCTACCAGGTACCCCACAGACCTGGTTTGGGTGGATTAGCTTACTGATAAAAGGTTTAAAACGGACCGCTATCAATTTGGCTAAAATCTTGTAGTCTACATTTAAAAGTGTAATGGGACGCCAATTTTTCAGTTGGTCCTTTTCACCTTTTTTAAAAATTAAAGACACGATCCCCCTTCTCCAGGAAGGGGGCAGCTCTTCAGTGATAAAAACCTCTTTGTACAGTAAAATCATATCCTCTTTTAAAACATCCCAAAAAGTTAGATAAAATTCAATAGGCAACCCATCCTCCCCAGGGGCCTTTCCCGCTGAAAAACTTTTAAAAACAGATAAAAGTTCCTCTAAATTAAGATCTCGGGATAAAACCTCCTGGTCTAAAATATCTAACTTAAAATCAAGGGAGTTAAGAGCATGATTTAAAAAGGATTTATCTATAGCTTTTTTACTAAAAAGGAGTTGGTAAAAGTTAAAAGCTGCATTCAACATTCCTCCCATAGAAGTCTCCCCTTCTAGGTTTAAAATAGCATCTCGCCTACCATTTACCTTTTTAAAAAAGAATCGGGAGCACTTCTCATCTTCTTCAAGGTGTTTTACATGGGAGTTAAAAATGATTTGTTTGCCTTTATCATCTAAACATTTTTTTATTTCAGCTTTTAAATTTAAAATATCCGAATCCACCTCAAACCCAACATCCTTTAGTTTAAAAAGCACATGCAAACGCTTATTAAGAACATAAAACCACTGTTTCTTTTCTCTAGCTTTCTTCCTACCTGCTCGGATAAAAAATAATTTAATTTTGGGTTTAATGCCCTCCCACCAGTGCAGCATGGTCTCGTGGGGCTTTTTCTGTGATTGCCAGCACTGGTAGGTCCGCACAAACTCACTTTTGTTTTCAGGGTCCTCTAGGAGCGTGGTGTTTAACCTCCAGAGGCCCTTACTCACTTTTTGCTCTCCCTCCAGCTCCAGGGACACACTAAGGAGCTTATGGTCTGAAAATATATTTGTTAAAATCATACATTTTTGAGGGATAAAATCATGGGAAGCAAAAATAAAATCGATTCTGGAGCTCACTCTTCCATTAGACCATGTGGCACCTGCGTCTCCTGGCAAGAGTTCCCTCCACCAATCGCGCAATTTAAAATCTTCAATAAAATTTTTGAGCAGGTAGGTAGTGCGGTCTTTTCTATTTGCATCCCCACCCTGCCGGCCTTCTCCTTCTCTTGTGCAGTTAAAATCACCTCCTACCAGCAGGGGGGTAGACCCAACACAAAACAGTGGTAAAATATTAAAAAGCTCTGCCCGCTCCTGTTTATCAGGAGGGGCATAGACATTTAAAATACGTATTAAAAGTCCATTAATGTGCAGGTGGGTTAAAATAGCTCTGCCAGGCATAATCTCAGTGACGGTTTGTATCGAAATAGAATGGCCACGGCAGAGCAATCCCACACCTGAAGAACGACAGTCATTAGCACCCGACCACACCGAAGGGCCCAGCTTCCAGTCTTTTTTCAAGTCCATATAGTCCATGCTGTTAGGGATTCCACACTCCTGCAGTAGGCAAAAATCAAAGTCCATAGTCTGTAGAAAAGAGAATAAAGCAGCCCTGCGAACAGGGCTCTTTAGGGACCTCACATTTAGCGAGGCAACTTTCAGGGGAATACAAGGCATAGTTATTGTTAGGCGTCAGTGTCCACCTCCGAGGAATCCGACTCCGATATAAATTGGGAGCCAGACTCCCCTGTATCAGGGGATGCAAACTCCAGGATTTTCCCAGGGTCAGAGCCAGATATATGAATCGACCCGACTCTTCCCCTGAACTCACTCTCATCCGAGCTGCGGCATATTGTCTTCCTCTTTATGGTGGGCACATCTTCTTCTCTTAGCCTTTTCCCCGTACTCGTCAGGTCCATCCTTGATTCCTCCTCCCCGTCACTGGATGTCACCTCCGACTCCTGGCTGTTGTCATCACCATCGCGAACTCCGGCCGCTGCTACCTCCGGTACGGCTGCAGGTATCTCCGGGTCACTCATCTGCTCAGGGCGCTCAGGAGCCTGTGAGGTCCCCTCCTTCTTTCTCGTCATCTTGCCTACTGCACCTGAAGCCGTCAATGCCCGACCCCCTGTTGGCGTAATAAGAGGGTGAGACTCGGGCTTCTCAGTCGGTCGGAGGCAGCTGGTGGCAGGGAGGTCCAGCGTGGAGCCCCTCCTTCTAGATCCCTTAATTGGATCATCACCAGCCACCACCTCTGCCCAGTCCTCCTTTGACGGCACCGAGGACCGGCGAGATTTCCTACCAACCGACTCAGGTATGGAGCTCGGGGCCTTCATCGCAGAACCAGAACAGCCCTGCTCCGGCCCTTTGGAATCCACAGGACCACCCTCCACTCGTGACTTGGAGGGTCTTGGTCCTGGCCCTTCGGCGGGTGCCGTTTCCGGGGCATTACCAGCAGAGTCCGCACCTGTTGTGGACTGCTGCCCTGGCCCTGGACGGGATGAACCAGGCCTAGGCCCACCCCTCAATGACTGCGTTCTTTTAGGACAGTCTTTATACATGTGACCTGCCTCCCCGCACAGGTTACATGTTGCTCTGGAACTGCACTTGGCGGCCACGTGCCCCAGGCCTCCACATTTGTTACAGCGAACAACACGGTTTTCACTGCATGACTCTTTTGTGTGCCCATATTTTTGGCAGTTCCAGCAAAACCGGGGCATCTGGGGGTAAAACAGGTATCCCCGGTTCTTCCCAATGGCAAAATTCGCTGGAGGGTGCACAAAGCCACGTATGCCATTGGGGTCTTGAAAGAACTTGACAAAGTACTTTCTCTTTCCGTTCCAAAATCCCTCAGCATTTTTTACTTCATGCGAGAAGTGAATTTCCTTGCAATAGCGCCCTAGGAACGTGTCAATGTCCTTGGCGGGGACAAAGGGGCTATGCATTACCACGACCAGTGGAATAGACTCTTCTCCGTAGAGGAGAGAAAAATGAAGCCCATCTAGGCGCTCATCTGTCTGGTCGGAACCAGACAGGGCTGCACAGATCGTATCGCAGCAGGCCGCGGTGCAGAAGGAGATGGTATACCGACCGCGGCCTTCCTGGTCATTCAGACACAGGATATTTTCCCGTCTGAGGCCGAAGGAGCCAAGCAGGATTTCCCCTACTATGAATTTCAGGTTCTTCCGCTGGCGATGTTCCTCTCCGACCTCGATCCGGATGGTTTGGCGTAACTGGGTCTCCCCAGTTACAAACCCATAGGTGAACGGCATTCCTGCTTGTCCCAACAAGTTTTTCCGCCCTTCTAGGCCGTCCAGCGCAAGCTGTCCGCCTAGCGATCCCTTCCCGTTGCCTGAGGACTAGTCCGACTACCCAATAGCTGCAGGGGGGTGAAGTCAAGGCGATAAACCAGTGACGATCCCCCCAGGCCAAGTAGCCGGGTACCCCAGGCACCTTCTGACTGAAACCTCCTGTACGAATACACTTGGTCGCAGCCAAAAGGCCGAGAAGCGATAACCCGAATGGGCCTGGCGTTGACCGAGCCTGCCTAATACTGCTGTTCACCCCTTGCAGCGATTCAGCCTACTCCTAGGCAATTCCACGGGGCCCTGCAGGCGCGCACACACTCACAGCTACTAAGCGGGAGGTGAATAAAGGCCGGAGAGGAAGCAAGACAGGATTTGCTTCTTTTGCTTGCACCACAATGCAGTGCTGAAAGAAGAGGAATCTACATAAAACCGCCTTCCTGGCAACGCCCAAATGCCCTCCTGCCGTGCAAACACTGGCAGCAGCAGCAGCAGTAAGTGCATGCCCACTGCCACCCCTTCTCCTTTCACACCTTGTATCAGCTTTAATCCATTCAGGTGCTGCCTGCTGAGCAGCACTGACCAACACTGCCTGGGCCCAGGCTTTTATCTCTGAGGCCCCATTATGATGTCAGAAAGCTGGCTCTGGCTCCTCAGGGCTCCACTATGACACGTGCAAAGTTCCGTCTGAACTTTATATAAGACGGTGCGGCTCAGTCAGTCACTCAGTGTTGCCTGAGAGGGCAACACTGCAACAGCCGGCCCCCAGGCTGTCTTTTTTTTGCACATTTATTTGCCTCCAGGAGGCCACAAGAGGGAGACAAGGGACTGCAAAATGGAAAATAAGCATCCACCAACTTTACAGACAACTTGTTCTCCTTGCTCCTACAACCTCCATCCTTGCACACTTTGTTATTCTTCCAGGTAACATAGTAACAAATCCAAATTGCTGCTCTCTTTGTAGGCAAGCAAGGGTTTGTTGCAACTGCAATTCTTACTTCTTCTTGAAATGTAGGGACGACAGTACTTTCCATCACATCCATCTAGTGTACACAGGTAGGTCCATTGTGGCGGGCGGGCGGGCGGGCGGCTTTAATGGCTGTTTGCTGTTCCTCTACTCCACTCCGCTATTTGACTGTGGTGCTGCATCAATCAGTGGCTGGCTCAGGTGCAGCTCTTTAACCTACCTAGGAGGGAGGGCGGAGAGAAGACAAGGAAGGTGAATGAGCTGTTCCAATGTGAAATGCCAGAAACACAGAAACACAGACGACACAAAACAAGAGGTGGCAATGTATTCATTAATTGCATTTCATAAATTAGCTCATTATCACACATGACTGTACAAATGCATTGTCCAACAGGTGTTGAAATAATGGGATTAAAAGGGGAGATCCCATCAGAAAGACAAAAACAATAGCAAACACAAATAGCACTTTTGAAATCTGATTTTAGTAAACACATAAGGGAAGGGTGCACCGGTCCTGGAAATACTGCAATACCAGGTCAATGCGTGGAGTGGACAGAGCAAGCTCTATTTCCATCTCCCTGTTCTAAAAATCCATTTAATATATGGTCCCCAGATAGGGGACGTATCAGATATTAAACTGATAAGAACAGATTTTTTTTTTTTTTTTTTTTTAATTCTTTTATTGGAAAATTGCAAGTAAAATTTACAACATAACATTTCATCAAAAGTACAGGTTCAAAAAAACAATGGTACATCAAATGGCACAAGGAAACATCATACACAAAAACAAAACAATGTACATGATATTGTTCAATAATGTTCACAACACATGACACATTTAACCAAGTAAAACAAAATTAAAGAAATTAATACAGAACATCAGGAACCTAGAAACCAGGCTCTCCATTTTTTTAATTTCCAGATGCCTTCAGAATCAATAGTACCGAGCCTTTTTACATCAGATAAATAATACAAAAACAACTTCCCTCGGATCATGCCTATACAGTCTCTCACTTGAACATCACTCTGTCTGAAAATTAAAATGTTTCTTACATCCCACAAGACTTCTTTCACACAATTTACCAAAAACCATAACACTCTTGCTCTCTGTCTCTCCAAACCAGTCAAACCAAACATCATCATCCTAAAAGATAAAATCTCAACCCCAGTCAAACCTTTAATCATTCTTCTCATCCTTCTCCATACTTCTTTAGCATACCCACACTCCCACATTACATGAATACCATTCTCACAATTTGCACAATTCGCTCTAGGACAAATTTCACTATCCACTAGTCTTCTCCTTCTCTGAAATTCCCTTGTGGGTAAACAGCCATGAGCTGCCATCCAAGCAATATCTTTTTGCTTATTAACTAATTCTTTGTCATTCACCTTTTTCCACACTTCCATGCTTTCTGTCATATTCAGACCATTCACACGTTCCATACTCTCTCTTGTATCCAAAAGTTTTATAACTTTCTTACTGTCACACCACATTTCAGCAGACACACCACTCAAGTCATTCCTCCTAATACATCTCTCAATTCTCACATAAAACCAAGGTGCATTAAGTCTTACAGGCCTCCTCAGATCAGACTCAATCAAATCATACTTTCTCAACACACTCCCAGACAAATATCTCAACATACAACCAGCCAAACAATCCTTTTTGCTCAATCTCACACAATTACTTACATACTTTACAGCCAAAAACCTCTCCACATTCGTCACACCTTTACCACCATTGTCTCTTCCTTTCATAACCTTCACGCGACTCAACTTCTCCATCCTAGAATTCCAAAAGAACATGAAAATTAATCTTATAATCCGTTTCAAACATCTATCAGGTTCTGGAAAAACATTACTAATATACAAAATAATAGGAATAAGAACTGCTTTAATAATAAGAATCCTGCCTTCTAAAGATAAGGTCCTAAGAGACCAAAATTCCACCTTCTTCTTAATTTTATCATGGGCAATATCCCAGCTTTGTTTCCCAAGTAGATCATTATTAAAAATGATACCTAAAACCTCAATCCCACCCTCTCTAACAGGCCACACACTCATCTCACGCTCTCTCCATTCACCAAAGAATTTGCATCCACTCTTATCCACATTCAATTTAAACGCACTCGCCATACAAAAACACTCAATCAACAACTTTATTCTCACCAGACTAGCATGATATTTATACACAATCGTGACGTCATCCATATAGCCAATCACTCTCAGATCCCTACCCCCACTACCAGGCACTTCCACCCCACGCATAACTTTATCTCTCCTAATCATTCCTAACAAAGGTTCAATAACACAAATAAACAATATAGGAGACAGGGGACATCCCTGTCTCACCCCTTAATCTTTACTTCCTGGCTTAAAAACCCGTTAACCTGTACCTTACTTACAATATTGGTATATAATACTTTAATCCAACCAATCATACAATCAGGCACACCCATTTTCCGTAACACACTAAACATAAAATCATGTTCCACTCTGTCATACGCTTTCTCAAAATCCACAGTCACCACAGCAATAGGTTGCTTCCTCTCTTTATTACAATCATACAACACATCACGCAAACACAACAAACTGTCACATATTTGGCGCCCGGGCACCGCACACACTTGTTCCTCACCCACCATCTTGTCCACAACATTCCTTAATCTGTCAGCAATCACTTTAGCAATAATCTTATAGTCGCAATTAAGGAGCGCAATAGGCCTCCAGTTTTTTAGGTCTTTTTTATTACCTTTTTTATATAGTAACACAACCACACTCTCACTCATACTTCTAGACAATCTCCCTCTCGCAAGCACTTCCTTACACACTTCAAAAACATGAATACCAATCATATCCCAAAACTTACAATAAAACTCAACAGGCAATCCATCACTACCAGCCACTTTCCCTTTTTTCATACTTTTAACCACATTCACAACTTCTTCCATTTTAATCTCTTCACTCAGCCATTCTTTCTCCATTCTATCTAACTTTTTCTCTATATTGTCCAAACACTCTTCTTCCAGATCTCTCACTCTTTCCTTCCTAGCAAACAGTTTTGAATAAAACTTCTGTACTTCATCAATCACACCATCATTTCCACTTATCTCTACACCATCTTCATTTAGCACACACTCCATTCCAACTCTCTTTCCATACACTTTTTTAAAGAAAAATTTTGTACACTTCTCATCCTTTTCTTTCACGATCATCTTAGCCTGAGCTATAATTTTTTTACCTTTTTCCTGTAAACAAGATCTGACCTTCTCTCTCGTATCCTGAATGTCTTTTTTCATATCCCATCCACCCTTTTGCAAAGTTTCCAAATACTCCAACCTCGTCTGCCATCTCTCATACTCCTCACGTTCTCTCCTCACTTTCTCACAGCCTTTTTTGATGAAGAAACGTTTTGTTTCTCCCTTCACCCATTCCCACCATTCTACCACACTCTCAAAATCACTCTTTTTATTCATCCATCTCCTAAACCACTCACAATAGCTTTCACACACACTTTCGTCTTCCAATAAGGAAACGTTTAACTTCCACACACCTCTCCCATACGGACATTCATTTTCTATACTCACGACACATTCAAGCATGGCATGATCCGTAAACGGCAACCTTCTCAAAAGGAAACGATTAACTTCAAAATATCTGGAAAAGAAACAAAAATCAATACGAGAACTAACATTTCCTCTATCAGAGAAATAGGTAAAACCATCAGTATCATTATTACACTGCAGAAAAGCATCCTGCAACCCAAATAAACTAATAACTTCTTTTAGCTGTTTCCCACTCCTATCAACCCTACCTCCCCCACTAGTTCTATCACCATCCCTCAAAATACAGTTGAAATCTCCCACTAATATGGTATGACCCATACCACCCAAGAAAAAATACAGCTGTTCAATTAATTCTTCCCTCTCCTTTCTGTCAGGAGGGGCATAAACGTTAAGGAGTTTAAACAAAACACCATTTTTTTCAAAATTAACTAAAAGGACCCTGCCAGGAATAACATGAATTATTTCTTTAATCACGAAATCAAAACCTCTAAATAAAACTCCCACCCCACCATTCTTTTTCTTACTAGTGGACCAGACGCTTGGCCCACAAGTCCACTCTGCCACTATAGGTTCATCTTCAAGGCAACATTCCTGTAAACACAAGATGTCGTTAGGGTAAGCAGCAACAGAAGAAAAAATAGCCGCTCTCCTTACAGCAGATTTAATGCTCCTAACATTAAGAGAACCTATAGAAAGCAACATTTAAACATTTAAGGAAAAAAGGGAAAAATAAACATTATATCACAATCATGATTTTTTCCCACTTTTTTTCGTTCTCCCTCTAGAACTACCCGGTTTGTCCTCAGGAGGTTGCACTCCCTGCATCTCTGTCCACTCTTTTCTATTTGGCCTGATCTCCTTTACACTTTTTACAAAGCTCAGGGTACGGGCAAGTTTTTTAACACTACTCCTCTCCAGGTAACCCTGGTCTAGAGAAGAGGCATCAGAGTCCACAGAAGTCTCCTCCTCCTCCTCTCCACCTTCTGCATCAGGAGGTTCTGCAT
This sequence comes from Rhinoderma darwinii, assembly GCF_050947455.1. Taxonomy (NCBI): domain Eukaryota; kingdom Metazoa; phylum Chordata; class Amphibia; order Anura; family Rhinodermatidae; genus Rhinoderma; species Rhinoderma darwinii. Next base: position 212,843,044 of record NC_134691.1, read on the forward strand.
CCTTATCTGTGGAAGAAACAGGGTCAGTTCTTTCTGACTTCCTTTTAAGGGAAGCCTTGTCCACGTCCATTTCCGGAGTCTCGGCCACCACTGTAATGACCTCGGCTCCTTCCTCCACCACCACAGGAGGCTCCTCCCCCTCTGCCATCAGGGGGTCCGGAACCGCAACAGAGCCGGATTCCTGCTCAACTACCTGAGACTCAATTCCTGTAGGAATCTCCATTGACGAAATAAAAGCCACAGGTGCTTCTCCACTCACCACCCCAGCGTACGATCTCCTAGCTTGGGGAGGGTTAACTCCAGGACATTGCCTAGCCAGGTGCTCTGAGGAATTGCAGAAATGGCACTTCCTGGCCTCCTCACAATCTGCTGTTCTATGACCAGCTTTAAAGCAGTTCCTGCACACAGGACCAGTTGGACAATCTTCTTTGGTGTGACCAAAACAGAAACAGTCTCTGCAAAATGAAGGCTGTCCAGGATAAAACAAGTATCCTCTATTGGACCCAATGGAGAAGGTCTGGGGAGGATGCATCACACCCCCATAACCACTCTCATCCAGCTTGAACTCCACCCAGAAACGGCGTAGTCCATTAAATGTTCCAAGAACATTGCGACGTTTCTCCCCAGGAGAGACATACACAGCATACCTGCTCAGGAGAGCCATGATCTCTTCATCCTTCACAAAGGGATTGTACATCTGCACAGTCACAGGTGTCCTCTGCTTCCTCTGCAGACCAGGCACAAACTTCACTCCTTCCAAATTAGGGTGATCAGCAAGCTCTTGGCTTCTCGCATAACAAGTAGCACAGGCATCCTGGGTAGTGAAAGAGATGTCGTAGAATCCTTGGGTAGGAAAAGCTTGCGTACAAAAGATCATGTACCGGGGCATCCTCAGCGTATCCTCCACGATTTTTCCTTGCACGTCCATCACGGTCCAAACGAATTTCTTCTCCTCGGGAATATACAGCCGCACTGTATTTGGCGCAGACGGACCCACCGTTGCCATATCTCCTGTGATCGCCTTCCTTGTCTCCTCGCTCACCCCCTAAAGCAGCAGGTGGCTTAAGCTGGCGAACCAGCGATGCCACAAGGCCAAGGGCGAGCACTCAGACGGACCTCCTGACTAACCCCTTGAGATTAGCCAAAAGGCCGAGAAGCGATAACCCGAATGGGCCTGGCGTTGACCGAGCCTGCCTAATACTGCTGTTCACCCCTTGCAGCGATTCAGCCTACTCCTAGGCAATTCCACGGGGCCCTGCAGGCGCGCACACACTCACAGCTACTAAGCGGGAGGTGAATAAAGGCCGGAGAGGAAGCAAGACAGGATTTGCTTCTTTTGCTTGCACCACAATGCAGTGCTGAAAGAAGAGGAATCTACATAAAACCGCCTTCCTGGCAACGCCCAAATGCCCTCCTGCCGTGCAAACACTGGCAGCAGCAGCAGCAGTAAAAGCATGCCCACTGCCACCCCTTCTCCTTTCACACCTTGTATCAGCTTTAATCCAGTCAGGTGCTGCCTGCTGAGCAGCACTGACCAACACTGCCTGGGCCCAGGCTTTTATCTCTGAGGCCCCATTATGATGTCAGAAAGCTGGCTCTGGCTCCTCAGGGCTCCACTATGACACGTGCAAAGTTCCGTCTGAACTTTATATAAGACGGTGCGGCTCAGTCAGTCACTCAGTGTTGCCTGAGAGGGCAACACTGCAACAGCCGGCCCCCAGGCTGTCTTTTTTTTGCACATTTATTTGCCTCCAGGAGGCCACAAGAGGGAGACAAGGGACTGCAAAATGGAAAATAAGCATCCACCAACTTTACAGACAACTTGTTCTCCTTGCTCCTACAACCTCCATCCTTGCACACTTTGTTATTCTTCCAGGTAACATAGTAACAAATCCAAATTGCTGCTCTCTTTGTAGGCAAGCAAGGGTTTGTTGCAACTGCAATTCTTACTTCTTCTTGAAATGTAGGGACGACAGTACTTTCCATCACATCCATCTAGTGTACACAGGTAGGTCCATTGTGGCGGGCGGGCGGGCGGGCGGGCGGGCGGCTTTAATGGCTGTTTGCTGTTCCTCTACTCCACTCCGCTATTTGACTGTGGTGCTGCATCAATCAGTGGCTGGCTCAGGTGCAGCTCTTTAACCTACCTAGGAGGGAGGGCGGAGAGAAGACAAGGAAGGTGAATGAGCTGTTCCAATGTGAAATGCCAGAAACACAGAAACACAGACGACACAAAACAAGAGGTGGCAATGTATTCATTAATTGCATTTAATAAATTAGCTCATTATCACACATGACTGTACAAATGCATTGTCCAACAGGTGTTGAAATAATGGGATTAAAAGGGGAGATCCCATCAGAAAGACAAAAACAATAGCAAACACAAATAGCACTTTTGAAATCTGATTTTAGTAAACACATAAGGGAAGGGTGCACCGGTCCTGGAAATACTGCAATACCAGGTCAATGCGTGGAGTGGACAGAGCAAGCTCTATTTCCATCTCCCTGTTCTAAAAATCCATTTAATATATGGTCCCCAGATAGGGGACGTATCAGATATTAAACTGATAAGAACAGATTTTTTATTTTTTTTTTTTTTTTTATTTTTTTTTTTATTAAACCATTCAGGTTATTTTATTAAAACCGAGAAATATAGCTATCCATTACAGATAACTACTTCTCTATTTTCCAACAACTCATCACCATGGTTCGTTATTTATTTTTCAAAATTTGCGTATCAATACATCCTACCAAACTGTCACACCAAGTACCTCCATTTCAACATTCTCCATATCCCTTCCGCATCCATACCTCTTTCTAAATCCCACTTATAATAAAAGAACAATTTAGCCAACACCATTCTAACCACCTCATCCACCTCAAATTCTTCTCTTCTGTACACATTCAAATTCCTCGTATCCCACAATACCTCTTTCACACAAGTCAAGAAAATCCACAACACTCTGTCTTTCTCACAACCCAAACTACACAAACCAAACAAAACAATTTCATACGTAAGCTTCTTTAAACCAGTTATCTCTTCACACAACCCACTCAATTTTTTCCAAACATCTTTTGCATACTTACATGACCAAAACACATGACTCACATCCTCATCATCACCACAACCTTCTCTCGGACACCTTTCAGATAACACCAACCCTCTTCTTTTTTGAACACTCCTTACAGGCAACACTCAATGCACCGACATCCATAACAAATCTTTCTGTTTATTCGACACATCATACTTAATAATTTTCTTCCACACTGTCTTAGATTCTGCAACATTCAAACCATTTATAGAGCACATCACATTATTCATACACATTCTTTTAACAACATTTTTTCCACTCAAATATGTCTCCATTCTTACCCCTTCTAACTGAAATTTGTTAATAAAATTCCCTATGTATAAGTAATACCCTGTGCAGTCAAACGCTATGGGTCTACCTAAGTTTTTATTTCCCCACTTTAATCGCCTAATAACTGTCCCAGCTAGATATCCCAACATTCCCGACGCTTTTGATTCTTTTAAAAAAAGACCCACAAAAAAACGCACGCAATTTATCCCAATGAACACCTCCAAATTGGGGAAATCCAACCCACCATTTATTCTACTCTTCATCAGAGTTTCTCTTTTTGCCCCCTCCATCCTACTACCCCACAAAAAAAGGAACAAAAGTCTGTTCAACTTTTTTAAGGTGGCAGCAGCTGGAGGAAAAATCAAGGCAATATACAAAATCATAGGCAAAATAATACTTTTAACAATTAGCACTTTGCCAGAAAAAGAAAGCTCTCTCATTCTCCACATTTCCAATTTCCTTACTACTCTTCCACCCAATTCTTCCCAACTTTCTCTCCCTTTCAGCTCCTCATCAAACACTATCCCAAGGACTTTCACACCATTCACATGTTCCATATCCGCATCACACACCCGTTCATGACTGAAAAAAACTTTAAACTTACTTTTACCCCAGTTAATCTTAAATGCAGATGCAATACAAAATAAGTTAACTATCAACTTCACTCTAGCCATATCATATCCTGACTCACACGTAAACACAAATATCATCCATATAGCCTAACACTTTAACCCGCTTTCCATCACATCCAGGCACCAAAAAACCTTTTACAACTTTATCTTTTCTAATCATTTGCAACAAAGGCTCAATCACACAAATAAACAGAATCGGGGACAAAGGGCAACCCTGTCTCACACCAGACTTAATTTTAAATGGTTCTGTAAGGAATCCATTCACCTGCACACAACTCTCTGCACTCACATATAAACTCATAAGACATCTCACAAACCGCTCTGGAAACCCCATTCTTTCTAGTACTTTAAACAAAAACTCATGCGCTACCCGATCAAACGCTTTCTCAAAGTCCAATGCACACACAATCACTCCCTTTTTCCGACACTTACAGTCCTCAAGCACATCACGCACCAACCCTACATTCTCATGCAACTTTCTCCCAGGGACCGCACATACCTGATCTTCGCCAATCACATACCCAACAACCTCTCTCATCCGATTAGCTAGCAACTTAGCAAAAATTTTGTAGTCCGTATTTAACAATGTAATCGGTCGCCAATTTTCAAGACGCCGCTTGTCTCCTTTTTTATACAATAAGACCACCTTCCCTTGCTTCATTATCACAGGCATTCTCATGCCAGCAAAAACAGCTCTCATCATCTCCACAACATCTTCACCAATCACATCCCAATATTTAACATAAAATTCACCCGGAATACCATCCATCCCAGGAGATTTGTTTTTTGCTATACTTTTTATAACTTTTTCCACTTCTGCACCCACAATCTCTCCAAGTAACACTGAGCATTCACTCTCAGGAACCAAGTTTTCTATTACCTCCAAAAACTCATCATCCTCACCCAAATCACATCTTTTCTTATCATACAAGTTTTTGTAAAAATCTAACACAACATCAAGCACATCCTTACCACATACCTCCCTATCTTCCTTGTTCCGCAACACATTCATCCCACTTTTCCCACCACACATTTTTTTAAAGAAAAAACTCGTACATTTTTCATGTTTGTCTCTCACCTCCACTCTTGATCTAAAGATAATTTCTTTCCCTTTATCATAGAACCAATCACTCACCTCTTTTTTTGTTTTTTCCAGGTCATGCTTCACATCCATCCCCAAGAATTTGCATTTATGCAAAAAAGACAATCTTGAATTAAAACGTGAGTATTGCATTCTTTTCATCCTTGCTCTCTTGTATCCTAATCTTCTGAAAAAGCCCCCAATTTTCTTTTTTACCCATACCCACCACTCACACACATTAGAAAATAGATGCTTCTTCCTCCTCCAAAAAACATACTTTTTAACAAACACACTCTTAACCCTCTCTTCAGACAAAAAACTCACATTCATCTTCCATCCCCCTCTACCATAGAAGAAATTATTGATTTCAAAATCCCCCAATAAGCACTCGTGATCAGAAAAACAGACTTTTTCCTGCTCATATAATGTGCACTTCAATGCCCGTGCAGAAAAGAAAAAATAGTCCAAACGCGAACTGGTCTTCCCATCATCTGCATGGTAGGTATAAGGACCTGGTTTAGACTCCACCGCATCCTTTAAAGAAAAATCATTCAAATGTTTCTTCCACAAATTTCCAGTTACATCCACGTTGGATTCAAAGGAACCAGCTCTCTCCCGTTTATCCAGAACGCAGTTCAGATCACCCACTATGATCACAGGTAATTTCCCATGTAAGAAAAATTTTAATTTCTCAAAGAGAGCAAGTCGCTCATTCTTGCAAGCATGCCCATATATGCAAAAAAATTTAAATTTCCATCCAAAAAAATTGAGATTTAAGCACATGCATCTTCCCTCTTCTATGACCAATACCTGATCCACTGTGATATTTTTATTTTGTAGCAAAATGCCAATCCCATCATTTCTATTGGCTGAAGAAAAGGACCAAAAGGCTTCTCCATACTTCCACTCACTCTTTTTTGGTTTCCTTGACAGCCCACACTCCTGCACACAAACGATATCACCGCCCTTTAAAGCGAGAAAGTCCAGCACAGCAGCCCTCTTGAAAGCAGAGGTAAACACCCTAACATTCAGTGAAACTATTTTTAATTTCAAAGACATGTAGGTGTGAAAATGTTAAAACAACACGGCTGTCTTCTCAAGTGTCATTAGGAAACTGCAAGACCTTTTCCAAATCAGCCACTTGTTCGTCACACAAGTAGCTCACTGAGGGAGAACCAGATGTCCCAGGAAAAATTTGAGCGAGCTCAGGACTTCCACTTTGATCCGAGTCTAGAATGGCATACGGATTTGCTGATACCACTGAATCCAGACAACCTCTTTTCAACCTCTTAACTGCTTTGTTGCTATTTTTAATCCTCTTTGAAACAACTTTATGGAAAATAGAAGCATTCTCTGCAGATGGCATCCTGGCCTGCTCCTTCTCATCTTCGGACAGCGACCACTCCAATATTTGAGATCCCTCTCCCTGAGCCATTTCAGGACTGCTCATCTCCTCAATTTGCATACTGAGATTTGGCTCCTCCTCCTCCTCCTCAATCTCAGGCACATTCAGAGCTTTATTCTCAGGGCAGGCTTCACTCCCAGCAAACTGACCAGGGACCACACCCTCCACATGGGAACCAGCATTTGATACGGGCGTTGCCTCAGTAGCAAGCCCAGCAGTAGGAACAACATTTTCCTCCATATTTTGCACAACTTGAAAACCAATACTGGCTGCAACATCAGCATAAGTAACCCCTCTTGCTTTCCCCTGAGTCACTGGTTCTTTTGCTACTCCCAGCACAGACCTCTGGTTGATACCAGGACATTTCCTGCAAGTATGGTCAGCAGACCCACAAATATCACACATGCGGGGGAGGGGGCATGAACCTGCCTCATGTCCAGCTTGCTTACAGTTCCTACAAGTTGTACCCTGAGTGCAAACATCCTTCGTATGCCCATAGTGATAACATTTCCTGCAAAAGGATGGCATATCAAAGTAGTGCAGGTAACCTTTATTCCCTCCAATTGAAAAATTGGCGGGAGGGTGCTTTACGCCTCCAATACCATCTGGGTCCATTCTGAAACGGACCCAGAACTTTATGTTCCCATTGAACACACCCCATAAATTCTTCTGGTCGATTCCTCCTCTAATATGGGAACAGTACTGTGCCAGGAATGCCTTGACCAAATATTTGTCCACAAATGGATTGTACATATGTACTGTAACACATTTCTCAACAGTGGAAAATAGAGGCAAGATAGTGATGTGCTTTAAATAATTGTGCGTACCTTTCTCCTTCAGGAACTGAAAAAAGTCCAGACAGTCTGCTTCAATAAAGAAAGAGATATCGTACGTACCTATATTGAAAAATTCCTGGATACAAAATACCTTATCCAGGCTTACTCCAGCCAATTCCAGAAGGATTTTCTCCATAATATGTCCCATGCCAATGCTTGATTTCTTTTCTGTAGCCACCACGAACCGTACTGTGTTCCGAATTGCTGCCATCCTTCTTCCAATGCCCGAAGCACGTGATCGCTGTCCCGAACCGCCGGAGTCTCCTCCACGTAACCAGCCCCCTGGCCCAGACCAAGGCAATAAACCCTGATCTGAGCCAAAAGGCCGAGAAGCGATAACCCGAATGGGCCTGGCGTTGACCGAGCCTGCCTAATACTGCTGTTCACCCCTTGCAGCGATTCAGCCTACTCCTAGGCAATTCCACGGGGCCCTGCAGGCGCGCACACACTCACAGCTACTAAGCGGGAGGTGAATAAAGGCCGGAGAGGAAGCAAGACAGGATTTGCTTCTTTTGCTTGCACCACAATGCAGTGCTGAAAGAAGAGGAATCTACATAAAACCGCCTTCCTGGCAACGCCCAAATGCCCTCCTGCCGTGCAAACACTGGCAGCAGCAGCAGCAGTAAGTGCATGCCCACTGCCACCCCTTCTCCTTTCACACCTTGTATCAGCTTTAATCCAGTCAGGTGCTGCCTGCTGAGCAGCACTGACCAACACTGCCTGGGCCCAGGCTTTTATCTCTGAGGCCCCATTATGATGTCAGAAAGCTGGCTCTGGCTCCTCAGGGCTCCACTATGACACGTGCAAAGTTCCGTCTGAACTTTATATAAGACGGTGCGGCTCAGTCAGTCACTCAGTGTTGCCTGAGAGGGCAACACTGCAACAGCCGGCCCCCAGGCTGTCTTTTTTTTGCACATTTATTTGCCTCCAGGAGGCCACAAGAGGGAGACAAGGGACTGCAAAATGGAAAATAAGCATCCACCAACTTTACAGACAACTTGTTCTCCTTGCTCCTACAACCTCCATCCTTGCACACTTTGTTATTCTTCCAGGTAACATAGTAACAAATCCAAATTGCTGCTCTCTTTGTAGGCAAGCAAGGGTTTGTTGCAACTGCAATTCTTACTTCTTCTTGAAATGTAGGGACGACAGTACTTTCCATCACATCCATCTAGTGTACACAGGTAGGTCCATTGTGGCGGGCGGGCGGGCGGGCGGCTTTAATGGCTGTTTGCTGTTCCTCTACTCCACTCCGCTATTTGACTGTGGTGCTGCATCAATCAGTGGCTGGCTCAGGTGCAGCTCTTTAACCTACCTAGGAGGGAGGGCGGAGAGAAGACAAGGAAGGTGAATGAGCTGTTCCAATGTGAAATGCCAGAAACACAGAAACACAGACGACACAAAACAAGAGGTGGCAATGTATTCATTAATTGCATTTAATAAATTAGCTCATTATCACACATGACTGTACAAATGCATTGTCCAACAGGTGTTGAAATAATGGGATTAAAAGGGGAGATCCCATCAGAAAGACAAAAACAATAGCAAACACAAATAGCACTTTTGAAATCTGATTTTAGTAAACACATAAGGGAAGGGTGCACCGGTCCTGGAAATACTGCAATACCAGGTCAATGCGTGGAGTGGACAGAGCAAGCTCTATTTCCATCTCCCTGTTCTAAAAATCCATTTAATATATGGTCCCCAGATAGGGGACGTATCAGATATTAAACTGATAAGAACAGATTTTTTTGATTGAAAATTGCTTTATTGACAATCAATCGTCATCATACAAACATTACTGCGACGCAGCGCAAGCCATGAAGCAGCAAATAATAAATAATAACAGTCGTCAAACATAACATGACAGTATAATACACAGTACAGGCTAGCCTATGCTATACATTACACCACATGCTACACTAACATTCTTGCATTCACTAAAGCCAAACAACAAAGCATTACAGACAAGTGATGGGATAGGGGAGTGGGTAGGAGGGGATAGGGAAGGGGGAGATCACAGGCCCGAAGCTTTATTGAAAGACAACACACAAGAAGGGAGAGTGGGGGGAAGGGGAGTATCAGTCCTCTTCCTCATCGACGTCCGGGCTGTCCCAGGTGGAATAGTCTCTGAGCAGGCTGTGGATCAGTCTGCGGCAGTCCTGGACGGACACACTCTCTCTCCGCAAAATCAGACGGTTCCTGGCAAACCATATAGCGTCCTTAAAGCAGTTCATAAGGCGCCAGGCTTCCTGGATTGCTCCATCCGTGGTATTCCCAGGAAATAGTCCATAAAGTACCGAGCGGTACGACAGTCTGTTCCTGGGTACTGAGTCCTTGAGTTCATGTTCCAAGGCTTTCAACAGACCCTGTGCAAAGGGGCACTGCCAGAAAATGTGCAAAGATGTTTCCTCCGTGAAGGGGCACCTGGGGCAGTACCGGGTCTTGCACAGGTTGCGGGCATGCATGAATGACCTAAGAGGCAGTCCTCCCTGGATGGCCATCCATGAAATGTCCTTGTGCCCATTGGTCAACCTGCCAGATGACACGTTAGTCCAAACAGTCTCCAACGTGTCGGCATGAAGCCCTGGAACAAACTCCAGTGAGTCCTTTGCTCTGATGTGCTTGTGGATCGTCTTAGGTTTCCACAAGTCGGGCTTAAGACCCTCCAGTTGATGCTCCCTCACAAACCGGACAACATCTCCGTAGAACCAGGGAGCGTGCCAGTTGTAAGGGAAGGAGCTGTCCCACTTGTCCCAGCCAAAACCTCGCCAGAGGGGAAGGAGGAAGTAGCGGGACATGGCCTTGCCCGCAGAGCCGTTTGCTGTCCTCAGAGTCCTACGAACACAGTCACATGCAAAAGCGATCCGCAGCAGAGTGGGAATGTCGGGTATACCCTTCCCACCTTTGCGGGGCTCCTTGTACATAACAGTCCGCTTTACTCTGTCCATTTTCGAGCCCCAGATGAAGCGAAACACAGTCCTGGTAATGGCCCTCGAGACGGTGGCAAGAGGGGGCCATGCCTGTGCAGTGTATTGTAGCACAGGCAAGACTTCGTTACGCAGGACCATTGCTTTGCCCTCAATAGTGAGTTGTCTGAGGCTCCACAGTCCGATCCTTTGGTTGACTTTGGCCAAGCGTTCTTCCCACGACTTTAGGGCTGCACCTTCCTTACCGAACCAGACTCCCAGAATTTTGATGAAGTCCGGCTTGATAGTAAACGGGAAGGAGGCAGGAGAAGGCAGGAACCACTTTCCGAAGAGCATGGCTTCCGACTTCCCGCAGTTGACTTTTGCCCCTGAAGCGCGTCCGAACTCCTCACAGGTCTGGACGAGTGCAGTCACCGAACTCTGGTCAGCGCAGAAGACGGTCACGTCGTCCATGTACAGCGAGCATTTGACCTCGAAGTGTCCTGGACCTGGTGCGGTGATCCCTCTGATCTCTCCATTCTGCCGGATAGCCTCTGCGAAGAGCTCTATAACACAAACAAAAAGGAGAGGTGAAAGAGGACAGCCTTGTCTAACCCCCGACGATACAGGAAAGGGGTCAGTCTTCCAGCCGTTCACCAGCACCGAGCTGTAAATGTCGCAATACATCAGGTTAACATACAAACAGAACAACCTGCCAAGCCGCAGCCTACGCAGAGCCTTACCCATGAATTCATGAGAGACCCGGTCAAAAGCCTTCTCCTGATCCAGACTGACCAGGGCCGCGTGTGTACGGCGGCTTTGCATGTAATGCACCGTGTCCCTCACCAGGGCAAGACTGTCGGCCACCCTACGGCCAGGAATGCCGCAGGTTTGGTCCGATCCGATGATCTGTCCGATGACAACCTTCAGTCTGTTGGTCAATACTTTGGCGAGGATCTTGTAGTCCACGTTCAGGAGAGAGATGGGACGCCAGTTTTTCAGGTCACATCTCTCCCCCTTCCGCTTATACAAGATCGTGATCATGCCTTCTCTCAAGGACGGTGGCATTCTACCCTCCACCACCATCTCCTCATAGAGCTCCAGCAGGTCCGGACAGATCAAGTCCCCCAGCGCTACATAGAGCTCTGCTGGGAGACCATCACTGCCCGGGGTCCTGCCGGGTCTGAAGGATTTAGCGGCAGAGAGCAGTTCCTCCACCGTCAGGGGTACATCCATAGCCTCCGTACCTGCAGGATCAAGATGATTAGTGATACCTGACAGGAATTTATCGGCGGCTTCGGGGTCAGTGGTTTTCCGGGAGTAGAGGCTTCGGTAGTAGTCTGTGACGACTCCCATCACCTCCTTCTTCCCAGAATGCATGTTTCCGGTCTCATCTCGGAGTTCCTTCAGGGGCGTGTGGCCGGCATGGAGTTTCCTGAAAAAGAACGAGTTACATTTCTCACCCTTCTCCAGGTTCTCCACCTTGGAACGAAAGACAATTCGCTTGGATTCCTCCTCAAAGTGCCTTTTCAGGCCCTTTTTGGCTTCCTCCAGCTCCTTCCTGACGTCCCAGCCGCATTGAAGGAGGTCTTGCAGGGATCGCAGCTGACGCTGCATCTCTCTGAAGTCTCTCTTCCTCTCACACGCCTGTTGACGACTTTTTGCCTGAAAGAAACAACGAAATTCAACTTTAACATATTCCCACCAGTCACAGGTTTTGTCAAAGAAAACTTTATCATTCCTCCAAACAATATAGGCGTCTCTAAGTTCCGCCAGTACCTCCTCTCTTTCCAGCAGGGCACAATTCAGCTTCCAGGAGCCAGGGCCGGGAGGAAAACCGTGGCCGATGGCACCCTGGAAGAGAATGGCCCTGTGGTCAGAGAAGAAGCAGGGGATCATGGAGTGCCCATGCTGCTTGACTGCCCGGGAGGTGAACACAAAGTCAATCCGAGAACGAAGTGAGCCATCGGGTCGGCTCCATGAATAGTTCACAGAGCCGATCCCCATGGAACCCACAACGTCCTGCAAGGATGCTTCGGTTACCATCTCGATAAGCAGTTTGGAACTGACATCCAGCTTGATTGAAGTGCCGGAACTTCGTCCATCCTCTTCGATGAGGCAGTTGAAGTCCCCGGCCATCACCACTGCCCTAGTGGTGGCGAGCTGGGTCCGCAGGGTCTGGAATAGTTCCAGGCGCTCAGCCTTCATAGGGGGGGCGTACACGTTGATGAGCCTAATCGGCTCTCCTGCCCAGGAACCGTCTACGACCAACAAGCGGCCGCAGACGAGCTCCTGGACAGAGTCAACAGTAAATACGCCTCCCCTAATCAGGATGGCAACCCCCGCAGACTTACAGTCGCCCCCACCAGACCAGTAGGACGGGCCATGGGTCCACTGCCTGGCCAGGTGATGATATGACCTGGAAGAGGGGAGAGTACATTCCTGCAGCATAAATATATCACTCGACTGCTTGGAAAGAAAAGTTAGCACCATCTGACATCTAGTCCTATCTCTAACACTCCTCACATTGAGGCTAAAGATGTTAAGTTTAGCAGCCATGGGGGAGAATAAAGAAGGTTAGTGCAAACGATACACCTTAGTTACCAGTCCGGTCGGGCGGATCCTCCTCGCCTGGCGGGTCCGAAAGATCCAGCAGGCCCTCTGACAAAAATTGTTCCAGGATTGTGGCCACCTGGATGTCTGTTGTGAAGTCGATGACCTCAGGTTCAGACACGAGTTCCTCCACCATCTGCTCCATTTCCTCCTGCTGCGCAAGGGAATCTTCGCAGATTTCTACGACTTGTCGCTTTGAGGACTCAGCCGCTGGGCTGTCCCTCACCTTTCTCTTCCTCTGGATGGCACCTGAGGAGACAAGAGGGGGAAAATCCTCCAGGGAGAGGACTCCAGCAGCTGGAGAGGAAGATGTTAGTGCTGCTGGAGCTGGGGAGAAGGGAGGCTGGGTTGGGAGAGGTGCAGGTGACAGGACCACTGAGATGGGTGGGTAGGAGAAGGTGAGAGCCTCAGTGGGGGTGACAGGGGTTGGGGACGGGGGGGTGGGGAGGGCCGGGCGAGGGAGGGTGGGAAGGGTAGGGCGAGGGAGGGCCGGGAGAGGGGGGGGAGGGACTGTCGTCGTCTTACCATCCTTCTTTTTCCCGGTCTTCTGCGCCGCTGGAGCTCTGGCTGGGGCGGGGTTCCCTCTGGCCGGAGCTTTCGCCGCTACAGTTGCCCAGGATCGATCCCTCTTCGGGCAGTCCTTGTAAGAGTGGGCTGCTTGTCCGCAGAGGTTGCACATTGTCCGTTTCGGGCAGTCTTTGGTCTCGTGTCCTGTTACCCGGCAGTTCTTGCAGGCGTCCTCCTTGCAGTCCTTCACCGAATGACCCTTCTTGCTGCATCTCCTGCAGATCTGCGGCATGTCCGGGTAGTAGATGAGGCCGTAGGAGTTGCCCAGCGAGAATGACTGGGGCAGGTGCTGGAGGCCGTCTTCCGCGCTTGAATCCTTGTTGAGTCGGACGATTACCGACCACTTGCCAGTCCAGAAGCCGAGTCCGTTCAGGATGTGGGTGGGTTCCCTCACCACTGTGCAAAACCGCTTCAGGAGCGTGGTGATGTCTTTGCCGGGGGTGTGTGGGTTCCGCATTGAGACCGTCACCCGCCTTTCCTCTCTTTGGACAGGGCAGTTGCCCACAAAGCGAGAGAAAGGGGATTCAGGCCTCGCCGCTTTCACCATCTCCCAGTACCTTCTGCAGATGTTGATCGAAGCGAAGGTCACGAAGAACATCCCGGTCATGAAGGCCTGGATGCTGATGGTCTCCGGCTTAGCGAAGCCCTGGTCCAGGAGCATCTTCTGGCAGAACACTTCTTCCGTCATGTCCGGCACTCTCCCGTCCACCTCCTTCAGCTTCAGGGCCACCGTCTGCTTCATCCAGGGCTCCAGGGTTGGAGCAGCCTGGTTCGGCTTCCTGGTGGCCTGTTGGCTTGAGGAGGCTTCAGGAGGAGATGTCCTGGCCTGGGCCGGCTCACCTGGTCCATTAGTCTTCTCCTTCTGGGTGGCAGGGTTGCTGGTTGAGGCCATGGCTTCTTCCAGCTGTTCCTGTCGCTTGGGGAGGATCTTCAATAGCTCTTTCCCGAAGGGGGCGGAGCTATGCAAATCTTCTCCTTGCTGGCCGAGGTTCTTCCACGAAATTTCTTCCGCAGCGGTTCCTCGTCGAGCTTCTTCTGCGGCCGAGCTTCTTCAAAGATCCCCTTCAGCAGCGGCTCTTCTCCGAAGGTCTCTGTCGCAGTTCTCCTTCTTCTTCCCGGCAGCGATCTCCCGGAGCTTCTTCCCCGATGGCGGCTTCTCCCTTCTGGATCGTCGTCTTCGCTGGTTCTTCTCCACAGTTCGTCGCCGGCTTCGTCTGGAACGCTCTTGGATCGCTAAGCTAGTGTTTATAGCCCCCAGTGGTTCTCCGAGCTATCTATCCTTACAAGGACTGATAAGAACAGATTTTTTTTTGATTTGGCTGTACCACAACGATACAAAACCGTTTATTCAAATTTCAAAGATTTACATACAGGTGCAAATACATTAATTCATCAATTCCAATCATTCAAATGCCATTTTACATATGCAGAGGCGTCTTTTTGTTTATCAAGTAACAGGTATAAATACATCTCACTTAAAATCATCCCATATACATCATCCACCGACAAGATATCCTTTTTAAAAAGTAAAATGTTCCGTGCCTTCCAGAGAGCTGCCTTCACACAGTTGATGATCCTCCATGCCGTCCATCTATTTTGCGTACAATCACAATCTATCTGTCCATATAGAATCACATAATAGTTTAACGTTTTAATTGCTGTAATTGTTCTTAAAAGTGGCAAAATCTTGCTCCATATAGTCTTTGAGAAAGCGCAAGTCCATAAAAGATGAAAGACTGTTTCTTCTTGGTGGCATCCCTCTCTTGGGCATACGGCAGTGTTTGATAGTCTTCTTCTGTGCTGAAAGGAACGGCATGGCAGGCAACTGTGGACGCAGCTCCAGGCTAGATCTTTCTGGGAATTAAAAAGATAATAACAATTCATCATTCTCCATATGTTTTTACATTGTATTTCGTTAAAATTACCAATAATACATACTTCAGTGGATTTTAAAATAAACTTAGTTAACACTTTGCCATTCATTAAGACCTCTGTTTTTACCTTAGTGAGATTAAAAAGGACAACAATTTTCTCAAAAATGTCATAAATATATGGTGTGTCAAAACTATACGGATGCTTGAGGTCAGTTTTAAACCAACCGAGACGCCTCATACAATTCCCCAAATTATATTTTAAAAAGAAGGACCAGTAGTTTTCTTTAAAAAAATTCCTAAAGCATAATGAAAAAAATTTAGTATATAAGAAAACTCTGAAATCAGTAAAATCCTTTCCTCCTTTTTCTTTGGGTTTAAAAACAGTTTCTCTTTTTAATTTTTCCATTTTTGAGTTCCAAAAAAAGGTGAAGCATGCTTTTTGTAATTTACATAGAACTCGAGTGGGAGGGGGGAAGACCAAGCTCAGGTATAAAATCAAGGGCAGGATCACCATTTTAATAATAAGCACTTTGCCCTCCATAGTCAGCTCTCGTAATCTCCATATGCACAACTTCTGGTTCACTTTTTGCATAATCCCCTCCCAGTTTTCTGTTACATCATTGTATTTATTAAAATATACACCTAAAATCTTCACTTTTTCTACAGTTGGAACTTCAATGTCACTCATGTCTATTGCACCTATCTTTAAAATTTCACATTTATTAAAATTAACTTTAAAACCTGATGCACAGCAGAAATTGTTGATTAGTTTTAAAGACTTCTTTAGTGATATGTTGTCTTTACAGGTTATGGCGACATCATCCATATAACTTGCTACCTTGGCTTCTATACCTTTGCTCCCAGGGAGAGATACTCCACGAATATCATTATCTCTCCTGATCATGCATAAAAGGGGTTCAAGAGCACAGATAAAAAGTAGGGGTGATAGGGGGCAGCCTTGTTTCACACCTGACCTGAGGGGAACAGCCTGGGACTTAAAACCATTAATTAAAATTTTACTTTGACAGTTATCGTAAAATGCCTTTAAAGAATTTAAAAAATTCCCTGGTATGCCCATCTTTCCTAAAACATTAAATAAAAACTGGTGTGAGACCCTATCAAATGCTTTTTCAAAGTCTACCATTAAAATTGCCAAGTTGCTTTTCCTGCTGTTTGCGTCATCTATCAGGTCTTTTATGAGGTTTAGGTTTTCCCATATACTCCTACCTGGGATTCCACATACTTGGTTTGGATGAATAAGCGTCTCAATCACGTTTTTTAATCTGTTTGCACAGATCTTGGCCATTACCTTATAATCACAATTTAGGAGTGTAATCGGCCTCCAATTCTTGATCTCCTCCTTATTACCTTTTTTATACAATAAAGAAACGTCACCCATTTTCCAAGATTCTGGTAAAATTTTTGAGTTAAAAGCTTCTAAAAGGAGAGATAAAAGATCATCCTTTAAAACCTCATAAAACGTTCTATAAAATTCAATTGGTACCCCATCAGCTCCTGGAACTTTACCCAACTTAAAACTATTTATGGTATCCAGTATTTCTTTTTCTGTAATGGGCTGTAATAAAACAGATTGGGCATTAGAATCTAAAACACATGAAATTTCCTTTAAAACATCATCCATAACATTTTTATCCACATTTTTTTCGTTAAAAAGGTCTTTATAATAAGTATGTGTTTTTTCCAAAATATTATCAATTACTGTTTCTCCTTCCATTTTTTCTATATGAATTCTCCTCTGTACACTTTTTTAAAAAAAATATCTGGAGCACTTTTCATTTTCTTCAATGTGTTGTATTTTAGCCTTAAAGATTATTTCTTTTCCTTTATCTTCCAAAAATGTTTTTACCTCTTTTTTAACGTGTATTATTTCTTCAGTCACATCTATCCCCACAGACCTCATTTTGTAGAGTGTTTGTAATTGTGTATTATATTTTTCGTAAACCGCTCTCTTTTCTCTTGCTTTTTGAACTCCATACCTGATAAAGAATTCTTTTATATTTTTCTTCATTTTATCCCACCATATTCTCATAGATTCTGTAGGGTCCTTTTTCTGCTTGCACCTGTTGTAAAACTTAGTAAAATCTGCCATTATTTTTTCATCTTTTAAAAGCGACACGTTCATCTTCCATGAACTAGCACCTCTTCTAAAACCAGGATCAAGATTTAAGACAAATAAAAGGCCTTTATGGTCAGAGAACATGTTAGTTAAAAGTTCACAGTGGACAGGTAAGATTTGCTGAGAAGAAAAAATAAAATCAATTCTTGAGCTGCATCGTATATTACTCCATGTAGTACTTTCCAGTTCAGACATTTTTTTGTTGCAATTTTTAAAAACATCTGTAAGTTTAAAGTCAGTTACGATATTACTTAATAGACCAGAAGTTTTGTCATAGTTTCTACTGGAAGATTGTGTAGATCTTTTTTCACCTCTTAAAACACAATTAAAATCCCCGGCTAAAACTAAAGGACAGGAATTATTAATAAACAGAGGTAAAATTTCCAACATCTCTTCTCTTTCTTTTTTGTTCGGTGATCCATAAAAATTTAAAAACTGCCACATAACACCATTAAGAAAGGCCTTAACCAATAAAATCCTACCTGGTAAAATTTCTTGTTTAAAGGAAATATTAACATTACCTTTAAAAAGTATTGCCACTCCTGCAGATTTTGTTATATTGGAACCAGACCACACCGAAGTCCCATATGTCCAATCTTTTTCATACCTCTTATATTCCGCCTGATGAGGGATGCCACACTCCTGCAAGAAGAACACCGAGGCGGAAAGCAGGGATAGATAATTAAAAAGTACTGTTCTGCGTGTGCTTGACTTGATACCCCTTACATTTAGGGAGAGTCCTTTCAAAACTGCCATCAATGAAGTTAAAAGGTGGGATAAAACACAAATTTCAACCTCTTAAAGTCTTAATTTCTTCTTCCAGCCTAGCCAACCCCTGAGAACTGTCAGAGATATCCTGGTCACCCCTAGAGGTCACGCAGCGCAATAAGTCTGTTGAGCTGGAATCACTGTCTGTTGCCTCCTCCGAAAAATCCTCACAGAGAGGACTAGGGAGAGTATTTGGATCACTCGTCACTGTCTTCTTACCCCTTTCTGGCGGTTCTGACCCATAGTCCATCTCTTCCGTGCGGCTTCTTGTATGGGAAGCCCCAGGCTGTCTGACAGACGTCTGAGCCATTTCTTCCGGGGTTTCCGAGATGATGCTGGGTGTTTCAAGTTCTCCCTCAGGTTGTATTGCCGAATAACGGTTTCCCATCTTCAGTACTTCCCGATTTAGAGGATCACCTGTTTTCCTTTTTTTTGCACCCGATTCTTCTTTTAGTTGAGCCTGAGATGCAGCTTCCTCCGGGTTACTACCTTCCCTGCAAGAGGAAAGCATCCCCGTCCCCTGCTTCTCCATCCTTTTCCTCTCCTTTTGACGGTCTTTCATTTTAATCTGCGACTGGAATCCTTCACTGTCAAGAGAGACAACAGACTTACCGGTAGAAATTTCTGTAGCGTGACCTGCTTCCTGGGCTTCCATATTTGCCTCCTCTTCTGGGGCTGGCTGGTTTCCAAGCTGTCTCCCACGTTGAGGTTGGTGTATATTTTTTTGCGGTTTCTGTCTGTGGGGACAGGATGCATAGAAGTGACTGGGATCTTGACATAAACTACAATTTTTTGGTTCACTACAACTTCGAACCGTATGATTTTTACTTCCACAATTTGTACAGGTACTTTCACAATCATTTTTTGAATGCCCATATTTTTTGCAGATTCTGCAGAATTCCTCCATACCATTAAAAAAAATATCACCATTAATATTGCCCAATTTAAAACGAGCTGGGGGTACCAATTTTTCCTCAGGTGTTTTGGGATTGTCTTTTAATTCTACAAAAAATTTCCATTTTGAAGTCCACACATCAAACTCATTCATAACCTTCCCCTTAGGAATAACTAGAGTACAGTAATTTTTCAGAAAGAACACAATCTCCTCTTCAGTTATATAAGGGGAATACATTTTAATCACCATGAGTTTTCGATCTGAGGGGAAGTGCTCCACAATCTGGACCCCTTTCAGCCTGGGATCTCTGCCTACCTTTTTCAAGCGATTCACAAAATCCAAGTAAATACCGTCATATCGCAAGGTCACGTCATAGATCCCACGCCTAGGATAGTCCTGGATTGCCAAAATCTCCAAGGGTCGGATTGCGAACACTCCCAGGAGCACTTCCTCGATCAGGTGTTTCAGACCGCCGTTTGCTGGAGCCTCCTCCGTATACGTAAAACGTATAGAGTTTTTGAGCCGAGTGAAATTCGGCTCAAATGTTGGGTTGTCATTTCCTGCCATGACAAACCATCAACTTGTATGCGCACCACAGAGACACACGGGTCACTGTAACCAACTAACGCAACTCCCCTTTTCGGCCGAAACCTACACGGGGGTATATGGATCGCAACCCGTTGCTCAGGACTAAGCCTCTCTCCCAAATAGCAGCACGGGGGTGAAGTCCAGGCGAACCTGGACGATCCCCCGAGGCCGAGAGAGAGGGTACCTGAGCACCTCCCAACCAAGACCAAGGCAGAGCTGATACGAATAAACAGCACTACACTTGATCTCAGCCAGAAGGCCGAGAAGCGATAACCCGAATGGGCCTGGCGTTGACCGAGCCTGCCTAATACTGCTGTTCACCCCTTGCAGCGATTCAGCCTACTCCTAGGCAATTCCACGGGGCCCTGCAGGCGCGCACACACTCACAGCTACTAAGCGGGAGGTGAATAAAGGCCGGAGAGGAAGCAAGACAGGATTTGCTTCTTTTGCTTGCACCACAATGCAGTGCTGAAAGAAGAGGAATCTACATAAAACCGCCTTCCTGGCAACGCCCAAATGCCCTCCTGCCGTGCAAACACTGGCAGCAGCAGCAGCAGCAGCAGCAGTAAGTGCATGCCCACTGCCACCCCTTCTCCTTTCACACCTTGTATCAGCTTTAATCCAGTCAGGTGCTGCCTGCTGAGCAGCACTGACCAACACTGCCTGGGCCCAGGCTTTTATCTCTGAGGCCCCATTATGATGTCAGAAAGCTGGCTCTGGCTCCTGAGGGCTCCACTATGACACGTGCAAAGTTCCGTCTGAACTTTATATAAGACGGTGAGGCTCAGTCAGTCACTCAGTGTTGCCTGAGAGGGCAACACTGCAACAGCCGGCCGCCAGGCTGTCTTTTTTTGCACAGCTAGTTGCCTCCAGGAGGCCACAAGAGGGAGACAAGGGACTGCAAAGTGGAAAATAGGCATCCACCAACTTTACAGACAACTTCTCCTTGCTCCTACAACCTCCATCCTTGCACAGTTTGTTATTCTTCTAGGTAACATAGTAACAAATCCAAATTGCTGCTCTCTTTGTAGGCAAGCAAGGCTTTGTTGCAACTGCAATTCTTACTTCTTCTTGAAATGTAGGGACGACAGTACATTCCATCACATCCATCTAGTGTACACAGGTAGGTCCATTGTGGCGGGCAGGCGAGCGGGCGGGCTGCTTTATTGGCTGTTTGCTGTTCCCCTACTCCACTCCACTATTTGACTGTTGTGCTGCATCAATCAATCAATCAATCAATCAATCAATCAATCAATCAATCAATCAATCAGTGGCTGGCTCAGGTGCAGCTCTTTAACTTACCTAAAAGGGAGGGCGGAGAGAAGACAAGGAAGGTGAATGAGCTGTTCCAATGTGAAATGCCGGAAACACAGAAACACAGACGACACAAAACAAGAGGTGGCAATCTATTCATTAATTGCATTTAATCAATGAGCTCATTATCACACATGACTGTACAAATGCATTGTCCAACAGGTGTTGAAATAATGGGATTAAAAGGGGAGATCCCTTCAGAAAGACAAAAACAATAGCAAACACAAATAGCACTTTTGGAATCTGATTTTAGTAAACACATAAGGGAAGGGTGCACCGGTCCTGGAAATACTGCAATACCAGGTCAATGCGTGGAGTGGACAGAGCAAGCTCTATTTCCATCTCCCTGTTCTAAAAATCCATTTAATATATGGTCCCCAGATAGGGGACGTATCAGATATTAAACTGATAAGAACAGATTTTTTGATTGAAAATTGCTTTATTGACAATCAATCGTCATCATACAAACATTACTGCGACGCAGCGCAAGCCATGAAGCAGCAAATAATAAATAATAACAGTCGTCAAACATAACATGACAGTATAATACACAGTACAGGCTAGCCTATGCTATACATTACACCACATGCTACACTAACATTCTTGCATTCACTAACGCCAAACAACAAAGCATTACAGACAAGTGATGGGATAGGGGAGTGGGTAGGAGGGGATAGGGAAGGGGGAAATCACAGGCCCGAAGCTTTATTGAAAGACAACACACAAGAAGGGAGAGTGGGGGGAAGGGGAGTATCAGTCCTCTTCCTCATCGACGTCCGGGCTGTCCCAGGTGGAATAGTCTCTGAGCAGGCTGTGGATCAGCCTGCGGCAGTCCTGGACGGACACACTCTCTCTCCGCAAAATCAGACGGTTCCTGGCAAACCATATAGCGTCCTTAAAGCAGTTCATAAGGCGCCAGGCTTCCTGGATTGCTCCATCCGTGGTATTCCCAGGAAATAGTCCATAAAGTACCGAGCGGTACGACAGTCTGTTCCTGGGTACTGAGTCCTTGAGTTCATGTTCCAAGGCTTTCAACAGACCCTGTGCAAAGGGGCACTGCCAGAAAATGTGCAAAGATGTTTCCTCCGTGAAGGGGCACCTGGGGCAGTACCGGGTCTTGCACAGGTTGCGGGCATGCATGAATGACCTAAGAGGCAGTCCTCCCTGGATGGCCATCCATGAAATGTCCTTGTGCCCATTGGTCAACCTGCCAGATGACACGTTAGTCCAAACAGTCTCCAACGTGTCGGCATGAAGCCCTGGAACAAACTCCAGTGAGTCCTTTGCTCTGATGTGCTTGTGGATCGTCTTAGGTTTCCACAAGTCGGGCTTAAGACCCTCCAGTTGATGCTCCCTCACAAACCGGACGACATCTCCGTAGAACCAGGGAGCGTGCCAGTTGTAAGGGAAGGAGCTGTCCCACTTGTCCCAGCCAAAACCTCGCCAGAGGGGAAGGAGGAAGTAGCGGGACATGGCCTTGCCCGCAGAGTCGTTTGCTGTCCTCAGAGTCCTACGAACACAGTCACATACAAAAGCGATCCGCAGCAGAGTGGGAATGTCGGGTATACCCTTCCCACCTTTGCGGGGCTCCTTGTACATAACAGTCCGCTTTACTCTGTCCATTTTCGAGCCCCAGATGAAGCGAAACACAGTCCTGGTGATGGCCCTCGAGACGGTGGCAAGAGGGGGCCATGCCTGTGCAGTGTATTGTAGCACAGGCAAGACTTCGTTACGCAGGACCATTGCTTTGCCCTCAATAGTGAGTTGTCTGAGGCTCCACAGTCCGATCCTTTGGTTGACTTTGGCCAAGCGTTCTTCCCACGACTTTAGGGCTGCACCTTCCTTACCGAACCAGACTCCCAGAATTTTGATGAAGTCCGGCTTGATAGTAAACGGGAAGGAGGCAGGAGAAGGCAGATACCACTTTCCGAAGAGCATGGCTTCCGACTTCCCGCAGTTGACTTTTGCCCCTGAAGCGCGTCCGAACTCCTCACAGGTCTGGACGAGTGCAGTCACCGAACTCTGGTCAGCGCAGAAGACGGTCACGTCGTCCATGTACAGCGAGCATTTGACCTCGAAGTGTCCTGGACCTGGTGCGGTGATCCCTCTGATCTCTCCATTCTGCCGGATAGCCTCTGCGAAGAGCTCTATAACACAAACAAAAAGGAGAGGTGAAAGAGGACAGCCTTGTCTAACCCCCGACGATACAGGAAAGGGGTCAGTCTTCCAGCCGTTCACCAGCACCGAGCTGTAAATGTCGCAATACATCAGGTTAACATACAAACAGAACAACCTGCCAAGCCGCAGCCTACGCAGAGCCTTACCCATGAATTCGTGAGAGACCCGGTCAAAAGCCTTCTCCTGATCCAGACTGACCAGGGCCGCGTGTGTACGGCGGCTTTGCATGTAATGCACCGTGTCCCTCACCAGGGCAAGACTGTCGGCCACCCTACGGCCAGGAATGCCGCAGGTTTGGTCCGATCCGATGATCTGTCCGATGACAACCTTCAGTCTGTTGGTCAATACTTTGGCGAGGATCTTGTAGTCCACGTTCAGGAGAGAGATGGGACGCCAGTTTTTCAGGTCACATCTCTCCCCCTTCCGCTTATACAAGATCGTGATCATGCCTTCTCTCAAGGACGGTGGCATTCTACCCTCCACCACCATCTCCTCATAGAGCTCCAGCAGGTCCGGACAGATCAAGTCCCCCAGCGCTACATAGAGCTCTGCTGGGAGACCATCACTGCCCGGGGTCCTGCCGGGTCTGAAGGATTTAGCGGCAGAGAGCAGTTCCTCCACCATCAGGGGTACGTCCATAGCCTCCGTACCTGCAGGATCAAGATGATTAGTGATACCTGACAGGAATTTATCGGCGGCTTCGGGGTCAGTGGTTTTCCGGGAGTAGAGGCTTCGGTAGTAGTCTGTGACGACTCCCATCACCTCCTTCTTCCCAGAATGCATGTTTCCGGTCTCATCTCGGAGTTCCTTCAGGGGCGTGTGGCCGGCATGGAGTTTCCTGAAAAAGAACGAGTTACATTTCTCACCCATCTCCAGGTTCTCCACCTTGGAACGAAAGATAATTCGCTTGGATTCCTCCTCAAAGTGCCTTTTCAGGCCCTTTTTGGCTTCCTCCAGCTCCTTCCTGACGTCCCAGCCGCATTGAAGGAGGTCTTGCAGGGATCGCAGCTGACGCTGCATCTCTCTGAAGTCTCTCTTCCTCTCACACGCCTGTTGACGACTTTTTGCCTGAAAGAAACAACGAAATTCAACTTTAACATATTCCCACCAGTCACAGGTTTTGTCAAAGAAAACTTTATCATTCCTCCAAACAATATAGGCGTCTCTAAGTTCCGCCAGTACCTCCTCTCTTTCCAGCAGGGCACAATTCAGCTTCCAGGAGCCAGGGCCGGGAGGAAAACCGTGGCCGATGGCACCCTGGAAGAGAATGGCCCTGTGGTCAGAGAAGAAGCAGGGGACCATGGAGTGCCCATGCTGCTTGACTGCCCGGGAGGTGAACACAAAGTCAATCCGAGAACGAAGTGAGCCATCGGGTCGGCTCCATGAATAGTTCACAGAGCCGATCCCCATGGAGCCCACAACGTCCTGCAAGGATGCTTCGGTTACCATCTCGATAAGCAGTTTGGAACTGACATCCAGCTTGATTGAAGTGCCGGAACTTCGTCCATCCTCTTCGATGGGGCAGTTGAAGTCCCCGGCCATCACCACTGCCCTAGTGGTGGCGAGCTGGGTCCGCAGGGTCTGGAATAGTTCCAGGCGCTCAGCCTTCATAGGGGGAGCGTACACGTTGATGAGCCTAATCGGCTCTCCCGCCCAGGAACCGTCTACGACCAACAAGCGGCCGCAGACGAGCTCCTGGAGAGAGTCAACAGTAAATACGCTTCCCCTAATCAGGATGGCAACCCCTGCAGACTTACAGTCGCCCCCACCAGACCAGTAGGACGGGCCATGGGTCCACTGCCTGGCCAGGTGATGATATGACCTGGAAGAGGGGAGAGTACATTCCTGCAGCATAAATATATCACTCGACTGCTTGGAAAGAAAAGTTAGCACCATCTGACATCTAGTCCTATCTCTAACACTCCTCACATTGAGGCTAAAGATGTTAAGTTTAGCAGCCATGGGGGAGAATAAAGAAGGTTAGTGCAAACGATACACCTTAGTTACCAGTCCGGTCGGGCGGATCCTCCTCGCCTGGCGGGTCCGAAAGATCCAGCAGGCCCTCTGACAAAAATTGTTCCAGGATTGTAGCCACCTGGATGTCTGTTGTGAAGTCGATGACCTCAGGTTCAGACACGAGTTCCTCCACCATCTGCTCCATTTCCTCCTGCTGCGCAAGGGAATCTTCGCAGATTTCCACGACTTGTCGCTTTGAGGACTCAGCCGCTGGGCTGTCCCTCACCTTTCTCTTCCTCTGGATGGCACCTGAGGAGACAAGAGGGGGAAAATCCTCCAGGGAGAGGACTCCAGCAGCTGGAGAGGAAGATGTTAGTGCTGCTGGAGCTGGGGAGAAGGGAGGCTGGGTTGGGAGAGGTGCAGGTGACAGGACCACTGAGATGGGTGGGTAGGAGAAGGTGAGAGCCTCAGTGGGGGTGACAGGGGTTGGGGACGGGGGGGTGGGGAGGGCCGGGCGAGGGAGGGTGGGAAGGGTAGGGCGAGGGAGGGCCGGGAGAGGGGGGGGAGGGACTGTCATCTTCTTACCATCCTTCTTTTTCCCGGTCTTCTGTGCCGCTGGAGCTCTGGCTGGGGCGGGGTTCCCTCTGGCTGGAGCTTTCGCTGCTACAGTTGCCCAGGATCGATCCCTCTTCGGGCAGTCCTTGTAAGAGTGGGCTGCTTGTCCGCAGAGGTTGCACATTGTCCGTTTCGGGCAGTCTTTGGTCTCGTGTCCTGTTACCCGGCAGTTCTTGCAGGCGTCCTCCTTGCAGTCCTTCATCGAATGACCCTTCTTGCTGCATCTCCTGCAGATCTGCGGCATGTCCGGGTAATAGATGAGGCCGTAGGAGTTGCCCAGCGAGAATGACTGGGGCAGGTGCTGGAGGCCGTCTTCCGCGCTTGAATCCTTGTTGAGTCGGACGATTACCGACCACTTGCCAGTCCAGAAGCCGAGTCCGTTCAGGATGTGGGTGGGTTCCCTCACCACTGTGCAGAACCACTTCAGGAGCGTGGTGATGTCTTTGCCGGGGGTGTGTGGGTTCCGCATTGAGACCGTCACCCGCCTTTCCTCTCTTTGGACAGGGCAGTTGCCCACAAAGCGAGAGAAAGGGGATTCAGGCCTCGCCGCTTTCACCATCTCCCAGTACCTTCTGCAGATGTTGATCGAAGCGAAGGTCACGAAGAACATCCCGGTCATGAAGGCCTGGATGCTGATGGTCTCCGGCTTAGCGAAGCCCTGGTCCAGGAGCATCTTCTGGCAGAACACTTCTTCCGTCATGTCCGGCACTCTCCCGTCCACCTCCTTCAGCTTCAGGGCCACCGTCTGCTTCATCCAGGGCTCCAGGGTTGGAGCAGCCTGGTTCGGCTTCCTGGTGGCCTGTCCGCTTGAGGAGGCTTCAGGAGGAGATGTCCTGGCCTGGGCCGGCTCACCTGGTCCATCAGCCTTCTCCTTCTGGGTGGCAGGGTTGCTGGTTGAGGCCATGGCTTCTTCCAGCTGTTCCTGTCGCTTGGGGAGGATCTTCGATAGCTCTTTCCCGAAGGGGGCGGAGCTATGCAAATCTTCTCCTTGCTGGCCGAGGTTCTTCCACGAAATTTCTTCCGCAGCGGTTCCTCGTCGAGCTTCTTCTGCGGCCGAGCTTCTTCAAAGATCCCCTTCAGCAGCGGCTCTTCTCCGAAGGTCTCTGTCGCAGTTCTCCTTCTTCTTCCCGGCAGCGATCTCCCGGAGCTTCTTCCCCGATGGCGGCTTCTCCCTTCTGGATCGTCGTCTTCGCTGGTTCTTCTCCGCAGTTCGTCGCCGGCTTCGTCTGGAACGCTCTTGGATCGCTAAGCTAGTGTTTATAGCCCCCAGTGGTTCTCCGAGCTATCTATCCTTACAAGGACTGATAAGAACAGATTTTTTGATTGAAAATTGCTTTATTGACAATCAATCGTCATCATACAAACATTACTGCGACGCAGCGCAAGCCATGAAGCAGCAAATAATAAATAATAACAGTCGTCAAACATAACATGACAGTATAATACACAGTACAGGCTAGCCTATGCTATACATTACACCACATGCTACACTAACATTCTTGCATTCACTAACGCCAAACAACAAAGCATTACAGACAAGTGATGGGATAGGGGAGTGGGTAGGAGGGGATAGGGAAGGGGGAAATCACAGGCCCGAAGCTTTATTGAAAGACAACACACAAGAAGGGAGAGTGGGGGGAAGGGGAGTATCAGTCCTCTTCCTCATCGACGTCCGGGCTGTCCCA
The DNA here is from genome assembly GCF_050947455.1 of Rhinoderma darwinii. Classification (NCBI taxonomy): domain Eukaryota; kingdom Metazoa; phylum Chordata; class Amphibia; order Anura; family Rhinodermatidae; genus Rhinoderma; species Rhinoderma darwinii. The sequence continues at coordinate 212,870,459 of NC_134691.1, forward strand.
GGTGGAATAGTCTCTGAGCAGGCTGTGGATCAGCCTGCGGCAGTCCTGGACAGACACACTCTCTCTCCGCAAAATCAGACGGTTCCTGGCAAACCATATAGCGTCCTTAAAGCAGTTCATAAGGCGCCAGGCTTCCTGGATTGCTCCATCCGTGGTATTCCCAGGAAATAGTCCATAAAGTACCGAGCGGTACGACAGTCTGTTCCTGGGTACTGAGTCCTTGAGTTCATGTTCCAAGGCTTTCAACAGACCCTGTGCAAAGGGGCACTGCCAGAAAATGTGCAAAGATGTTTCCTCCGTGAAGGGGCACCTGGGGCAGTACCGGGTCTTGCACAGGTTGCGGGCATGCATGAATGACCTAAGAGGCAGTCCTCCCTGGATGGCCATCCATGAAATGTCCTTGTGCCCGTTGGTCAACCTGCCAGATGACACGTTAGTCCAAACAGTCTCCAACGTGTCGGCATGAAGCCCTGGAACAAACTCCAGTGAGTCCTTTGCTCTGATGTGCTTGTGGATCGTCTTAGGTTTCCACAAGTCGGGCTTAAGACCCTCCAGTTGATGCTCCCTCACAAACCGGACAACATCTCCGTAGAACCAGGGAGCGTGCCAGTTGTAAGGGAAGGAGCTGTCCCACTTGTCCCAGCCAAAACCTCGCCAGAGGGGAAGGAGGAAGTAGCGGGACATGGCCTTGCCCGCAGAGCCGTTTGCTGTCCTCAGAGTCCTACGAACACAGTCACATACAAAAGCGATCCGCAGCAGAGTGGGAATGTCGGGTATACCCTTCCCACCTTTGCGGGGCTCCTTGTACATAACAGTCCGCTTTACTCTGTCCATTTTCGAGCCCCAGATGAAGCGAAACACAGTCCTGGTAATGGCCCTCGAGACGGTGGCAAGAGGGGGCCATGCCTGTGCAGTGTATTGTAGCACAGGCAAGACTTCGTTACGCAGGACCATTGCTTTGCCCTCAATAGTGAGTTGTCTGAGGCTCCACAGTCCGATCCTTTGGTTGACTTTGGCCAAGCGTTCTTCCCACGACTTTAGGGCTGCACCTTCCTTACCGAACCAGACTCCCAGAATTTTGATGAAGTCCGGCTTGATAGTAAACGGGAAGGAGGCAGGAGAAGGCAGGTACCACTTTCCGAAGAGCATGGCTTCCGACTTCCCGCAGTTGACTTTTGCCCCTGAAGCGCGTCCGAACTCCTCACAGGTCTGGACGAGTGCAGTCACCGAACTCTGGTCAGCGCAGAAGACGGTCACGTCGTCCATGTACAGCGAGCATTTGACCTCGAAGTGTCCTGGACCTGGTGCGGTGATCCCTCTGATCTCTCCATTCTGCCGGATAGCCTCTGCGAAGAGCTCTATAACACAAACAAAAAGGAGAGGTGAAAGAGGACAGCCTTGTCTAACCCCCGACGATACAGGAAAGGGGTCAGTCTTCCAGCCGTTCACCAGCACCGAGCTGTAAATGTCGCAATACATCAGGTTAACATACAAACAGAACAACCTGCCAAGCCGCAGCCTACGCAGAGCCTTACCCATGAATTCGTGAGAGACCCGGTCAAAAGCCTTCTCCTGATCCAGACTGACCAGGGCCGCGTGTGTACGGCGGCTTTGCATGTAATGCACCGTGTCCCTCACCAGGGCAAGACTGTCGGCCACCCTACGGCCAGGAATGCCGCAGGTTTGGTCCGATCCGATGATCTGTCCGATGACAACCTTCAGTCTGTTGGTCAATACTTTGGCGAGGATCTTGTAGTCCACGTTCAGGAGAGAGATGGGACGCCAGTTTTTCAGGTCACATCTCTCCCCCTTCCGCTTATACAAGATCGTGATCATGCCTTCTCTCAAGGACGGTGGCATTCTACCCTCCACCACCATCTCCTCATAGAGCTCCAGCAGGTCCGGACAGATCAAGTCCCCCAGCGCTACATAGAGCTCTGCTGGGAGACCATCACTGCCCGGGGTCCTACCGGGTCTGAAGGATTTAGCGGCAGAGAGCAGTTCCTCCACCATCAGGGGTACATCCATAGCCTCCGTACCTGCAGGATCAAGATGATTAGTGATACCTGACAGGAATTTATCGGCGGCTTCGGGGTCAGTGGTTTTCCGGGAGTAGAGGCTTCGGTAGTAGTCTGTGACGACTCCCATCACCTCCTTCTTCCCAGAATGCATGTTTCCGGTCTCATCTCGGAGTTCCTTCAGGGGCGTGTGGCCGGCATGGAGTTTCCTGAAAAAGAACGAGTTACATTTCTCACCCTTCTCCAGGTTCTCCACCTTGGAACGAAAGACAATTCGCTTGGATTCCTCCTCAAAGTGCCTTTTCAGGCCCTTTTTGGCTTCCTCCAGCTCCTTCCTGACGTCCCAGCCGCATTGAAGGAGGTCTTGCAGGGATCGCAGCTGACGCTGCATCTCTCTGAAGTCTCTCTTCCTCTCACACGCCTGTTGACGACTTTTTGCCTGAAAGAAACAACGAAATTCAACTTTAACATATTCCCACCAGTCACAGGTTTTGTCAAAGAAAACTTTATCATTCCTCCAAACAATATAGGCGTCTCTAAGTTCCGCCAGTACCTCCTCTCCTTCCAGCAGGGCACAATTCAGCTTCCAGGAGCCAGGGCCGGGAGGAAAACCGTGGCCGATGGCACCCTGGAAGAGAATGGCCCTGTGGTCAGAGAAGAAGCAGGGGACCATGGAGTGCCCATGCTGCTTGACTGCCCGGGAGGTGAACACAAAGTCAATCCGAGAACGAAGTGAGCCATCGGGTCGGCTCCATGAATAGTTCACAGAGCCGATCCCCATGGAGCCCACAACGTCCTGCAAGGATGCTTCGGTTACCATCTCGATAAGCAGTTTGGAACTGACATCCAGTTTGATTGAAGTGCCGGAACTTCGTCCATCCTCTTCGATGGGGCAGTTGAAGTCCCCGGCCATCACCACTGCCCTAGTGGTGGCGAGCTGGGTCCGCAGGGTCTGGAATAGTTCCAGGCGCTCAGCCTTCATAGGGGGAGCGTATACGTTGATGAGCCTAATCAGCTCTCCTGCCCAGGAACCGTCTACGACCAACAAGCGGCCGCAGGTGAGCTCCTGGACAGAGTCAACAGTAAATACGCTTCCCCTAATCAGGATGGCAACCCCTGCAGACTTACAGTCGCCCCCACCAGACCAGTAGGACGGGCCATGGGTCCACTGCCTGGCCAGATGATGGTATGACCTGGAAGAGGGGAGAGTACATTCCTGCAGCATAAATACATCACTCGACTGCTTGGAAAGAAAAGTTAGCACCATCTGACATCTAGTCCTATCTCTAACACTCCTCACATTGAGGCTAAAGATGTTAAGTTTAGCAGCCATGGGGGAGAATAAAGAAGGTTAGTGCAAACGATACACCTTAGTTACCAGTCCGGTCGGGCGGATCCTCCTCGCCTGGCGGGTCCGAAAGATCCAGCAGGCCCTCTGACAGAAATTGTTCCAGGATTGTAGCCACCTGGATGTCTGTTGTGAAGTCGATGACCTCAGGTTCAGACACGAGTTCCTCCACCATCTGCTCCATTTCCTCCTGCTGCGCAAGGGAATCTTCGCAGATTTCCACGACTTGTCGCTTTGAGGACTCGGCCGCTGGGCTGTCCCTCACCTTTCTCTTCCTCTGGATGGCACCTGAGGAGACAAGAGGGGGAAAATCCTCCAGGGAGAGGACTCCAGCAGCTGGAGGGGAAGATGTTAGTGCTGCTGGAGCTGGGGAGAAGGGAGGCTGGGTTGGGAGAGGTGCAGGTGACAGGACCACTGAGATGGGTGGGTAGGAGAAGGTGAGAGCCTCAGTGGGGGTGACAGGGGTTGGGGACGGGGGGGGTGGGGAGGGCTGGGCGAGGGAGGGTGGGAGGGGTAGGGCGAGGGAGGGCCGGGAGAGTGGGGGGAGGGACTGTCGTCTTCTTACCATCCTTCTTATTCCCGGTCTTCTGCGCCGCTGGAGCTCTGGCTGGGGCGGGGTTCCCTCTGGCCGGAGCTTTCGCCGCTACAGTTGCCCAGGTTCGATCCCTCTTCGGGCAGTCCTTGTAGGAGTGGGCTGCTTGTCCGCAGAGGTTGCACATTGTCCGTTTCGGGCAGTCTTTGGTCTCGTGTCCTGTTACCCGGCAGTTCTTGCAGGCGTCCTCCTTGCAGTCCTTCACCGAATGACCCTTCTTGCTGCATCTCCTGCAGATCTGCGGCATGTCCGGGTAGTAGATGAGGCTGTAGGAGTTGCCCAGCGAGAATGACTGGGGCAGGTGCTGGAGGCCGTCTTCCGCGCTCGAATCCTTGTTCAGTCGGACGATTACCGACCACTTGCCAGTCCAGAAGCCGAGTCCGTTCAGGATGTGGGTGGGTTCCCTCACCACTGTGCAGAACCGCTTCAGGAGCGTGGTGATGTCTTTGCCGGGGGTGTGTGGGTTCCGCATTGAGACCGTCACCCGCCTTTCCTCTCTTTGGACAGGGCAGTTGCCCACAAAGCGAGAGAAAGGGGATTCAGGCCTCGCCGCTTTCACCATCTCCCAGTACCTTCTGCAGATGTTGATCGAAGCGAAGGTCACGAAGAACATCCCGGTCATGAAGGCCTGGATGCTGATGGTCTCCGGCTTAGCGAAGCCCTGGTCCAGGAGCATCTTCTGGCAGAACACTTCTTCCGTCATGTCCGGCACTCTCCCGTCCACCTCCTTCAGCTTCAGGGCAACCGTCTGCTTCATCCAGGGCTCCAGGGTTGGAGCAGCCTGGTTCGGCTTCCTGGTGGCCTGTTGGCTTGAGGAGGCTTCAGGAGGAGATGTCCTGGCCTGGGTCGGCTCACCTGGTCCATCAGCCTTCTTCTTCTGGGTGGCAGGGTTGCTGGTTGAGGCCATGGCTTCTTCCAGCTGTTCCTGTCGCTTGGGGAGGATCTTCGATAGCTCTTTCCCGAAGGGGGCGGAGCTATGCAAATCTTCTCCTTGCTGGCCGAGGTTCTTCCACGAAATTTCTTCCGCAGCGGTTCCTCGTCGAGCTTCTTCTTCTGCGGCCGAGCTTCTTCGAAGATCCCCTTCAGCAGCGGCTCTTCTCCGAAGTTCTCCTTCTTCTTCCCGGCAGCGATCTCCCGGAGCTTCTTCCCCGATGGCGGCTTCTCCCTTCTGGATCGTCGTCTTCGGTGGTTCTTCTCCGCAGTTCGTCGCCGGCTTCGTCTGGAACGCTCTTGGATCGCTAAGCTAGTGTTTATAGCCCCCAGTGGTTCTCCGAGCTATCTATCCTTACAAGGACTGATAAGAACAGATTTTTTGATTGAAAAATGCTTTATTGACAATCAATCGTCATCATACAAACATTACTGCGACGCAGCGCAAGCCATGAAGCAGCAAATAATAAATAATAACAGTCGTCAAACATAACATGACAGTATAATACACAGTACAGGCTAGCCTATGCTATACATTACACCACATGCTACACTAACATTCTTGCATTCACTAAAGCCAAACAACAAAGCATTACAGACAAGTGATGGGATAGGGGAGTGGGTAGGAGGGGATAGGGAAGGGGGAAATCACAGGCCCGAAGCTTTATTGAAAGACAACACACAAGAAGGGAGAGTGGGGGGAAGGGGAGTATCAGTCCTCTTCCTCATCGACGTCCGGGCTGTCCCAGGTGGAATAGTCTCTGAGCAGGCTGTGGATCAGCCTGCGGCAGTCCTGGACGGACACACTCTCTCTCCGCAAAATCAGACGGTTCCTGGCAAACCATATAGCGTCCTTAAAGCAGTTCATAAGGCGCCAGGCTTCCTGGATTGCTCCATCCGTGGTATTCCCAGGAAATAGTCCATAAAGTACCGAGCGGTACGACAGTCTGTTCCTGGGTACTGAGTCCTTGAGTTCATGTTCCAAGGCTTTCAACAGACCCTGTGCAAAGGGGCACTGCCAGAAAATGTGCAAAGATGTTTCCTCCGTGAAGGGGCACCTGGGGCAGTACCGGGTCTTGCACAGGTTGCGGGCATGCATGAATGACCTAAGAGGCAGTCCTCCCTGGATGGCCATCCATGAAATGTCCTTGTGCCCGTTGGTCAACCTGCCAGATGACACGTTAGTCCAAACAGTCTCCAACGTGTCGGCATGAAGCCCTGGAACAAACTCCAGTGAGTCCTTTGCTCTGATGTGCTTGTGGATCGTCTTAGGTTTCCACAAGTCGGGCTTAAGACCCTCCAGTTGATGCTCCCTCACAAACCGGACAACATCTCCGTAGAACCAGGGAGCGTGCCAGTTGTAAGGGAAGGAGCTGTCCCACTTGTCCCAGCCAAAACCTCGCCAGAGGGGAAGGAGGAAGTAGCGGGACATGGCCTTGCCCGCAGAGCCGTTTGCTGTCCTCAGAGTCCTACGAACACAGTCACATACAAAAGCGATCCGCAGCAGAGTGGGAATGTCGGGTATACCCTTCCCACCTTTGCGGGGCTCCTTGTACATAACAGTCCGCTTTACTCTGTCCATTTTCGAGCCCCAGATGAAGCGAAACACAGTCCTGGTAATGGCCCTCGAGACGGTGGCAAGAGGGGGCCATGCCTGTGCAGTGTATTGTAGCACAGGCAAGACTTCGTTACGCAGGACCATTGCTTTGCCCTCAATAGTGAGTTGTCTGAGGCTCCACAGTCCGATCCTTTGGTTGACTTTGGCCAAGCGTTCTTCCCACGACTTTAGGGCTGCACCTTCCTTACCGAACCAGACTCCCAGAATTTTGATGAAGTCCGGCTTGATAGTAAACGGGAAGGAGGCAGGAGAAGGCAGGTACCACTTTCCGAAGAGCATGGCTTCCGACTTCCCGCAGTTGACTTTTGCCCCTGAAGCGCGTCCGAACTCCTCACAGGTCTGGACGAGTGCAGTCACCGAACTCTGGTCAGCGCAGAAGACGGTCACGTCGTCCATGTACAGCGAGCATTTGACCTCGAAGTGTCCTGGACCTGGTGCGGTGATCCCTCTGATCTCTCCATTCTGCCGGATAGCCTCTGCGAAGAGCTCTATAACACAAACAAAAAGGAGAGGTGAAAGAGGACAGCCTTGTCTAACCCCCGACGATACAGGAAAGGGGTCAGTCTTCCAGCCGTTCACCAGCACCGAGCTGTAAATGTCGCAATACATCAGGTTAACATACAAACAGAACAACCTGCCAAGCCGCAGCCTACGCAGAGCCTTACCCATGAATTCGTGAGAGACCCGGTCAAAAGCCTTCTCCTGATCCAGACTGACCAGGGCCGCGTGTGTACGGCGGCTTTGCATGTAATGCACCGTGTCCCTCACCAGGGCAAGACTGTCGGCCACCCTACGGCCAGGAATGCCGCAGGTTTGGTCCGATCCGATGATCTGTCCGATGACAACCTTCAGTCTGTTGGTCAATACTTTGGCGAGGATCTTGTAGTCCACGTTCAGGAGAGAGATGGGACGCCAGTTTTTCAGGTCACATCTCTCCCCCTTCCGCTTATACAAGATCGTGATCATGCCTTCTCTCAAGGACGGTGGCATTCTACCCTCCACCACCATCTCCTCATAGAGCTCCAGCAGGTCCGGACAGATCAAGTCCCCCAGCGCTACATAGAGCTCTGCTGGGAGACCATCACTGCCCGGGGTCCTGCCGGGTCTGAAGGATTTAGCGGCAGAGAGCAGTTCCTCCACCGTCAGGGGTACGTCCATAGCCTCCGTACCTGCAGGATCAAGATGATTAGTGATACCTGACAGGAATTTATCGGCGGCTTCGGGGTCAGTGGTTTTCCGGGAGTAGAGGCTTCGGTAGTAGTCTGTGACGACTCCCATCACCTCCTTCTTCCCAGAATGCATGTTTCCGGTCTCATCTCGGAGTTCCTTCAGGGGCGTGTGGCCGGCATGGAGTTTCCTGAAAAAGAACGAGTTACATTTCTCACCCTTCTCCAGGTTCTCCACCTTGGAACGAAAGACAATTCGCTTGGATTCCTCCTCAAAGTGCCTTTTCAGGCCCTTTTTGGCTTCCTCCAGCTCCTTCCTGACGTCCCAGCCGCATTGAAGGAGGTCTTGCAGGGATCGCAGCTGACGCTGCATCTCTCTGAAGTCTCTCTTCCTCTCACACGCCTGTTGACGACTTTTTGCCTGAAAGAAACAACGAAATTCAACTTTAACATATTCCCACCAGTCACAGGTTTTGTCAAAGAAAACTTTATCATTCCTCCAAACAATATAGGCGTCTCTAAGTTCCGCCAGTACCTCCTCTCTTTCCAGCAGGGCACAATTCAGCTTCCAGGAGCCAGGGCCGGGAGGAAAACCGTGGCCGATGGCACCCTGGAAGAGAATGGCCCTGTGGTCAGAGAAGAAGCAGGGGATCATGGAGTGCCCATGCTGCTTGACTGCCCGGGAGGTGAACACAAAGTCAATCCGGGAACGAAGTGAGCCATCGGGTCGGCTCCATGAATAGTTCACAGAGCCGATCCCCATGGAGCCCACCACGTCCTGCAAGGATGCTTCGGTTACCATCTCGATAAGCAGTTTGGAACTGACATCCAGCTTGATTGAAGTGCCGGAACTTCGTCCATCCTCTTCGATGGGGCAGTTGAAGTCCCCGGCCATCACCACTGCCCTAGTGGTGGCGAGCTGGGTCCGCAGGGTCTGGAATAGTTCCAGGCGCTCAGCCTTCATAGGGGGAGCGTACACGTTGATGAGCCTAATCGGCTCTCCCGCCCAGGAACCGTCTACGACCAACAAGCGGCCGCAGACGAGCTCCTGGACAGAGTCAACAGTAAATACGCTTCCCCTAATCAGGATGGCAACCCCTGCAGACTTACAGTCGCCCCCACCAGACCAGTAGGACGGGCCATGGGTCCACTGCCTGGCCAGATGATGGTATGACCTGGAAGAGGGGAGAGTACATTCCTGCAGCATAAATACATCACTCGACTGCTTGGAAAGAAAAGTTAGCACCATCTGACATCTAGTCCTATCTCTAACACTCCTCACATTGAGGCCAAAGATGTTAAGTTTAGCAGCCATGGGGGAGAATAAAGAAGGTTAGTGCAAACGATACACCTTAGTTACCAGTCCGGTCGGGCGGATCCTCCTCTCTGGAGCCTGGCGGGTCCGGAAGATCCAGCAGGCCCTCTGACAAAAATTGTTCCAGGATTGTAGCCACCTGGATGTCTGTTGTGAAGTCGATGACCTCAGGTTCAGACACGAGTTCCTCCACCATCTGCTCCATTTCCTCCTGCTGCGCAAGGGAATCTTCGCAGATTTCCACGACTTGTCGCTTTGAGGACTCAGCAGCTGGGCTGTCCCTCACCTTTCTCTTCCTCTGGATGGCACCTGAGGAGACAAGAGGGGGAAAATCCTCCAGGGAGAGGACTCCAGCAGCTGGAGGGGAAGATGTTAGTGCTGCTGGAGCTGGGGAGAAGGGAGGCTGGGTTGGGAGAGGTGCAGGTGACAGGACCACTGAGATGGGTGGGTAGGAGAAGGTGAGAGCCTCAGTGGGGGTGACAGGGGTTGGGGACGGGGGGGTGGGGAGGGCCGGGCGAGGGAGGGTGGGAAGGGTAGGGCGAGGGAGGGCCGGGAGAGGGGGGGGAGGGACTGTCGTCTTCTTACCATCCTTCATTTTCCCGGTCTTCTGTGCCGCTGGAGCTCTGGCTGGGGCGGGGTTCCCTCTGGCTGGAGCTTTTGCTGCTACAGTTGCCCAGGATCGATCCCTCTTCGGGCAGTCCTTGTAAGAGTGGGCTGCTTGTCCGCAGATGTTGCACATTGTCCGTTTCGGGCAGTCTTTGGTCTCGTGTCCTGTTACCCGGCAGTTCTTGCAGGCGTCCTCCTTGCAGTCCTTCACCGAATGACCCTTCTTGCTGCATCTCCTGCAGATCTGCGGCATGTCCGGGTAATAGATGAGGCCGTAGGAGTTGCCCAGCGAGAATGACTGGGGCAGGTGCTGGAGGCCGTCTTCCGCGCTCGAATCCTTGTTCAGTCGGACGATTACCGACCATTTGCCAGTCCAGAAGCCGAGTCCGTTCAGGATGTGGGTGGGTTCCCTCACCACTGTGCAGAACCGCTTCAGGAGCGTGGTGATGTCTTTGCCGGGGGTGTGTGGGTTCCGCATTGAGACCGTCACCCGCCTTTCCTCTCTTTGGACAGGGCAGTTGCCCACAAAGCGAGAGAAAGGGGATTCAGGCCTCGCCGCTTTCACCATCTCCCAGTACCTTCTGCAGATGTTGATCGAAGCGAAGGTCACGAAGAACATCCCGGTCATGAAGGCCTGGATGCTGATGGTCTCCGGCTTAGCGAAGCCCTGGTCCAGGAGCATCTTCTGGCAGAACACTTCTTCCGTCATGTCCGGCACTCTCCCGTCCACCTCCTTCAGCTTCAGGGCAACCGTCTGCTTCATCCAGGGCTCCAGGGTTGGAGCAGCCTGGTTCGGCTTCCTGGTGGCCTGTTGGCTTGAGGAGGCTTCAGGAGGAGATGTCCTGGCCTGGGTCGGCTCACCTGGTCCATCAGCCTTCTTCTTCTGGGTGGCAGGGTTGCTGGTTGAGGCCATGGCTTCTTCCAGCTGTTCCTGTCGCTTGGGGAGGATCTTCGATAGCTCTTTCCCGAAGGGGGCGGAGCTATGCAAATCTTCTCCTTGCTGGCCGAGGTTCTTCCACGAAATTTCTTCCGCAGCGGTTCCTCGTCGAGCTTCTTCTTCTGCGGCCGAGCTTCTTCGAAGATCCCCTTCAGCAGCGGCTCTTCTCCGAAGTTCTCCTTCTTCTTCCCGGCAGCGATCTCCCGGAGCTTCTTCCCCGATGGCGGCTTCTCCCTTCTGGATCGTCGTCTTCGGTGGTTCTTCTCCGCAGTTCGTCGCCGGCTTCGTCTGGAACGCTCTTGGATCGCTAAGCTAGTGTTTATAGCCCCCAGTGGTTCTCCGAGCTATCTATCCTTACAAGGACTGATAAGAACAGATTTTTTGATTGAAAAATGCTTTATTGACAATCAATCGTCATCATACAAACATTACTGCGACGCAGCGCAAGCCATGAAGCAGCAAATAATAAATAATAACAGTCGTCAAACATAACATGACAGTATAATACACAGTACAGGCTAGCCTATGCTATACATTACACCACATGCTACACTAACATTCTTGCATTCACTAAAGCCAAACAACAAAGCATTACAGACAAGTGATGGGATAGGGGAGTGGGTAGGAGGGGATAGGGAAGGGGGAAATCACAGGCCCGAAGCTTTATTGAAAGACAACACACAAGAAGGGAGAGTGGGGGGAAGGGGAGTATCAGTCCTCTTCCTCATCGACGTCCGGGCTGTCCCAGGTGGAATAGTCTCTGAGCAGGCTGTGGATCAGCCTGCGGCAGTCCTGGACGGACACACTCTCTCTCCGCAAAATCAGACGGTTCCTGGCAAACCATATAGCGTCCTTAAAGCAGTTCATAAGGCGCCAGGCTTCCTGGATTGCTCCATCCGTGGTATTCCCAGGAAATAGTCCATAAAGTACCGAGCGGTACGACAGTCTGTTCCTGGGTACTGAGTCCTTGAGTTCATGTTCCAAGGCTTTCAACAGACCCTGTGCAAAGGGGCACTGCCAGAAAATGTGCAAAGATGTTTCCTCCGTGAAGGGGCACCTGGGGCAGTACCGGGTCTTGCACAGGTTGCGGGCATGCATGAATGACCTAAGAGGCAGTCCTCCCTGGATGGCCATCCATGAAATGTCCTTGTGCCCGTTGGTCAACCTGCCAGATGACACGTTAGTCCAAACAGTCTCCAACGTGTCGGCATGAAGCCCTGGAACAAACTCCAGTGAGTCCTTTGCTCTGATGTGCTTGTGGATCGTCTTAGGTTTCCACAAGTCGGGCTTAAGACCCTCCAGTTGATGCTCCCTCACAAACCGGACAACATCTCCGTAGAACCAGGGAGCGTGCCAGTTGTAAGGGAAGGAGCTGTCCCACTTGTCCCAGCCAAAACCTCGCCAGAGGGGAAGGAGGAAGTAGCGGGACATGGCCTTGCCCGCAGAGCCGTTTGCTGTCCTCAGATTCCTACGAACACAGTCACATACAAAAGCGATCCGCAGCAGAGTGGGAATGTCGGGTATACCCTTCCCACCTTTGCGGGGCTCCTTGTACATAACAGTCCGCTTTACTCTGTCCATTTTCGAGCCCCAGATGAAGCGAAACACAGTCCTGGTAATGGCCCTCGAGACGGTGGCAAGAGGGGGCCATGCCTGTGCAGTGTATTGTAGCACAGGCAAGACTTCGTTACGCAGGACCATTGCTTTGCCCTCAATAGTGAGTTGTCTGAGGCTCCACAGTCCGATCCTTTGGTTGACTTTGGCCAAGCGTTCTTCCCACGACTTTAGGGCTGCACCTTCCTTACCGAACCAGACTCCCAGAATTTTGATGAAGTCCGGCTTGATAGTAAACGGGAAGGAGGCAGGAGAAGGCAGGTACCACTTTCCGAAGAGCATGGCTTCCGACTTCCCGCAGTTGACTTTTGCCCCTGAAGCGCGTCCGAACTCCTCACAGGTCTGGACGAGTGCAGTCACCGAACTCTGGTCAGCGCAGAAGACGGTCACGTCGTCCATGTACAGCGAGCATTTGACCTCGAAGTGTCCTGGACCTGGTGCGGTGATCCCTCTGATCTCTCCATTCTGCCGGATAGCCTCTGCGAAGAGCTCTATAACACAAACAAAAAGGAGAGGTGAAAGAGGACAGCCTTGTCTAACCCCCGACGATACAGGAAAGGGGTCAGTCTTCCAGCCGTTCACCAGCACCGAGCTGTAAATGTCGCAATACATCAGGTTAACATACAAACAGAACAACCTGCCAAGCCGCAGCCTACGCAGAGCCTTACCCATGAATTCGTGAGAGACCCGGTCAAAAGCCTTCTCCTGATCCAGACTGACCAGGGCCGCGTGTGTACGGCGGCTTTGCATGTAATGCACCGTGTCCCTCACCAGGGCAAGACTGTCGGCCACCCTACGGCCAGGAATGCCGCAGGTTTGGTCCGATCCGATGATCTGTCCGATGACAACCTTCAGTCTGTTGGTCAATACTTTGGCGAGGATCTTGTAGTCCACGTTCAGGAGAGAGATGGGACGCCAGTTTTTCAGGTCACATCTCTCCCCCTTCCGCTTATACAAGATCGTGATCATGCCTTCTCTCAAGGACGGTGGCATTCTACCCTCCACCACCATCTCCTCATAGAGCTCCAGCAGGTCCGGACAGATCAAGTCCCCCAGCGCTACATAGAGCTCTGCTGGGAGACCATCACTGCCCGGGGTCCTGCCGGGTCTGAAGGATTTAGCGGCAGAGAGCAGTTCCTCCACCGTCAGGGGTACGTCCATAGCCTCCGTACCTGCAGGATCAAGATGATTAGTGATACCTGACAGGAATTTATCGGCGGCTTCGGGGTCAGTGGTTTTCCGGGAGTAGAGGCTTCGGTAGTAGTCTGTGACGACTCCCATCACCTCCTTCTTCCCAGAATGCATGTTTCCGGTCTCATCTCGGAGTTCCTTCAGGGGCGTGTGGCCGGCATGGAGTTTCCTGAAAAAGAACGAGTTACATTTCTCACCCTTCTCCAGGTTCTCCACCTTGGAACGAAAGACAATTCGCTTGGATTCCTCCTCAAAGTGCCTTTTCAGGCCCTTTTTGGCTTCCTCCAGCTCCTTCCTGACGTCCCAGCCGCATTGAAGGAGGTCTTGCAGGGATCGCAGCTGACGCTGCATCTCTCTGAAGTCTCTCTTCCTCTCACACGCCTGTTGACGACTTTTTGCCTGAAAGAAACAACGAAATTCAACTTTAACATATTCCCACCAGTCACAGGTTTTGTCAAAGAAAACTTTATCATTCCTCCAAACAATATAGGCGTCTCTAAGTTCCGCCAGTACCTCCTCTCTTTCCAGCAGGGCACAATTCAGCTTCCAGGAGCCAGGGCCGGGAGGAAAACCGTGGCCGATGGCACCCTGGAAGAGAATGGCCCTGTGGTCAGAGAAGAAGCAGGGGATCATGGAGTGCCCATGCTGCTTGACTGCCCGGGAGGTGAACACAAAGTCAATCCGGGAACGAAGTGAGCCATCGGGTCGGCTCCATGAATAGTTCACAGAGCCGATCCCCATGGAGCCCACCACGTCCTGCAAGGATGCTTCGGTTACCATCTCGATAAGCAGTTTGGAACTGACATCCAGCTTGATTGAAGTGCCGGAACTTCGTCCATCCTCTTCGATGGGGCAGTTGAAGTCCCCGGCCATCACCACTGCCCTAGTGGTGGCGAGCTGGGTCCGCAGGGTCTGGAATAGTTCCAGGCGCTCAGCCTTCATAGGGGGAGCGTACACGTTGATGAGCCTAATCGGCTCTCCCGCCCAGGAACCGTCTACGACCAACAAGCGGCCGCAGACGAGCTCCTGGACAGAGTCAACAGTAAATACGCTTCCCCTAATCAGGATGGCAACCCCTGCAGACTTACAGTCGCCCCCACCAGACCAGTAGGACGGGCCATGGGTCCACTGCCTGGCCAGATGATGGTATGACCTGGAAGAGGGGAGAGTACATTCCTGCAGCATAAATACATCACTCGACTGCTTGGAAAGAAAAGTTAGCACCATCTGACATCTAGTCCTATCTCTAACACTCCTCACATTGAGGCCAAAGATGTTAAGTTTAGCAGCCATGGGGGAGAATAAAGAAGGTTAGTGCAAACGATACACCTTAGTTACCAGTCCGGTCGGGCGGATCCTCCTCTCTGGAGCCTGGCGGGTCCGGAAGATCCAGCAGGCCCTCTGACAAAAATTGTTCCAGGATTGTAGCCACCTGGATGTCTGTTGTGAAGTCGATGACCTCAGGTTCAGACACGAGTTCCTCCACCATCTGCTCCATTTCCTCCTGCTGCGCAAGGGAATCTTCGCAGATTTCCACGACTTGTCGCTTTGAGGACTCAGCAGCTGGGCTGTCCCTCACCTTTCTCTTCCTCTGGATGGCACCTGAGGAGACAAGAGGGGGAAAATCCTCCAGGGAGAGGACTCCAGCAGCTGGAGGGGAAGATGTTAGTGCTGCTGGAGCTGGGGAGAAGGGAGGCTGGGTTGGGAGAGGTGCAGGTGACAGGACCACTGAGATGGGTGGGTAGGAGAAGGTGAGAGCCTCAGTGGGGGTGACAGGGGTTGGGGACGGGGGGGTGGGGAGGGCCGGGCGAGGGAGGGTGGGAAGGGTAGGGCGAGGGAGGGCCGGGAGAGGGGGGGGAGGGACTGTCGTCTTCTTACCATCCTTCATTTTCCCGGTCTTCTGTGCCGCTGGAGCTCTGGCTGGGGCGGGGTTCCCTCTGGCTGGAGCTTTTGCTGCTACAGTTGCCCAGGATCGATCCCTCTTCGGGCAGTCCTTGTAAGAGTGGGCTGCTTGTCCGCAGATGTTGCACATTGTCCGTTTCGGGCAGTCTTTGGTCTCGTGTCCTGTTACCCGGCAGTTCTTGCAGGCGTCCTCCTTGCAGTCCTTCACCGAATGACCCTTCTTGCTGCATCTCCTGCAGATCTGCGGCATGTCCGGGTAATAGATGAGGCCGTAGGAGTTGCCCAGCGAGAATGACTGGGGCAGGTGCTGGAGGCCGTCTTCCGCGCTCGAATCCTTGTTCAGTCGGACGATTACCGACCATTTGCCAGTCCAGAAGCCGAGTCCGTTCAGGATGTGGGTGGGTTCCCTCACCACTGTGCAGAACCGCTTCAGGAGCGTGGTGATGTCTTTGCCGGGGGTGTGTGGGTTCCGCATTGAGACCGTCACCCGCCTTTCCTCTCTTTGGACAGGGCAGTTGCCCACAAAGCGAGAGAAAGGGGATTCAGGCCTCGCCGCTTTCACCATCTCCCAGTACCTTCTGCAGATGTTGATCGAAGCGAAGGTCACGAAGAACATCCCGGTCATGAAGGCCTGGATGCTGATGGTCTCCGGCTTAGCGAAGCCCTGGTCCAGGAGCATCTTCTGGCAGAACACTTCTTCCGTCATGTCCGGCACTCTCCCGTCCACCTCCTTCAGCTTCAGGGCCACCGTCTGCTTCATCCAGGGCTCCAGGGTTGGAGCAGCCTGGTTCGGCTTCCTGGTGGCATGTTCGCTTGAGGAGGCTTCAGGAGGAGATGTCCTGGCCTGGGCCGGCTCACCTGGTCCATCAGCCTTCTTCTTCTGGGTGGCAGGGTTGCTGGTCGAGGCCATGGCTTCTTCCAGCTGTTCCTGTCGCTTGGGGAGGATCTTCGATAGCTCTTTCCCGAAGGGGGCGGAGCTATGCAAATCTTCTCTTTGCTGGCCGAGGTTCTTCCACGAAATTTCTTCCGCAGCGGTTCCTCGTCGAGCTTCTTCTGCGGCCGAGCTTCTTCAAAGATCCCCTTCAGCAGCGGCTCTTCTCCGAAGGTCTCTGTCGCAGTTCTCCTTCTTCCCGGCAGCGATCTCCCGGAGCTTCTTCCCCGATGGCGGCTTCTCCCTTCTGGATCTTCGTCTTCGGTGGTTCTTCTCCGCAGTTCGTCGCCGGCTTCGTCTGGAACGCTCTTGGATCGCTAAGCTAGTGTTTATAGCCCCCAGTGGTTCTCCGAGCTATCTATCCTTACAAGGACTGATAAGAACAGATTTTTTTGATTGAAAATTGCTTTATTGACAATCAATCGTCATCATACAAACATTACTGCGACGCAGCGCAAGCCATGAAGCAGCAAATAATAAATAATAACAGTCGTCAAACATAACATGACAGTATAATACACAGTACAGGCTAGCCTATGCTATACATTACACCACATGCTACACTAACATTCTTGCATTCACTAAAGCCAAACAACAAAGCATTACAGACAAGTGATGGGATAGGGGAGTGGGTAGGAGGGGATAGGGAAGGGGGAAATCACAGGCCCGAAGCTTTATTGAAAGACAACACACAAGAAGGGAGAGTGGGGGGAAGGGGAGTATCAGTCCTCTTCCTCATCGACGTCCGGGCTGTCCCAGGTGGAATAGTCTCTGAGCAGGCTGTGGATCAGCCTGCGGCAGTCCTGGACGGACACACTCTCTCTCCGCAAAATCAGACGGTTCCTGGCAAACCATATAGCGTCCTTAAAGCAGTTCATAAGGCGCCAGGCTTCCTGGATTGCTCCATCCGTGGTATTCCCAGGAAATAGTCCATAAAGTACCGAGCGGTACGACAGTCTGTTCCTGGGTACTGAGTCCTTGAGTTCATGTTCCAAGGCTTTCAACAGACCCTGTGCAAAGGGGCACTGCCAGAAAATGTGCAAAGATGTTTCCTCCGTGAAGGGGCACCTGGGGCAGTACCGGGTCTTGCACAGGTTGCGGGCATGCATGAATGACCTAAGAGGCAGTCCTCCCTGGATGGCCATCCATGAAATGTCCTTGTGCCCGTTGGTCAACCTGCCAGATGACACGTTAGTCCAAACAGTCTCCAACGTGTCGGCATGAAGCCCTGGAACAAACTCCAGTGAGTCCTTTGCTCTGATGTGCTTGTGGATCGTCTTAGGTTTCCACAAGTCGGGCTTAAGACCCTCCAGTTGATGCTCCCTCACAAACCGGACAACATCTCCGTAGAACCAGGGAGCGTGCCAGTTGTAAGGGAAGGAGCTGTCCCACTTGTCCCAGCCAAAACCTCGCCAGAGGGGAAGGAGGAAGTAGCGGGACATGGCCTTGCCCGCAGAGCCGTTTGCTGTCCTCAGAGTCCTACGAACACAGTCACATACAAAAGCGATCCGCAGCAGAGTGGGAATGTCGGGTATACCCTTCCCACCTTTGCGGGGCTCCTTGTACATAACAGTCCGCTTTACTCTGTCCATTTTCGAGCCCCAGATGAAGCGAAACACAGTCCTGGTAATGGCCCTCGAGACGGTGGCAAGAGGGGGCCATGCCTGTGCAGTGTATTGTAGCACAGGCAAGACTTCGTTACGCAGGACCATTGCTTTGCCCTCAATAGTGAGTTGTCTGAGGCTCCACAGTCCGATCCTTTGGTTGACTTTGGCCAAGCGTTCTTCCCACGACTTTAGGGCTGCACCTTCCTTACCGAACCAGACTCCCAGAATTTTGATGAAGTCCGGCTTGATAGTAAACGGGAAGGAGGCAGGAGAAGGCAGGTACCACTTTCCGAAGAGCATGGCTTCCGACTTCCCGCAGTTGACTTTTGCCCCTGAAGCGCGTCCGAACTCCTCACAGGTCTGGACGAGTGCAGTCACCGAACTCTGGTCAGCGCAGAAGACGGTCACGTCGTCCATGTACAGCGAGCATTTGACCTCGAAGTGTCCTGGACCTGGTGCGGTGATCCCTCTGATCTCTCCATTCTGCCGGATAGCCTCTGCGAAGAGCTCTATAACACAAACAAAAAGGAGAGGTGAAAGAGGACAGCCTTGTCTAACCCCCGACGATACAGGAAAGGGGTCAGTCTTCCAGCCGTTCACCAGCACCGAGCTGTAAATGTCGCAATACATCAGGTTAACATACAAACAGAACAACCTGCCAAGCCGCAGCCTACGCAGAGCCTTACCCATGAATTCGTGAGAGACCCGGTCAAAAGCCTTCTCCTGATCCAGACTGACCAGGGCCGCGTGTGTACGGCGGCTTTGCATGTAATGCACCGTGTCCCTCACCAGGGCAAGACTGTCGGCCACCCTACGGCCAGGAATGCCGCAGGTTTGGTCCGATCCGATGATCTGTCCGATGACAACCTTCAGTCTGTTGGTCAATACTTTGGCGAGGATCTTGTAGTCCACGTTCAGGAGAGAGATGGGACGCCAGTTTTTCAGGTCACATCTCTCCCCCTTCCGCTTATACAAGATCGTGATCATGCCTTCTCTCAAGGACGGTGGCATTCTACCCTCCACCACCATCTCCTCATAGAGCTCCAGCAGGTCCGGACAGATCAAGTCCCCCAGCGCTACATAGAGCTCTGCTGGGAGACCATCACTGCCCGGGGTCCTGCCGGGTCTGAAGGATTTAGCGGCAGAGAGCAGTTCCTCCACCGTCAGGGGTACGTCCATAGCCTCCGTACCTGCAGGATCAAGATGATTAGTGATACCTGACAGGAATTTATCGGCGGCTTCGGGGTCAGTGGTTTTCCGGGAGTAGAGGCTTCGGTAGTAGTCTGTGACGACTCCCATCACCTCCTTCTTCCCAGAATGCATGTTTCCGGTCTCATCTCGGAGTTCCTTCAGGGGCGTGTGGCCGGCATGGAGTTTCCTGAAAAAGAACGAGTTACATTTCTCACCCTTCTCCAGGTTCTCCACCTTGGAACGAAAGACAATTCGCTTGGATTCCTCCTCAAAGTGCCTTTTCAGGCCCTTTTTGGCTTCCTCCAGCTCCTTCCTGACGTCCCAGCCGCATTGAAGGAGGTCTTGCAGGGATCGCAGCTGACGCTGCATCTCTCTGAAGTCTCTCTTCCTCTCACACGCCTGTTGACGACTTTTTGCCTGAAAGAAACAACGAAATTCAACTTTAACATATTCCCACCAGTCACATGTTTTGTCAAAGAAAACTTTATCATTCCTCCAAACAATATAGGCGTCTCTAAGTTCCGCCAGTACCTCCTCTCTTTCCAGCAGGGCACAATTCAGCTTCCAGGAGCCAGGGCCGGGAGGAAAACCGTGGCCGATGGCACCCTGGAAGAGAATGGCCCTGTGGTCAGAGAAGAAGCAGGGGATCATGGAGTGCCCATGCTGCTTGACTGCCCGGGAGGTGAACACAAAGTCAATCCGGGAACGAAGTGAGCCATCGGGTCGGCTCCATGAATAGTTCACAGAGCCGATCCCCATGGAGCCCACCACGTCCTGCAAGGATGCTTCGGTTACCATCTCGATAAGCAGTTTGGAACTGACATCCAGCTTGATTGAAGTGCCGGAACTTCGTCCATCCTCTTCGATGGGGCAGTTGAAGTCCCCGGCCATCACCACTGCCCTAGTGGTGGCGAGCTGGGTCCGCAGGGTCTGGAATAGTTCCAGGCGCTCAGCCTTCATAGGGGGAGCGTACACGTTGATGAGCCTAATCGGCTCTCCCGCCCAGGAACCGTCTACGACCAACAAGCGGCCGCAGACGAGCTCCTGGACAGAGTCAACAGTAAATACGCTTCCCCTAATCAGGATGGCAACCCCTGCAGACTTACAGTCGCCCCCACCAGACCAGTAGGACGGGCCATGGGTCCACTGCCTGGCCAGATGATGGTATGACCTGGAAGAGGGGAGAGTACATTCCTGCAGCATAAATACATCACTCGACTGCTTGGAAAGAAAAGTTAGCACCATCTGACATCTAGTCCTATCTCTAACACTCCTCACATTGAGGCCAAAGATGTTAAGTTTAGCAGCCGTGGGGGAGAATAAAGAAGGTTAGTGCAAACGATACACCTTAGTTACCAGTCCGGTCGGGCGGATCCTCCTCTCTGGAGCCTGGCGGGTCCGGAAGATCCAGCAGGCCCTCTGACAAAAATTGTTCCAGGATTGTAGCCACCTGGATGTCTGTTGTGAAGTCGATGACCTCAGGTTCAGACACGAGTTCCTCCACCATCTGCTCCATTTCCTCCTGCTGCGCAAGGGAATCTTCGCAGATTTCCACGACTTGTCGCTTTGAGGACTCAGCAGCTGGGCTGTCCCTCACCTTTCTCTTCCTCTGGATGGCACCTGAGGAGACAAGAGGGGGAAAATCCTCCAGGGAGAGGACTCCAGCAGCTGGAGGGGAAGATGTTAGTGCTGCTGGAGCTGGGGAGAAGGGAGGCTGGGTTGGGAGAGGTGCAGGTGACAGGACCACTGAGATGGGTGGGTAGGAGAAGGTGAGAGCCTCAGTGGGGGTGACAGGGGTTGGGGACGGGGGGGTGGGGAGGGCCGGGCGAGGGAGGGTGGGAAGGGTAGGGCGAGGGAGGGCCGGGAGAGGGGGGGGAGGGACTGTCGTCTTCTTACCATCCTTCTTTTTCCCGGTCTTCTGTGCCGCTGGAGCTCTGGCTGGGGCGGGGTTCCCTCTGGCTGGAGCTTTTGCTGCTACAGTTGCCCAGGATCGATCCCTCTTCGGGCAGTCCTTGTAAGAGTGGGCTGCTTGTCCGCAGAGGTTGCACATTGTCCGTTTCGGGCAGTCTTTGGTCTCGTGTCCTGTTACCCGGCAGTTCTTGCAGGCGTCCTCCTTGCAGTCCTTCACCGAATGACCCTTCTTGCTGCATCTCCTGCAGATCTGCGGCATGTCCGGGTAATAGATGAGGCCGTAGGAGTTGCCCAGCGAGAATGACTGGGGCAGGTGCTGGAGGCCGTCTTCCGCGCTCGAATCCTTGTTCAGTCGGACGATTACCGACCATTTGCCAGTCCAGAAGCCGAGTCCGTTCAGGATGTGGGTGGGTTCCCTCACCACTGTGCAGAACCGCTTCAGGAGCGTGGTGATGTCTTTGCCGGGGGTGTGTGGGTTCCGCATTGAGACCGTCACCCGCCTTTCCTCTCTTTGGACAGGGCAGTTGCCCACAAAGCGAGAGAAAGGGGATTCAGGCCTCGCCACTTTCACCATCTCCCAGTACCTTCTGCAGATGTTGATCGAAGCGAAGGTCACGAAGAACATCCCGGTCATGAAGGCCTGGATGCTGATGGTCTCCGGCTTAGCGAAGCCCTGGTCCAGGAGCATCTTCTGGCAGAACACTTCTTCCGTCATGTCCGGCACTCTCCCGTCCACCTCCTTCAGCTTCAGGGCCACCGTCTGCTTCATCCAGGGCTCCAGGGTTGGAGCAGCCTGGTTCGGCTTCCTGGTGGCCTGTTCGCTTGAGGAGGCTTCAGGAGGAGATGTCCTGGCCTGGGCCGGCTCACCTGGTCCATCAGCCTTCTTCTTCTGGGTGGCAGGGTTGCTGGTTGAGGCCATGGCTTCTTCCAGCTGTTCCTGTCGCTTGGGGAGGATCTTCGATAGCTCTTTCCCGAAGGGGGCGGAGCTATGCAAATCTTCTCCTTGCTGGCCGAGGTTCTTCCACGAAATTTCTTCCGCAGCGGTTCCTCGTCGAGCTTCTTCTGCGGCCGAGCTTCTTCAAAGATCCCCTTCAGCAGCGGCTCTTCTCCGAAGGTCTCTGTCGCAGTTCTCCTTCTTCCCGGCAGCGATCTCCCGGAGCTTCTTCCCCGATGGCGGCTTCTCCCTTCTGGATCTTCGTCTTCGGTGGTTCTTCTCCGCAGTTCGTCGCCGGCTTCGTCTGGAACGCTCTTGGATCGCTAAGCTAGTGTTTATAGCCCCCAGTGGTTCTCCGAGCTATCTATCCTTACAAGGACTGATAAGAACAGATTTTTTACTTTTTTATTGAATTATTCAGAAAATACAATACATTATATCAGAAGAATTTTGCAAAACATGAACAACAGATAAGAACAAAGAACATCAAAGTCCTGACATCAGAAAGGCAACTTAATCTTGCAGAAACATATTCCATAGATGAATATTCCAAAGGCTCTTTGCTTTCCTCAGTCCCAACCTTTTTTTGTCCAGGAGATAAAAAACGTACATCTCACTAAGAGCCAACTTAATACAGTCCTTCTCTGTAATGGAATCACGTTTAAAAAGCAAGATGTTTCTAACTTTCCACAATGCCATCTTTATACAATTTACAGTAATCCATAGAACTCGACTCTTTTCACTTGTCGGGACATTAAAAACACCATATAGTATTACTTCATGATTCAAAACATTAAGATCAGATACAAATTTCAACAGAGAACCAATATAACGCCAAACATTTTGAGCATAAAAACAATTCCAAAATAAATGTAGAACTGTCTCATCATTAAAACATCCTGCTCTCGTACATTTTGCAGTTCTAACTAGCCTTCTCTTATGTTGAAAATCTCTGGTAGGTAAACATTGGTGTACAATTTGCCATGCTAAGTCCTTGAGTTCATTTGACAGGAAAGCCATATTGGTCATTCTCCATATTTTTTGAGTCCTTTCAACAGAATAATTTAAAACCATTGATAGTTGTTCATTCTTCCTAACTTCCAAATTTAATTTTCTTGTATTACTTAAAACATTTTCATCAAAACCACTAATATCATACATACGAATAATTCTTTCTAAAATAGCATAATGAATTGGGGGAACATATAGAACAGGCGATGTTAAAGACAAGGTTATCCATTTTCTTTTCCTAAAAATATGGCCAGCAGCATATCTTAGAAAATACGACCAATAACTATGGCCGTGTAGGCCATTAAAACACATAGAAAAGAATTTCACATATAAAAACCTCTTAATGTTTGGTACATCTTTACCTCCCAATTTCTTTGCTGTAAACATAACCTCTCTTTTAATTTTATCCATTTTTGAACTCCATATAAAATTAAAACAAATCTTATTTAAAAACTTTAAAGTGCATTCTTTTGGTGGAAAAACCATGCTTGGATATAACATTATAGGTAAAAGCAGAGATTTCATAATAAGTATCTTCCCCTCAATAGTTAATTTTCTCATTTTCCAAAAACTAATCTTCTTTTGTACTTTCTCTTTCACTATAGACCAACTTTCATCCCCATTATTCCCACTATCAAAGATAATCCCTAGAATCTTGATCTTATTATATTGCACTTGTACTTCTGTATTGCACCATTCCCCTATTGCAAAGCAATCACATTTCTCTTTGTTTAATCTAAAGGCAGAACCCTCACAAAAGTATTCAGTTTGCCTTATTGCACGTTTCAAGGATGATTCATTTGTGCAAAAAATGTTAACATCGTCCATATAGGCTATAGTCTTGACACTTTGTCCTCCACTCCCAGGAATTGGCACACCTTTAATAATCTTATCTTTCCTTAAAAGGGTTAAAAGTGGCTCTATTGTACATATAAAAAGTATCGGGGAAAGCGGGCATCCTTGTTTAACTCCTGATTGCAATTTCACTGTCTAGTTTGATAGAAATCTAATTGTGCTCCCACAATATAAGTAAATTATATAGTTCACTGAAGTAACAATAAAGTAAAAAATACCTTTTAATTAGTAACTAGTTAAAAACAGGGGTAACACACCACTGTGACATAAGCCCCACCGTGATTGTTAAAAAACGTATTAAACAAAAAACACTGAGTCATTGTGATACATCTAACTCGGTGTTTATAACAATATTATGTCTGGAAACAGCATATATCCAGGGCACATCAGTAGTACAATCCCAAAATAAAGCACAGGCGTCCGAATAAATCGGGTCTCCTAGTGCTGGGTGTAACACGATATGACTATCCCCAATGCAAACATTCCATAAACAGTACAACGACCCTACGCGTTTCAGGTACTCATCCTCAGGGGTCCGTATAATGGTAACTCTGGCCTTCACACCAGCGATAGAATCCTTTAACAGCAGATATTCTGCTGTGCGTCACGGCAAAGATGCACGTATTGATGTCAACGGCATACTTCATTGCAGGCGCTACGTTACTATAAACGCTAAACTCCACCCCTCGTATTCTAGCGGCAAACATGAACTGACCAATCCCCACACCCTCACGATTAGTGACACCTGCCCATGTGACCCCCCGCCGTCAGCTGACAACCAGGGGTCATCATCGGCCGCATCAAACCGCACGCGCAGGCGCAGTAGAAGTCAGGGACAATTCGCCCAGACTGCCAAAATAGGAGAAGGTAAGCGCTACACGATAATGGATTGTAAGTAAATCTCGCGGGACAGTTAAACACCGCAAGTAGGCTACCTCACAAAGCAACTAAAAATGTAATTAATCACATGTAGGGTGGAAGGAAATACGATCCCTCATGACATGGGGGACCGAAAGACAATCGCCGTTAAAAAACGGCAGACCAATAGGGCCATCTCAAACCTACATGTGTTAGGCAAAAATGAACTCACCCACCCCCTGGGAAACCCAAGGGAGATAGGTCGTCCATACGGAGTGTTAAATAAAACATGTATAATTAGTCTGCTCATTTAAACCTGCTGGATGTATGCATTCCAGTCTGTGGATCCATTGTGCTTCTTTGCGTAAAATCAGGTTATCCCAATCACCTCCTCTTTTGGGGGGTCTAACAAGTTCAATAGCTTGAAACTTTAAACATGCTGCCTGGCCTTGGTGTTTGGCATGCACATGCTTAGATATTGGGGTGTCCCTATCATGGACAATATCTCCAACATGCTCCCCAATACGGCGACGAAATTGTCGTGCTGTTTTTCCCACATAGTTAAGGGGGCATGGACATGTGATTAGGTAGACCACTCCCGCAGTCTTGCAATTGACATAATCCCGAATAGTGTATTGTTTCTGTGTGGTGACGCTAGTGAAGCTATTACCTTTAAAAATGAAATCACAGGCTTTACAACTACCACACCTAAAGGTGCCTGGTATTTGTCTGTCCAGCCACGTGCCCCTAGGTGAAATGGGGTCAAAACAGCTGTGCATGACTCTGTCCCTTATATTTTTCCCTCTCCGATAGGTGACAGACGGCCTCTGTGTGATTTGATCTGCCAGATCTGTATCAGAACTGAGAATACGCCAATACCTATTCAGTATCTGCATAATATCATTTTGTTTGGAATCATAGGTACCTATGAGTCTTGTGACCTGTTCTTCTTTCCGTTTTTTAGGGACCAGAAGACATTGCCTATCAGCATCCCTTGCTCCCTCATAGGCCTTCCTGATAACCCTCTCGGGGAAACCTCTGTCCTTCAATCTTGTTTTGAGCTCCTTGGCCTGGAACTCAAAATCACCCATAGAACTACAATTCCTACGTACTCTCATAAATTGGCCTTTTGGTATGCCACTTTTGAGGGAATGGGGATGACAGCTATTCCATTGCAGGAAACTATTTGTTGCTGTTTCTTTCCTATGTACCTTAGTGTGGATTGTGCCATCTGATGTTTTTGTGATTTTCAAATCTAAAAAAGACAATTCTTTCTCACTGATCTCACATGTGAATTTAAGTCCTACATCATTCTTGTTGAGGGCTGCTACAAAATTATGGAACTCATCCGCTGTAGAGTTCCAGAGGATCAACACGTCATCAATATATCTAATCCATAATCCAACAGATGAAGTCCAATTGACAAATTTGTCCCCAAAGACAATTGTCTCCTCCCACCAGCCAAGAAATAAATTTGCATAGGTGGGAGCAGCAGGACTCCCCATTGCAGTACCACATTTCTGATGGAAAATTTTGTCTTCAAAAATAAATATATTTCTTTCAAGAACAAACTGTAATAACTGCATGACAAACTGGTTATGAGCTACAAACTGGGTACCTCTAGATCCCAAATAGTACTCGACCGCTTTATAGCCACATTTGTGCGGTATGGATGAATACAACGCCTCGACATCCAGACTCGCCAAAATTGTATCTTTCTCCAGGGAAATGCCATCAATCTGTTTCAGGACATCCATTGTGTCACGCACATATGATGTGAGACTCAAAACAAAGGGACGCAACACTTGGTCAACATACGTGCTCACATTTTGAGTTAAATTATTTATGCCTGAAACAATAGGTCTGCCACGTAAAGGAGGATAACCTTTGTGGATTTTGGGCAGGCTATAGAAACACGCCATAACAGGAAATTGTGGGTATAAAAACCCAAATTCCCCTGCACTAATCAAAGATCTGCTCTTTGCATCACTCAAAATGCTCAGCAACTCTTTCTTGAATAATGCCGTGGGGTTATCCTTTAAAATGGTATAGCAGTCATGGTTAAATAAAATGTCCTCACACATCTTCTTATAGCCATCCCTGCTCATGACCACAATGTTCCCACCTTTATCGGATGATTTGAGAACAATATTCTCTTTTTTCTCTAAAGTGGTCAGAGCTAATCGTTCAGACCAAGACAAATTATTATCCATTCCCCTGCTATCCTGACTGAGACTTTTGATCTCATCTCCCACCATATCCACAAATAAATCCACATTGGTAAAGTCTCCTATAGGTGGCAATTTCCTACTCTTCATTTTAAGGTTGGTGAAGGGACCTATACCTGGAGTACGTCCAGATTCCTCTAATAGCCCCTCAAGGGCCGAAAGACCTTCCATATCAGACTCCTCTAGGCCTAATTCCATGCATTTTTTTCTATTATGGTGTTTAAAAAATTTTATCCATTTAAGTTTGCGAGCAAATAAATTGAGATCTTTTATCCACGAAAATGAGTCAAATTTAACTGTAGGGACAAAGGAAAGTCCCTTTTCTAATAGTGTAATCTCTGATGCACTCAAATTATATTCAGAAAGGTTAATGATTTGAAGCCTATCCATGTTATTCCCCTTCACTAATCCTTTTGACCCCTCAGCATATAGCGGGAAATGGGAGGATTGTTGGCTAAAAAATTATTGCCACTATTAGAAGAGGCTCTCCCACGGCCTCTATTTCTACTTCTTGCTCCTCCCCTAAATTTGTGTTTCCCACCACTACCGCCAAAGAATGGGCCCACTCTTTCAGAGTCTGTAGTTTCACTCTCTGATGTGGAAGGGTCAGATTCCCTCGGCCCCCTATTGGTCTGTTGATATTGCTGTTGTTGTGTAGTGACAAAATCATACGCTTTTTTCTCCCTAAATTCCTGTAGGTCTCTCTGGAATTGGAAGTGTTTTCGTTCCTTAAGATGATTAGTAAACCTTTCCAAAGTTTGTTGGAGGATTTTGTCCCTTTTTTCAAAACCTGGGGTATCTACCAAGGACTTGGCTGCCTCAATCTCTTTTTTAAGCTCAACACTAATAAAGTCAAACTGGACTTTTTCTTCCTCTACCAAGATCTGCATCAGCCTAAGTGAGCTCCCTGTAATCTCCTGTTCCCACCTTTCTTTAATATTGGCGGTTTTTAATCTTAATGCTGGGACAATGGGGACCCTGAGACCTCTGGGAACTATCTTATTCTTTAAATAGTTTTCCAGACTCTGGATCTCCCACCAACTTCTAGTATAATCTTTGTGCAGTCTATTAAGATTTTTAAAGGTGGATTTGAGAGATGCACCCTGAACTGTATACGTCAGTTCACACTCTGAAAAGACGCTTTTGGCCTCACTCATCCACCCATCTGTGTTTAATTCAGAAAGTGCAAAGGCTGCCATACCTAGATAAACTGAAATTATTAACTGTATGGATTAAATGTAATTTCACTGTCTAGTTTGATAGAAATCTAATTGTGCTCCCACAATATAAGTAAATTATATAGTTCACTGAAGTAACAATAAAGTAAAAAATACCTTTTAATTAGTAACTAGTTAAAAACAGGGGTAACACACCACTGTGACATAAGCCCCACCGTGATTGTTAAAAAACGTATTGAACAAAAAACACTGAGTCATTGTGATACATCTAACTCGGTGTTTATAACAATATTATGTCTGGAAACAGCATATATCCAGGGCACATCAGTAGTACAATCCCAAAATAAAGCACAGGCGTCCGAATAAATCGGGTCTCCTAGTGCTGGGTGTAACACGATATGACTATCCCCAATGCAAACATTCCATAAACAGTACAACGACCCTACGCGTTTCAGGTACTCATCCTCAGGGGTCCGTATAATGGTAACTCTGGCCTTCACACCAGCGATAGAATCCTTTAACAGCAGATATTCTGCTGTGCGTCACGGCAAAGATGCACGTATTGATGTCAACGGCATACTTCATTGCAGGCGCTACGTTACTATAAACGCTAAACTCCACCCCTCGTATTCTAGCGGCAAACATGAACTGACCAATCCCCACACCCTCACGATTAGTGACACCTGCACATGTGACCCCCCGCCGTCAGCTGACAACCAGGGGTCATCATCGGCCGCATCAAACCGCACGCGCAGGCGCAGTAGAAGTCAGGGACAATTCGCCCAGACTGCCAAAATAGGAGAAGGTAAGCGCTACACGATAATGGATTGTAAGTAAATCTCGCGGGACAGTTAAACACCGCAAGTAGGCTACCTCACAAAGCAACTAAAAATGTAATTAATCACATGTAGGGTGGAAGGAAATACGATCCCTCATGACATGGGGGACCGAAAGACAATCGCCGTTAAAAAACGGCAGACCAATAGGGCCATCTCAAACCTACATGTGTTAGGCAAAAATGAACTCACCCACCCCCTGGGAAACCCAAGGGAGATAGGTCGTCCATACGGAGTGTTAAATAAAACATGTATAATTAGTCTGCTCATTTAAACCTGCTGGATGTATGCATTCCAGTCTGTGGATCCATTGTGCTTCTTTGCGTAAAATCAGGTTATCCCAATCACCTCCTCTTTTGGGGGGTCTAACAAGTTCAATAGCTTGAAACTTTAAACATGCTGCCTGGCCTTGGTGTTTGGCATGCACATGCTTAGATATTGGGGTGTCCCTATCATGGACAATATCTCCAACATGCTCCCTAATACGGCGACGAAATTGTCGTGCTGTTTTTCCCACATAGTTAAGGGGGCATGGACATGTGATTAGGTAGACCACTCCCGCAGTCTTGCAATTGACATAATCCCGAATAGTGTATTGTTTCTGTGTGGTGACGCTAGTGAAGCTATTACCTTTAAAAATGAAATCACAGGCTTTACAACTACCACACCTAAAGGTGCCTGGTATTTGTCTGTCCAGCCACGTGCCCCTAGGTGAAATGGGGTCAAAACAGCTGTGCATGACTCTGTCCCTTATATTTTTCCCTCTCCGATAGGTGACAGACGGCCTCTGTGTGATTTGATCTGCCAGATCTGTATCAGAACTGAGAATACGCCAATACCTATTCAGTATCTGCATAATATCATTTTGTTTGGAATCATAGGTACCTATGAGTCTTGTGACCTGTTCTTCTTTCCGTTTTTTAGGGACCAGAAGACATTGCCTATCAGCATCCCTTGCTCCCTCATAGGCCTTCCTGATAACCCTCTCGGGGAAACCTCTGTCCTTCAATCTTGTTTTGAGCTCCTTGGCCTGGAACTCAAAATCACCCATAGAACTACAATTCCTACGTACTCTCATAAATTGGCCTTTTGGTATGCCACTTTTGAGGGAATGGGGATGACAGCTATTCCATTGCAGGAAACTATTTGCCCTGATTGCAAAAACACTTCTTGAGACAGAAAACCATTTACTAAAATACGACTAACACAATTTTTATATAAAAGCGCAATTCTTTCAATAATAAAATCAGGAAAGCACATTCTTTTTAAGACCATCAATAAAAATTCATGCGAGACCCTATCATAGGCCTTTTGAAAATCTAAAGATAAAATCGCCATTCTCTGTTTGCATTGTTTCTGATACCATAAAACGTCTCTGATAAGATTAAGATGATCACTTACTTTCCTCCCTGGCACTCCACATACCTGGTCACTGTGAATTACTTTGGAAATCACTTTTTTCATCCTATTTACTAAGACCTTTGCTAACACTTTGTAATCCACATTTAATAAGGTTATAGGTCTCCAGTTCTCCAATTTTGTCCTATCACCTTTCTTAAAAATCAGAGTAACTACTCCATCACGCCAGGAGGCCGGCAAAATTTTACATGAAAAAGCGTTTTTAAAAACACTTATAAGATCATCTTTTAAGATAGACCAGAAGCATAAGTAAAACTCCACGGGTAATCCGTCAGAGCCTGGTGTTTTCCCCTTAGAGAAACTTTTAAACACACTCAACAGTTCTGGTAAACTCACACTCTCACATAGACTTTCCTGATCAGAGTTCTCAAGTTTTAAATCCATAGCATTTAAAAGGTCTTCAGTAAAAGAATGGTCAATTGTTTTTTTATTAAAAAGATCCTGATAAAACTTCTGCGCTTCTACTAAAATCTCGTCATTTGTCTTCTTACCTTCCATCTCGACAATCATTCCTTTATTTTCCACCACTTTTTTAAAGAAAAACCTTGAACATTTCTCATCATTTTCTAAACATTGCACTTTTGCATTAAAAATCACCTCCTTACCTTTTGCACTTATCGCATTCTTGATATCACTTTTTGTCATTGCAATAACATCATCCATTTCTAGCCCCTCTTGTTTTAACCTGTAATACGTCTGCATTTTTGTGTTCAATACTTTAAACCACTGTTTTTTTTCCCTGGCCTTTTGCATCCCTTTCCTAATAAAAAACTGTTTTATCCATTTCTTTACCTCCTCCCACCATGCCAGAATACTCTCGTATCTAGACTGACCCAACCTCCATTTTTTATATACAAGAATAAACTCATTTTTAATTTGCATATCTTCCAGCAATGTAGTATTGAGTTTCCAGACTCCTCTTCCTTTCTCCAGGCCAGGTAAAGTGACATGTGCATACAACAATTTATGATCTGAGAATATGTTAGATAAAAGAGAAATATTATTCAATTTAACACTATCTGATATTAAAACAAAATCTATTCTAGATTTACAGACATTATTCTCCCAAGTATATCCAGGGTCATTGGGATGTAAACTCTTCCACATATCAGAGAGATTAAAATCTATTGTAAAATTTTTAAGTTGTTTCTCTGTTTTATCCGTTCTCACATGTACACTTCTACTCTCACGCTGTTCACCACTCATATTACAATTAAAATCACCAGCCATTAGAATCGGTGTTGGGCCTGGGATAAAAACTTGCATATCATTAAGCAAATCAGCCCTTTCTTGTTTCTCAGGTGAAGCATATACATTTATCAACTTGATCTCTAACCCATTATACTTGACATTCACCTGTAGAGCTCTCCCAGGAACAATCTCAAAATATGACAATATTTGTATATCTGAACCTCTAAATAAAACCCCAACACCCGAATTTTTATTTATGTTATCTCCAGACCAGACTGATGGCCCAATAGTCCAGTCCTTCCGGATATCACTGTAATTTGGGCTGTGATCAATTGCACATTCCTGTAAAAAATAAATAGAACAGTCCACAGACTCCAAATACTTAAATAAAGCAGCCCTCCGAGTGGGGCTCTTCAAACTTCTCACATTAAGTGAGGCATATTTTAAAGATGCCATCTAATAGATGATTTTATCAGCTGGAGCTCGAACTTTCGGATATAAAGCCCAATAGTGACTCTGGACTTACAAAATCCTCAATATTGAAAGGATCAGACGCTGACATTAGTGGTATTAGAGGCCTTGACATTAACTGACATGTATCAATTTCTTCTGCACTCATCTTTGAGGGTCTTTTAACTCCCAGGGGTTGCTCCTCCCCGTCTTTTTTGCCTTTCTTGCGTTTTGTTTCCCTTGAGGCGACTTCCATGGCTTCCTCACTTGATCTGGGCTTTCCATCAGCTACAGCCTCAGCAGGGAGTGCCCTCCCCACCTCAGCTGCAGCAGCAGAGTGCCCCACAAGCTCCACCCCAGTCTTGATTTTCACTGTTGGCTTCTCTGCAAGTAGTTTTGGCTGCTCAGGTTGATTACTCCCCCCTGGGTCCGCAGCAGGGAGCCCAACCTGGACAGCGCCACTCCTTCCAGCCACTCGATCAGCCCAAGATCTGGACGTACGCATACTGCAGTCCTTAAAGGCATGACCTTCTTCTCCACAAACATTGCAGACCATTGTGCTGCAGTCCTTAGACAGATGACCTTCTTTATTACAGCGACCACAAAAGACAGCCGGACTTTCACAACCATCTGCAGTGTGGCCAAATTTCTTACACTTCCTGCAAAACAGAGGCATCTCTGGGTAAAAGAGATATCCCTTGTCACGCCCAATGGAAAAGTTTGATGGTGGATGACGCAGTCCCCCAACACCACCTGGATCTCCAGCCAATTTAACAAAAAACTTGTGTTTGCCAGTCCACAAATCTTCCGAGTTCATGACCTTATGCGAATATTTTATGCTAATGCAGTATTTTCTCAGAAACAAAGCAATGTCCTCCACAGGCACAAAAGGGTTATACATACATACCACCAAAGGCACATCCCCACCAGAATAAAGAATGGTTACGGTCAGTCCATCGAGCTCCGGGTTCTCTTTGCAGGTCTTGAGTACCTCAAATAAATTTTGGCAGGCAGAAATAGAATCCAAGGTCAAAATGTAGGCTCCTTTCCTGGAATCCCTCAGGCAAACGATGGTCTCCTTCTTCACCAACAAGATCTTGTAAAGGATTTCTCTCACGAAGTAAGGTAACTGGAACCGATCCACCTTGCTCTCCTCCACTTCAAATCGAAAGGAAAAACGAATCCGCGCTTCGCCGGCTGAAATATAACGGATGATCACACCCATGATGATCGATCGCCTTTTCGGTCTTGTTCGTAGTCTTCCCCCTATAGCAGCAGGTGGCTTAAGACAGCAAGCTGCCGATGCCACAAGGCCGAAGGAAGAGCGTACTCCCAAGGTCCCCCTAGCTAAACCACTTGAGCTTAGCCAGAAGGCCGAGAAGCGATAACCCGAATGGGCCGGGCGTTGCCCGAGCCTGTCCCATACTGCTGTTCACCCCTTGCAGCGATTCAGCCTACTCCTAGGCAATTCCATGGGGCCCTGCAGGCTCACACACATTTACAGCTACTAAGCGGGAGGTGAATAAAGGCCGGAGAGGAAGCTACACAGGATTTGCTTCTTTTGCTTGCACCACAATGCAGTGCTGAAAGAGGAGGAATCTACATAAAAACGCCTTCTTGGCAACGCCCAAATGCCCTCCTGCCGTGCAAATACTGGCAGCAGCAGCAGCAGCAGTAAGTGCATGCCCACAGCCACCCCTTGTTCCTTCACAACTTGTATTAGCTTTAATCCAGTCCGGTGCTGCCTGCTGAGCAGCACTGACCAACACTGCCTGGGCCCAGGCTTTTATCTATCTCTGAGGCCCCATTATGATGTCAGAAAGCTGGCTCTGGAATCCTGAGGGCTCCACTATGACACGTGCAAAGTTCCGTCTGAACTTTATATAAGACGGTGAGGCTCAGTCAGTCACTCAGTGTTGCCTGAGAGGGCAACACTGCAACAGCCGGCCGCCAGGCTGTCTTTTTTTGCACAGCTAGTTGCCTCCAGGAGGCCACAAGAGGGAGACAAGGGACTGCAAAGTGGAAAATAGGCATCCACCAACTTTACAGACAACTTCTCCTTGCTCCTACAACCTCCATCCTTGCACAGTTTGTTATTCTTCTAGGTAACATAGTAACAAATCCAAATTGCTGCTCTCTTTGTAGGCAAGCAAGGCTTTGTTGCAACTGCAATTCTTACTTCTTCTTGAAATGTAGGGACGACAGTACATTCCATCACATCCATCTAGTGTACACAGGTAGGTCCATTGTGGCGGGCAGGCGAGCGGGCGGGCTGCTTTATTGGCTGTTTGCTGTTCCCCTACTCCACTCCACTATTTGACTGTTGTGCTGCATCAATCAATCAATCAATCAATCAATCAATCAATCAATCAATCAGTGGCTGGCTCAGGTGCAGCTCTTTAACTTACCTAAAAGGGAGGGCGGAGAGAAGACAAGGAAGGTGAATGAGCTGTTCCAATGTGAAATGCCGGAAACACAGACACACAGAGGACACAAAACAAGAGGTGGCAATCTATTCATTAATTGCATTTCATAAATGAGCTCATTATCACACATGACTGTACAAATGCATTGTCCAACAGGTGTTGAAATAATGGGATTAAAAGGGGAGATCCCATCAGAAAGACAAAAACAATAGCAAACACAAATAGCACTTTTGGAATCTGATTTTAGTAAACACATAAGGGAAGGGTGCACCGGTCCTGGAAATACTGCAATACCAGGTCAATGCGTGGAGTGGACAGAGCAAGCTCTATTTCCATCTACCTGTTCTAAAAATCCATTTAATATATGGTCCCCAGATAGGGGACGTATCAGATATTAAACTGATAAGAACAGATTTTTATTTTTTTTTTCTCTTTTCCACTCAGGTCTCAAGTCTAAAATCTTAAAACTCAAATCTTAAGACTTGGATCATCATAATGAAAAATGTATATATATTTATTTATTTATTTATTTTTTTTTTTTTTTTTTTTTTTTTTTTTTAATTTTCCTCTTTTAATATATTTATTGTACATACATATCCATTACACAAATACATCCATATCTGTTGCCATTTAAATCATGGCACCAAGCCTTTTTTTATCGCAAAAATAACAAGCATTTCTAAGTGTTCCTGCTTCAGGGTTTCACCATCCCATTCACTTTTAACCTCTTCCACCAACCAAGGTGGTATGCTAAATCTTTCCATAAAGCGGAAAAAATGTTTTGACAAATGTGATTCTATTCTTTCACGCAAATCCTCTATATCCGCCTTCTCCCGTAAAATCATAACCTCTCTCATTATCTTCTCTCTTTCTTCACTTTCTTCTTTAGATATTTTAGCTTTCTCAATTTTTCTTTTTTCAGCCATTTTTTCTTTCCCCATATCTATATCTTTAACACTTTCTCCTCCACTATTCTCCATTTTTTTCGTTACTGAAGCAACCTCTTCAACATTCGGTTTACTTTTCTCCATACTCGTTCCGCTCTCTTGTTGCACTCCTCTTCCATGTCTCTTTGGACATATCCTGAAGACATGCCCACCCTCTCCACACATGTTACAAATCTTTTCCTCTTTGCAGTCTTGGTAGCTGTGGCCTTCCTGCAAACATTTCGTACAGACAGTCTTTTGACATTCTGCTGTATTGTGCCCATATTTTTTACAGTTCCTGCAGAAGATGTCCATCCCAGAAAAGAACAAATCTCCAGTTGTGTTTCCAATTTTAAAGCGTGCCGGCGGGATCACCAATTTCCCAGAAGTTTTGTCAAGTTTCAGTGAACAAAGAAATCTCCACTTACCGGTCCAAAAGCCAAACTCATTCAGGACTTTGCCTTTCTCCACAACTTTCCCACAATACTTCCCTAGGAATATGCTAATGTCCTCCTCTTCAACATATGGAGAGTACATTTTAACAGTCACAAGCCGTTGCCACTCAGAGAAGTGTGGCACCAGTACAATACCTTCCAGTCTTGAATCTCCACGTGTCTCATTAAAAATTCCCAAAAACTTCAAGTAAGTATCTTCGTTAATGAACGTGACGTCGTAGACACCTCTCCGTGGATAATCCATTACAGCCAGTATATCCTCCTTGCTCAGCCGAAACAGTCCCAGCAACAAATCTTTGCTCAGGAAACGCAGGTCTTTCTTGGTCCTTTCCAGTTCCGTCACCATAAAACGAACAGCGTTCCTGGTCTTCATATAATCCGGTACGGTCTCCATTCTGACGTCTTTCAAGGTAAACCTTCAACACCGAGGTGTCAGGTGGGTGATCGCTCCTCGTTGCCCTGGACTAATCCTCCTCCCCAATAGCAGCAGAGGGGTGAAGTCTCTTGTAAAAGAGACGATCCCCCCAGGCCAAGGAAAAGGGTACCAGGGCACCTCCTGACCAAGAAACAAGGCAATACCCTAAAGCACTACACTTGATCTTAGCCAAAAGGCCGAGAAGCGATAACCCGAATGGGCCGGGCGTTGCCCGAGCCTGTCCCATACTGCTGTTCACCCCTTGCAGCGATTCAGCCTACTCCTAGGCAATTCCATGGGGCCCTGCAGGCTCACACACATTTACAGCTACTAAGCGGGAGGTGAATAAAGGCCGGAGAGGAAGCTACACAGGATTTGCTTCTTTTGCTTGCACCACAATGCAGTGCTGAAAGAGGAGGAATCTACATAAAAACGCCTTCTTGGCAACGCCCAAATGCCCTCCTGCCGTGCAAATACTGGCAGCAGCAGCAGCAGCAGTAAGTGCATGCCCACAGCCACCCCTTGTTCCTTCACAACTTGTATTAGCTTTAATCCAGTCCGGTGCTGCCTGCTGAGCAGCACTGACCAACACTGCCTGGGCCCAGGCTTTTATCTATCTCTGAGGCCCCATTATGATGTCAGAAAGCTGGCTCTGGAATCCTGAGGGCTCCACTATGACACGTGCAAAGTTCCGTCTGAACTTTATATAAGACGGTGAGGCTCAGTCAGTCACTCAGTGTTGCCTGAGAGGGCAACACTGCAACAGCCGGCCGCCAGGCTGTCTTTTTTTGCACAGCTAGTTGCCTCCAGGAGGCCACAAGAGGGAGACAAGGGACTGCAAAGTGGAAAATAGGCATCCACCAACTTTACAGACAACTTCTCCTTGCTCCTACAACCTCCATCCTTGCACAGTTTGTTATTCTTCTAGGTAACATAGTAACAAATCCAAATTGCTGCTCTCTTTGTAGGCAAGCAAGGCTTTGTTGCAACTGCAATTCTTACTTCTTCTTGAAATGTAGGGACGACAGTACATTCCATCACATCCATCTAGTGTACACAGGTAGGTCCATTGTGGCGGGCAGGCGAGCGGGCGGGCTGCTTTATTGGCTGTTTGCTGTTCCCCTACTCCACTCCACTATTTGACTGTTGTGCTGCATCAATCAATCAATCAATCAATCAATCAATCAATCAATCAGTGGCTGGCTCAGGTGCAGCTCTTTAACTTACCTAAAAGGGAGGGCGGAGAGAAGACAAGGAAGGTGAATGAGCTGTTCCAATGTGAAATGCCGGAAATACAGAAACACAGACGACACACAACAAGAGGTGGCAATCTATTCATTAATTGCATTTAATCAATGAGCTCATTATCACACATGACTGTACAAATGCATTGTCCAACAGGTGTTGAAATAATGGGATTAAAAGGGGAGATCCCATCAGAAAGACAAAAACAATAGCAAACACAAATAGCACTTTTGGAATCTGATTTTAGTAAACACATAAGGGAAGGGTGCACCGGTCCTGGAAATACTGCAATACCAGGTCAATGCGTGGAGTGGACAGAGCAAGCTCTATTTCCATCTCCCTGTTCTAAAAATCCATTTAATATATGGTCCCCAGATAGGGGACGTATCAGATATTAAACTGATTAGAACAGATTTTTTGAGTTGACTACCCCAACAAAGGAGGTAACCGTTTATTTAAAATTTTTGACAAAAAAGGATTTACAAATTTTTACATTTTTACAATAAATCAATAAATACACAGGGTTTACAACAATGGTATAATAATAAATACAAGTTATCAGATAAAATCACATAACTTATAAAAGGGCACTTGGTGGCATCAAATTATGGAACTCCATTCACTAAAAAACCATTTTCTACATAAAACAGGAGAGAGTTTTTTTATCTAAAAGAAAATACTTGTGCATCTCACTTAAACAAATGGCTAAAACATCATCCACAGTTAAAACGTCATGTTTAAATAAAAGAATGTTTCTGGCCGCCCACAGAGCTGCTTTGACGCAGTTAGTGATCTTCCATGCCATCATTTTTCGGGTCTGTGTTGGGCATTCCAGACATCCATAAAAAACGCCATCGCTAGTAAATCTCTGTAGTCCTGTAATCTTCTGTGCCAAGGGGAGGATTCTTGACCACACCAATTGTGCGTAGTAGCACTGCCAGAAAAGGTGGTAGACTGTCTCATCATCTCTGCAACCTCCCCTTGGACACGCAGCCGAGTTGGTCAGTCCCCTTCGATGCTGGAATGCCCGGCATGGAAGACACTCGTGGGCACAACTCCAGGCCAGATCTTTCTGAGGATTAAAAAGATAATTAATATTTACCATTCTCCATATTTGTTTGCACTTTTGTTCACTAAAATTACTAATGGGGGCTACTAAAACATTTTCTTTTATCTTTTTTAAAACACTTTTACTATTTTGCACGTCTTCAATTCTCTTGCCTTTCAAGTTAAAAAGGTTCACAATTTTCTCTAAAATCTTGTACTGGTCAGGGAGGTTAAAAGCATACGGGGAGCTTAAAACCGTGGAGAACCATCCGTTCCTCCTCATAAAATAACCGGTGTTAAAACGGATAAAATATGACCAGTAGTGATCCTTAAAAGCAGCGTTAAGACATGCAGTAAAAAATTTGATTAAAAGAAAGGTCTTTATGTCAGGGAAATCCTTACCACCCATTAGTTTTGGCATCATCACCTTCTCTCTCCTGAGTTTTTCCATTTTGGAGTTCCATAAAAATGTAAAACAAGCTTTATTTATTTTTTTTAATAAAATATCAGGGGGAGGGAAAACCATACTCAAATATAATAAAATCGGTAAAATCACCATTTTGGTAATTAAAACTTTTCCCTCCATAGTCAGCTTTCTCAAATTCCACATACAAATCTTTTTATTAACTTTTTGTGCCACCAAGTCCCAACTGTTAAAACCATTGTTTAACTCATTGAAGGAGACCCCTAAAATCTGCACAGTCTCTGACACAGGGACTGGAATGTCCTGTAAAATCATATTGCCAATGTTTAAAATGTTACTTTTATTAAAATTGACTTTAAAACCGGAGGAGCAACAAAACTTATAGATCTGTCTTAAAGTTGTTTGCAGTGATAGGGTGTCCCTACACAGTACCGCGACATCATCCATGTACCCCACTACCTTTGCCTCTAGTCCCCCCCCGCCCGGCAGGGGGACTCCACGTATCTGTTTGCTTTTCCTCAAGGTGCACAGTAGAGGCTCAATTGCACAAATAAAAAGTAGTGGGGACAAGGGACACCCCTGCTTCACTCCGGAATTTAAAAGGACATCCTGTGTTTTAAAACCTTTGACTAAAATCTTGCTAGTGCAGTTGTCATAAAAGGCCTTCAGAGACTGTATAAAACCTTCCGGTATACCCATTTTCTCTAAAACCTTAAAAAGATAAAAGTGTGACACTCTGTCAAAGGCTTTCTCGAAGTCGATTGTTAAAACTGCCATTTTGCCTTTCCTCTCCTTTGTGTCATTAATAACATCTTTTAAAAGGTTCAGGTTATCCCATATGCTCCTCCCGGGTATCCCACAGACCTGGTTGGAGTGAATTATTTTGTTTACGACTGCTTTTAATCTATTTGCACAAATTTTAGCCATTATCTTGTAGTCGCAATTTAGCAGTGTAATTGGTCTCCAGTTTTTAATGTCGGTTTTGTCCCCCTTTTTGTACAGCAGGGACACCTCACCTTTCTTCCAGGACCCCGGGAGGGCTTTTGTTCTAAAAACTTGTGTAAAAAGAGAGTGGAGATCCTCCTTTAAAACACCGTAAAATAGAACATAAAACTCTATGGGTATACCATCAGGACCAGGAACTTTACCTGTTTTAAAACTCTTGGTAGTTTCTAAAATTTCTTGTTCTGAAATCTCCTGTAATAAAAAGTTTTGGGAGACAGGATCTAAAACAGCATCAACCTCCTTCAATGAGTCATTCATAAAAGCATTGTCAATGTTTTTAACATTAAAAAGATCCGCATAAAACCCATGTACCTTTTTTAAAATATTTTGGGTATTTGTTTCACCTTCAATATTATCCAACAGGGTATGCTTATCATTGATTTTCTTAAAAAAATACCTGGAGCAGGTCTCGTTCTCCTCAAGATGTTTTACCTTACAGCGAAATATTATTTCCTTTCCCCTCTGCTCCAGGCACTGGGAGATCTCTTTTTTAATCTCAATGATCTCCTTATCCACCAGCATACCCTGTTCTCTGAATTTATATTGGGTCTGCAGACGGGTATTTAAATTTGCATAAAATTTGCATTTCTCTTTTGCTTTTCTCATCCCAATCTTAATAAAAAAATCTCTTATTTTAACTTTCATTTTTTCCCACCAGGTGACGATGGGCATATTGGGATGTCTTACCCGTCTGCAGCCTTTGTAAAAGGTAATAAAATCAGCTAAAATTTGCGGATCTTCTAAAAGGGATACGTTTAATTTCCAGGCTTTTTTCGGAGTTCTTCTTTCGTTATCACATTTCACTTTAAAATACAATAACTTATGGTCAGAAAAGACGTTTGGGTTAATATCACATTTAAAAGGCAGTATTTGGTAAGAGCAGAAGATAAAATCAATCCTGGAGCTGCAGGTCACGTTGCTCCAGGTAACGCCGGCCTCTTCACATAAATCCCTGTTACATTTTTTAAAAACATCGGTGAGTTTAAAATCAGTAACAATATCTTTTAAAATTGACGAGGTCTTGTCGTAGTTCCTGCTTACTGAATTAGAGAACCGGCGTTCCCCCTTTAAAATACAATTAAAATCACCCGCTAAAACAAGTGGTTCTGAATCATTAATAAAAAGGGGTAAAATCTCTAGCATTCTAGCTCTTTCATTTCTCTCAGGAGAACCATAAAAGTTTAAAAACTGCCATTTAATACCGTCTATAAAAGCTTTGACCATTAAAATTCTGCCTGGTAAAATTTCATAAAAACTGTCAATTAAAACGTTCCCTTTAAATAAAATGGCGACACCTGCGGCTTTAGATTCGTTA
Source organism: Rhinoderma darwinii (assembly GCF_050947455.1). Classification (NCBI taxonomy): domain Eukaryota; kingdom Metazoa; phylum Chordata; class Amphibia; order Anura; family Rhinodermatidae; genus Rhinoderma; species Rhinoderma darwinii. The sequence continues at coordinate 212,911,554 of NC_134691.1, forward strand.
GACCCGGACCACACCGAAGGTCCGAGTCTCCAATCTCTTTCATATTTTTTATAGTCCATGCGATGTGGGATGCAGCATTCCTGTAGGAAAAAAACTGACGCGGTAAGAATAGAGAAATAATCAAACAGGGCAGCTCTTCTTGTCTTAGAATGCACGCTTCTTACATTTAAGGAAAGACCACATAACTCAGCCATGAGGAAAAGGGAGAGAGACAGTCTTTATAATCTTACCCGAGGTGGCCTCAGCAGTCCTCCGCGTCGCCAGAGACCCCACTTGCACTCTCATAGCCTTCAATTTTGGAGTCCACGGAAAATATGGAGAAGGTAGGAGAGGAACTCCCATCACTTAGCTGACCCCCCGCCATACCTGAGGCACTAATCATAAATGGATCCCATATGGACTCCACGGGCAACATTTCATCTGCTGGAGCTTTTTTGGCAGCGACCTCCCCTTCGATAGGGGCAGGAATTGCGCTCCCTGACGTCTCTGGGACCTCCGTCACCTCGGAGGCAGCTGTCCGTGTATCCCCCAACTGGCTAGAAGGGGGTGGACCTTTAGTTGTCACTTTTGGGGGCACGTCCAGTGGTTTCCCTGCCTTCGCCAATGCAGGTACTTCCATCGGCACCCCCGCTGCCACCTCCGAGTACGCCCTACGTCGCTTGTGTGTCGCTGCCGCTCCGCCCGGGTCCTCTGCCTCAGGTACAGGCTGACCCAGCATCTCTTGCGGACCAGTAGGATCAGCTTCATCCGAACTACCCGTCTCCCCAGTTTCCTGGGGGGGCTTTTTCGTCCGCTGATCACTGGATCGACGCTTGTTCCGTCTCTGCTCTTTTGGGTCACCTGTTTGGGGGGGTCTGCTAGAGGTATCCATCTCATCCTGGCCTTCTCCTTGGGGTTCCTCTCCTTCTGGGGGTACGATCTGGCCTGCTGGCTGCTCGGGACGCCTCGGCCGGACCTCGGGTTGTTCCGATCTGTGGGGACAAAATGCAAAAAGGTGACCAACTCGGCTGCAATATCGACACCTTTTCCCCAGAGGGCAAGTTTTGGCCTCGTGCTCAGAGCTGCCACAGTTCCTACAGGTGCTCTCGCAGGACTCATTGGTGTGACCGTACTTTTGGCATTTCCTACAGAATGGAGGCATCCCTGAAAAATAAAAGTCTCCTGCCATATCTCCTAATTTAAAACGTGCTGGCGGCAGCATTATCCCTCCTGTAAAATTGGCATCTCTGTAGCATGTCACTAGAAATCTCCATTTAGAGGTCCAGACCCCAACCTCATTCATGACTTTGCCAATACACTTTACCGTTTTAAAATAGGGGGATAAAAAGGACATCACATCTTTTACGTCAGCAAATGGGCAGTACATCTTAATAACAATCATTTTTGTGATGTCCAAAACATGCTCGTAAAAATCCACTCCGTCCAGTCTCGGGTCCTTTTTTACTGCATATGCCGCCAGCAGATCTTGGAATACTCCATTCTGTATAAATGTGATGTCATAGGTTCTTCTTCTTGGGTAGTCCTGCACTGCCAAAATCTCCCTCTTTTGGACATTGAAAATGCCAACAAGCACGGTCTCCACCACGAATTTCAAGCCGCAAGTCGTCGCCTTCTCCTCCGAAAGAATAACTCGTACGGTATTCTTAATCCGGGCATACGCCGGTATGTCACCTGGATTTTCATCCATAGTGAATCTTTTGGAATAGTCACGCCACCCGTTGGTGACGTAACGTCTACGCAGCCTCCCCTTTTCGGCCGAAGCCTACACGGGGGTATGTGGATCGCAACTCGTTGCTCAGGACTAAGCCTCTCTCCCAAATAGCAGCACGGGGGTGAAGTCCAGGCGAACCTGGAAGATCCGCCGAGGCCGAGAGAGAGGGTACCTGAGCACCTCCTAACCAAGACCAGGCAGCACTGACTACAAGTAATCAGAACTACACTTGATCTCAGCCAGAAGGCCGAGAAGCGATAACCCGAATGGGCCGGGCGTTGCCCGAGCCTGTCCCATACTGCTGTTCACCCCTTGCAGCGATTCAGCCTACTCCTAGGCAATTCCATGGGGCCCTGCAGGCTCACACACATTTACAGCTACTAAGCGGGAGGTGAATAAAGGCCGGAGAGGAAGCTACACAGGATTTGCTTCTTTTGCTTGCACCACAATGCAGTGCTGAAAGAGGAGGAATCTACATAAAAACGCCTTCTTGGCAACGCCCAAATGCCCTCCTGCCGTGCAAATACTGGCAGCAGCAGCAGCAGCAGTAAGTGCATGGCCACAGCCACCCCTTGTTCCTTCACAACTTGTATTAGCTTTAATCCAGTCCGGTGCTGCCTGCTGAGCAGCACTGACCAACACTGCCTGGGCCCAGGCTTTTATCTATCTCTGAGGCCCCATTATGATGTCAGAAAGCTGGCTCTGGAATCCTGAGGGCTCCACTATGACACGTGCAAAGTTCCGTCTGAACTTTATATAAGACGGTGAGGCTCAGTCAGTCACTCAGTGTTGCCTAAGAGGGCAACACTGCAACAGCCGGCCGCCAGGCTGTCTTTTTTTGCACAGCTAGTTGCCTCCAGGAGGCCACAAGAGGGAGACAAGGGACTGCAAAGTGGAAAATAGGCATCCACCAACTTTACAGACAACTTCTCCTTGCTCCTACAACCTCCATCCTTGCACAGTTTGTTATTCTTCTAGGTAACATAGTAACAAATCCAAATTGCTGCTCTCTTTGTAGGCAAGCAAGGCTTTGTTGCAACTGCAATTCTTACTTCTTCTTGAAATGTAGGGACGACAGTACATTCCATCACATCCATCTAGTGTACACAGGTAGGTCCATTGTGGCGGGCGGGCGGGCGGGCTGCTTTATTGGCTGTTTGCTGTTCCCCTACTCCACTCCACTATTTGACTGTGGTGCTGCATCAATCAATCAATCAATCAATCAATCAATCAATCAATCAATCAATCAATCAATCAATCAGTGGCTGGCTCAGGTGCAGCTCTTTAACTTACCTAAAAGGGAGGGCGGAGAGAAGACAAGGAATGTGAATGAGCTGTTCCAATGTGAAATGCCGGAAATACAGAAACACAGACGACACACAACAAGAGGTGGCAATCTATTCATTAATTGCATTTAATCAATGAGCTCATTATCACACATGACTGTACAAATGCATTGTCCAACAGGTGTTGAAATAATGGGATTAAAAGGGGAGATCCCTTCAGAAAGACAAAAACAATAGCAAACACAAATAGCACTTTTGGAATCTGATTTTAGTAAACACATAAGGGAAGGGTGCACCGGTCCTGGAAATACTGCAATACCAGGTCAATGCGTGGAGTGGACAGAGCAAGCTCTATTTCCATCTCCCTGTTCTAAAAATCCATTTAATATATGGTCCCCAGATAGGGGACGTATCAGATATTAAACTGATAAGAACAGATTTTTACATTTTAATTTTTTTAGTTCTTATTCAGCTATTTCTTATAAAATCTGCGAAACAGAAAAAAGCTTCAGTTCAAACATCTTCCAACAGGACGTTCCAACTTCTTAAATTCCACCAGCTTGAGGCTTTTGGACCCACTCTCTTCCTGTCCAACAAATAGAAGACGTAAATTTCACTTAGGGCCAGCTTTATACAGTCTTTCTCGGAAATGGTGTCTCTTCTGAACAGTAAGATGTTGCGCACCTTCCATAGGGCATTTTTTAAACAGTTCAAGATAATCCACAACACTCTCTTCTTCTCTCCCACAGGATGCTTGAAGTCTCCATACAGCACCACTTCATGGTTCAGGAACCTTAATTCACAGGTAAATTTCAGTAGAATGCCAACAGTTTTCCATACCTTCTGAGCATAGGCACAGTTCCACATTAAGTGCATGACGCTTTCTTCTCCAGGACACCCAGCTCTTGGGCATCCTGGAGTGGAGACGAGCCCTCTTCTATACTGAAATGCCCTGGTAGGGAGACTTTCGTGTAGAATCACCCAAGACAAGTCTTTAAGAACATTGGATAGGTAAGGAGCATTGGTGTTTCTCCATAGCTCCATAGACTTTGATGTAGTGAAGTTACTCACATTTGTTGTCTCTTGGTGACTGTCCAGCAACATTCTCAGCTTTCTGGCATTCTTAAGATGTTCCTGTTCCATACCTTCCAGTTGGTAGACACGGATGGTTCTTTCCAAACATACATACTGCACAGGTGGTAGCAGCAGGGTAGGCTTTGTAAGGGGCAGCTCTATCCACTTTCTCTTTCTGAACACGTGTCCAGCAGCATACCTTAGAAAATAGGCCCAGGTTTTATTCGTCTTGATGTTCTTGAAACACAAGGAGAAATACTGCAGATATAGAAAGCGTTTAAAGAAGATAATCTCCTTTCCTCCATTCTTCTTCTGCTTGTACATTATCTCTCGTCTAACTTTCTCCATTTTTGAATTCCAGATGAAATGGAAACATATCCTTTGGAGTTCCTTAAGACGATTTTCGCTTGGTAGAAAAACCTGGCTCAAGTACAACAGCAGAGGTAGTACTAGTGCCTTGATGACCAAGTTCTTCCCTTCAATTGTTAGCTGTCTGAGTTTCCAAAACTCAATCTTCTTCTTCACCTTTTCACTTATCAGCTCCCAGCTTTCTTTTCCATCATTCTGGGGCGTGAATATGACACCAAGAATTTTGATTCTGTCGCACTGGGTATTGACCTCAGGTAAGTCGAAATCCCTCCATTCCTTCAGTGTGAAGCAGTCGCACTTATTCTTATTCAATCTGAATCCTGATGCTTGACAGAAGAAGTCTGTTAGCAGTAGCGCCCTCCTCACAGATTGTTTATTGGAGCATAGAATATTGACATCGTCCATATAGGCACTTACTTTCACTGACTGCCCACCTCCTCCTGGAATCGGCACCCCTCTAATGATCTCATCTTTCCTCAACAGCGTGAGCAGGGGTTCGAGGACACAGATGAAGAGGATGGGCGACAGGGGGCATCCTTGTTTTACCCCAGACATCAGATCCACTTTTCCAGACAAGAAGCCATTAATGGTAACTTGGCTATAGGATTCTTTGTACAGTAATGCGACTTGTTTGATCACTGTCTCAGGAAAATTCATTTTCTTCAGCACAAGCCACAGGAACTCGTGCGAGACTCGGTCATAGGCCTTCTGAAAGTCCAGTGACAACACGGCCAAATCTTGCTTTCTGTCTTTGGAGTACCAGATGCAGTCCCTGATGGTATTTAGGTTATCTGCAATACTTCTACCCGGTACCCCACAAACTTGGTCTTGGTGGATGACCTTGTCGATGTGTTTCTTAATTCTATTAACCAAGATTTTGGATAACACCTTGTAATCGACATTGAGGAGGGTTATTGGCCTCCAATTTTCAAGACTGGTCTTGTCTCCTTTCTTGAACAGCAAAGTAACTATTCCTCTCCTCCATGACTCAGGTAACAGCTCGCTCTTCATTGCTGCTTTGAAGATCTCCAGCAGGTCTTCCTTCAGAGTGTTCCAGAATGTTGAAAAGAACTCCACTGATAGACCATCTGATCCTGGAGCCTTCCCTCTTGCGAAACTCTTGATTACACTCAGGAGTTCTCCCAAGGTAAGTTCCTTGCATAGGTCTTCTTTCTCAGCTTGGCCAAGCTTAAGTTCTAGCGCTTCTAGGGCGTGTGAGACAAAAGACATATCTATCTTCTTTTTGTCAAAGAGAGACTGATAGAATTTCTTGGCCTCTTGAAGCATACCTTCTTTGCTGGTTTGACCAGCGATATTGGTCATGATATTTTTCTGTTCCATACTTTTCTTGAAAAAGAAGCGTGAACATTTCTCGTTATTTTCCAACTGTTGCACTTTAGTATTAAAGATCACTTCTTGTCCTTTTTGATGGATGACCTCTTTAATTTCTTTCTTAATTTTTCCCACCAGGTCAGCGATATCAACACCAGCGTTCTTCAAACTCAGGTAAGTCTGTAATTTTGTGTTGAGTCTCTTGTACCACCTTTTCTTCTCTCGGGCTCTTTTAATCCCATAATCTAAGAAGAAGTTCTTGATCTTCTCTTTAGTATTGTCCCACCATTCTAGGATTGATGGAAATTTTCCTTTAGCAGTTGCCCATTTTTTATAGGCTACAATGAATTCCTCCTGCATCACTTTGTCTTCCAGAAAGCTGGTATTTAATCTCCATACTCCTCTTCCTCTTTCATTTGCAGGGATATGAATAGTTGCACTGAGCATTTTATGGTCAGAGAAGATATTGTCTTCAATCTTAATATCCACTGGCTTCATATTTTTGGATGTGAGTACATAATCCAGTCTGGACTTGACTGTAACGTTCTCCCAGGTATAACCTGGTTCAGACCTCTTCAGACTCCTCCATACATCAGACAATTCAAAATCGCAAATGAAATTTTTCCACTGTTGTACGGTTTTATCTACTCTTCTTGCAGCACCTCCAGTTCGATCTTCACTTTCGAGTGCACAATTGAGATCACCTGCTACTACAAGCGATGTTGAGCCGGCAATAAATGGCTGGATATCTTCAATCAATTCTGACCTTTCATTAGTATCAGGTGAGGCATACACATTGAGGAGTTTCACTTCACTCCCATTATAGTCAATAATAACTAAAAGCGCCCTCCCGGGGATAAGTTCAACAAAGGAAATAATTCGGCAATTCTGCCCTTTCAATAAAACGCCTACTCCTGTTGACTTATTTGAATTTTCGCCTGACCAAACCGATTGTCCGTGAGGCCAACTGTCTCTCAGCTCTTTATAGTCCATACTGTGATCTATATCACATTCTTGCAGAAAAACAATATCAAAGTTCAATGTGCTCAAAAACGAAAAAAAGGCAGCCCTTCTGGCAGAGCTCCTCACACTCCTCACATTCAGCGAGAGCAACGTCAGACAGGACATCATTCAGACTTCATGATGACCCATCAGAATCAGAAAGTTCAGGAAGTATATCCCCCAGGCTTGGAGTTGCGAACTCCTGGATATCCATGGTGGGCTGGATAGGTTGGGACATTTCAATTGCCGATACTGGCTGCGGTGTCTCCATTGCCAGCACTGGCTGTACGTCTTTTAATTTTGCCTTCATAGCCTTTTTCGACTTGACACTACTAGACTCAGCCGACTCAACCTTTTTCCTTTTTCTTTTCTCCTCCAGCTCCATCACTTCACCCCAGTCATCCTCTTGGCCATCAGGAAGACTGGGAGAGCGGACATCAGTCACACGAGAACCGCTAGATGGCAGACCCTCGGCCTCGGATGGGACATCGGACTCTGTAACTGCTACAGGACCGGCCACCATTACGGAAGGACTCAGGATAATGGATAGGTTCTTTTTTCCCTCTGATACTGGGGCCACCTTCCGTATGAGGCCAGCAACAGATGGCCCAGCAGCAGGCTCCTTGGATAGAATAGTCAGTCCAGGTTGTTGTTGAGCTGACGCTGCAACCTGCGCCCAAGTCTTTACCCTATCTGGGCAATCTTTGAATGTGTGTCTCTTCCCACCACACAGATTACATGTGATCTCCTCCTGACACTCGTCTCTATTGTGGCCAAGCTTCCCACAGTGACTGCAGAAGCGTGTGTCAGCCGCCTCTGCTTTACATCCATCTGGCTTGTGCCCAAACTTCCTACATTTCCTACAATAGGAGGGCATATTGTTGTAGAACAGATAGCCTCTGTCACGGCCAATGGTGAAATTGGAAGGCGGGTGGTGAACTCCCCCAATCCCATCTGGGTCTGCTCCAAACTTCACCAAAAATTTGTATTTGCCTGTCCATAGGCCAACTTCGTCCATCACCTTCTGGCCATTTTTAATGTCCGTACAATACCGCAGCAGGAACCGAGCAATATTGTCCATGGTGACATACGGATTGTACATGAAGACAGTCACATACGCTTCACCATAGGAGTAGAGCAACGTGAATTTAAGTCCCTCCAGCTCTGGACTCCCCTCTTTCAATTTCAGAGTCTGGTAGAAGTTCTGGCAGGCAGCTGTTGTCTCCAAGACCAGGATGTAATAGTCTTTTGCCGGATGTTGTAGGCAGAGAATGTCATTCTTTTCCACCAGAAGAAGTCCAAACAGGATCTCTGTAGCCAGATGTTTCAAACCGAACTCCTCCCGATAATTTTCTCCAATATCAATTCGGATGCCGTTCTTCACAAAATTTTGTCCACGCTCCAGGAATCGGATTCGGCCATAAGAAGCCATATTATCTGTATCCCTGTCTGGGAACTCAGTCGATCGCCTTCTTGTTCTCCGTGGTCTTCCCCTTATAGCAGCATAGAGCTTCAGACAGTAAACTGCCAATGCTCTAAGGCCAAGGGTATGACAGGCTAGGAGACCCTCTGACAAGCCACTTGAGCTTAGCCAAAAGGCCGAGAAGCGATAACCCGAATGGGCCTGGCGTTGACCGAGCCTGCCTAATACTGCTGTTCACCCCTTGCAGCGATTCAGCCTACTCCTAGGCAATTCCACGGGGCCCTGCAGGCGCGCACACACTCACAGCTACTAAGCGGGAGGTGAATAAAGGCCGGAGAGGAAGCAAGACAGGATTTGCTTCTTTTGCTTGCACCACAATGCAGTGCTGAAAGATGAGGAATCTACATAAAAACGCCTTCCTGGCAACGCCCAAATGCCCTCCTGCCATGCAGATAAACACTGGCAGCGGCAGCAAGTGCATGCCCACAGCCACCCCTTGTTCCTTCACACCTTGTATCAGCTTTAATCCAGTCCAGTCCGGTGCTGCCTGCTGAGCAGCACTGACCAACACTGCCTGGGCCCAGGCTTTTATCTCTGAGGCCCCATTATGATGTCAGAAAGCTGGCTCTGGAATCCTGAGGGCTCCACTATGACACGTGCAAAGTTCCGTCTGAACTTTATATAAGACGGTGAGGCTCAGTCAGTCACTCAGTGTTGCCTGAGAGGGCAACACTGCAACAGCCGGCCGCCAGGCTGTCTTTTTTTGCACAGCTAGTTGCCTCCAGGAGGCCACAAGAGGGAGACAAGGGACTGCAAAGTGGAAAATAGGCATCCACCAACTTTACAGACAACTTCTCCTTGCTCCTACAACCTCCATCCTTGCACAGTTTGTTATTCTTCTAGGTAACATAGTAACAAATCCAAATTGCTGCTCTCTTTGTAGGCAAGCAAGGCTTTCTTGCAACTGCAATTCTTACTTCTTCTTGAAATGTAGGGACGACAGTACATTCCATCACATCCATCTAGTGTACACAGGTAGGTCCATTGTGGCGGGCAGGCGAGCGGGCGGGCGGGCTGCTTTATTGGCTGTTTGCTGTTCCCCTACTCCACTCCACTATTTGACTGTGGTGCTGCATCAATCAATCAATCAATCAATCAATCAATCAATCAATCAATCAATCAATCAATCAGTGGCTGGCTCAGGTGCAGCTCTTTAACTTACCTAAAAGGGAGGGCGGAGAGAAGACAAGGAAGGTGAATGAGCTGTTCCAATGTGAAATGCCGGAAATACAGAAACACAGACGACACACAACAAGAGGTGGCAATCTATTCATTAATTGCATTTAATCAATGAGCTCATTATCACACATGACTGTACAAATGCATTGTCCAACAGGTGTTGAAATAATGGGATTAAAAGGGGAGATCCCTTCAGAAAGACAAAAACAATAGCAAACACAAATAGCACTTTTGGAATCTGATTTTAGTAAACACATAAGGGAAGGGTGCACCGGTCCTGGAAATACTGCAATACCAGGTCAATGCGTGGAGTGGACAGAGCAAGCTCTATTTCCATCTCCCTGTTCTAAAAATCCATTTAATATATGGTCCCCAGATAGGGGACGTATCAGATATTAAACTGATAAGAACAGATTTTTTTTCAGTTGGCTACCCCCTCGCGGGGGTGTCAATGATTTATTACTTAAAATTCAAAAACATTTACAATAAATTACAGCTTTTTACAATGAATTACAGTAATAAAATCAATTTACATAAAAACACATAAAAGGGGACATGGTGGCAAATTCTTATATATTGGAGTTCCATTCTTTTACAAACCATTTATTTGAAAGGGTGGCATTTCTTTTTTTATCTAATAAATAATAAATGTACATCTCGCTAAAACAAAGACCTAAAACATCGTCAACAGATAAAACATCGTGCTTAAAAATCAGGATGTTCCTGGCCTTCCACAGAGCTTCTTTTACGCAGTTCATCGTCTTCCATGCAATAGTCTTTTGGTTCGCGGTTGGGCATCCAAAGAGTCCATATAAAATCATTTCGTAACTCAAGTCCTTTAGGTCTGCCATCTTCTTCATTAGAGGGAATATCTTTATCCAAATATGTTTAGTAAAATCGCAAGTCCAAAAAATATGACGCACGGTCTCCTCAGCCTGGCAGCCTTCCCTCGGACAGATGGCAGACCTCGCGAATCCTCTCCTGAATTGGAATGCCCGGCATGGAAGACATTGATGAACGCAGCTCCAGGCCAGGTCCATCTGTGTATTAAAAAGATAAAACACATTAACCATTTTGAAGATAAAAGCACAGCGTTCATTATTAAAATTTTCAATATTAGTGACGACTTCATTTCCTCTTATGTCTTTTATAAGTTTCTTACTGTTTATCATGTCATTAAAATTTTTCCCTTTAAAATTAAACAAGGCCACTATTTTCTCTAAAATCACGTAATTTGCTGGTAGATTAAAAGCATAAGGTGAGGTTAAAACAATTTCAAACCACCCCATCCTTCGCATAAAAAACCCAGTATTAAAACGTAGAAAATAAGACCAATGATGTTGTTTAAAAAGAGAATTAAGACAGAAACAAAAGTACTTGATTAAAAGAAACCTATTAAAATCTGGAAAGTCTTTGCCACCCTTTGGTTTGATTTTCATTACCGTCTCACGTTTAAGTTTCTCCATTTTGGAACTCCAAAAGAAGGTAAAACAAGCTTTAGTAATTTTTCTTAATAAAACCGTGGGAGGAGGGAAAACCATGCTTAAGTATAAAAGCAAAGGTAAAATTATCATTTTAATTATTAAAATTTTTCCCTCCATGGTAAGCTTCCTCATGTTCCACATGCATATTTTTTGATTTACCTTCTGCGCCACCATGTCCCAACTAATAAAACCATTGTCGTACTCACTGAAGGAGACACCTAAAATTTTAATATTATCAGACACAGGAACCGGTATATCTCTAAGAGCCATGCTTCCTATGTTTAAAATATGACTCTTGCTGAAGTTTACTTTAAAACCGGAAGCACAGCAATAAAACTCGATTTGCCTAAGGGTTCTCTGAAGCGACAGGGCGTCCCTACATAAAACCGCTACATCATCCATGTACCCCACTGCTTTGGCCTCTACGCCGCCTCCCCCGGGCAGGGGGACTCCACGGATACACTTATCGCGGCGAATTGCGCATAACAGAGGCTCCAATGCACATATAAAAAGCAGTGGGGATAAGGGACACCCCTGCTTCACCCCAGAGTTTAAAAATACGTCCTGTGTCTTAAAACCATTCACTAAAATTTTGCTGGTGCATTCTCTGTAAAAGGCTTTAATAGATAATAAAAATCCTTCAGGTATACCCATACGTTCTAAAACCTTAAAAAGATAAAAATGAGAGACACGGTCGAACGCCTTCTCAAAGTCTATAGATAAAATGGCTAATTTACCTTTTCTAGACCTCGTGTCCTCAATCACGTCTTTTATCAGGTTAAGATTATCCCAGATGCTGCGGCCTGGCACCCCACACACCTGGTCAGAGTGTATAATGTGGGGTATTATGGCTTTTAATCTATTTGCACATATTTTAGCCATAATTTTATAGTCGCTATTTAGAAGGGTTATTGGTCTCCAATTCTTTAAAACTGCGATGTCACCCGTCTTATACAGCAGGGAGACCTCACCCTTCCGCCAGGACTTAGGCAGCATCTTGGAATTAAAAACATCAGAAAAAAGGTTAAAAAGATCCTCTTTTAAAATGTCATAAAATTTTACATAAAACTCACTGGGTATACCGTCCGGTCCGGGAACTTTCCCTGTTTTAAAACTCTTAACAGTTTCTAAAACCTCCTGCTCCGTCAGCTCCTGTAATAAAAAATTCTGGGAGACAGGGTCTAAAACAGTGGTAATCTCCTTCAGTGAGTCACGCATAAAATTATGATCCACAGTCTTAACATTAAAAAGGTCAGTGTAAAACTCATGAACTTTACTTAAAAGACCCTGTACATCTGACACCCCTTCTATATTTTTGATAATTGCCTTTTTGTTATTTATTTTCTTAAAAAAGTACCTGGAGCAGGTCTCGTTCTCCTCCACATGTTGTATTTTTGAACGGAATATAATCTCTTTACCTTTCTGCTCCAGGCACTGGGCTACCTCCTTTTTCAAATTGGTGATGTCATCTTTAACGTCTATGTCATGATCTTGCATTTTGTACAGGGTCTGCAGACGGGTATTGAGAATTTTAAAAAAAGCGTATTTCTCTTTGGCTTTCGCCACGCTTTTCTTAATAAAAAAATCTTTAATTTTCTTTTTCATTTTCTCCCACCATGCACTGATGGGAGTGCGTGTGTCTCTTACCCGCCTGCTTTCTTGGTAAAATTCAATAAAATCTGCTAAAACCTGTGGATCGTCTAAAAGGGAAACATTCATCTTCCAGGACTTTTTACATACAATATTATTAAGATCATGCTTTACTTTAAAAGATAAAAGCCTGTGATCTGAAAACACATTGGTTAAAACTTCACAATTAAAAGGCAGTAAATTTTCAGAACAAAAGATAAAATCAATCCTGGAGCTACAGGTGGCGTTGCTCCAGGTAACGCCGGCTTCCTCTGGACTGCTCCTGTTACATTCTTTGTATATGTCTTTTAATTTAAAATCAGTCACGATATCCTTGAGCAGTCCAGAGGTCTTGTCATAGTTCCTACCCGTACTGTTGGTAAGCCGGCGTTCTCCTCTCAGGATACAATTAAAATCACCTGCGAGGATAAAAGGCTCAGATGTGTTGATAAAAAGCGGTAAAATCTCCAGCATCCTCGCTCTTTCGTTCTTTTCTGGTGATCCGTAAAAATTTAAAAACTGCCACTTTACACCATCAATAAAAGCTTTAACCATTAAAATACGTCCTGGTAAGATTTCTTGAATAAAATCAATTAAAACGTTTCCCTTAAAAAGAATGGCGACCCCTGCTGATCTGGACTCGTTGGATCCAGACCAGACGGATGGACCATACTTCCAATCCTTTTTGTAATTTTCATATCTCATTGTATGGGGAATGCCGCACTCCTGCAGGAAAAATACAGAGGCTGCCAGGCAAGATAAAAAATTGAAGAGAGCAACCCTTCTCACTTTTGACTTGGCGCCCCTCACGTTGAGGGAGATTCCCATGAGCTCGGACATCGTGGAGAGTAAAAAGCAAAATTCTGATTTTAAAATAATAAATAATAGGCGTACTTAAAATCAGATTTCTCCTCCACCAGCAATACCCGAAACCTCACTTGAACTCATGGCCCCGCCCTCATCCGACTCAACTGAAAAGAGGGACGAGGCAGGAGAAGAACTACTGTCGCTGAGAGCTGAGCCAGCAACACTCACCTCGTACACGGGGAGCCCAGACTCGCACAGCCTCACCTGGGTCTCTCTCGGTTGACCGACTGGGTCCATGTCTGGTGGGTCCCCCAAGGGCCCCGCCTCTCCCCCCTGGGCCCGTGAAGGCCGGTCTAGAGGGGGAGGTTGTGCGCATGGCGGGGTGTCCGATAATACGGAGGGAGCAGTGCCCGTCCTCCTCACCAGTCCAGGCGAGGAGGGGGTCCCAGGAGGAGCCACATCTTTCCGCACGGACATATCCATCTGCTCCTCCCCTGTCTCCCTCCTACTGGCACGCTCTTGCTTCCCCTTTTTACGGGGACCCACCTGTACCCAGTTTTCTCCTTCCGAGTCGGTCTCTAGAGACCCAGGATTAGGAGCAGGCCCGGCACCGCCTGAGCAACCAGCCGTCTGGGATGCCACAGGTTCATCGATGGCCTGCTCCTTTTCTGCCTTCCTCTTGGCCTGCCGTTTTTCCTTCGCGCTGGGCTCATTTTTATCCCCTGAGGTCGCTGGCTGAGAGGCACCTGTTTTGGCTTCGGCTAGCCGTACTCTTGAAGCCCAGGTACCTCTCTGCTCTTTCGCCGCAACAGCTTGTTCTCCTCCTTGAGGACGGGACTGCTCTGCTGGTGGAGCACGTGGGGGCACCTCGGGTTGCTCATCTTCTTCGCCTCGGTACCTATGTGGACAAGCATAATAAAGATGACCAGTTTTTTGACAAAAATTGCATTTTTTCTCTTCTGTACATTCTCTCATTGTGTGTTGTTTACTTCCACAGTTCCTGCAGGTGACATAGCAGTTAAAACTGGTATGTCCATAGGTACCGCAGGCCCTGCAGAAGTTTGGCATTCCTGAGAAATAGAGGTCGCCATTCACATTCCCAAGTTTAAAACGAGCAGGTGGTAGCTTCGTTTCTTGGGTGGAGGGGTCCTTTATTAGCGTAACAATAAATTTCCATTTGACGGTCCACACACCGCACTCGTTCATAACTCTCCCCAGCAGCTTAACGTTCTTAAAGTATGCAGCAAGAAACGCCGCCACTTCCTGATCTTTCACGTATGGGGAATACATTTTAATCACTACGAGTTTGGTTACTTCAAAAGCGTGTTCAATTACCTGGACTCCCAAGGCCATGAGTTCACCTTGTTGCCTCTCAGCTTTTCCCATGGCATCACGGAGGATTCCTTCTCCCATAAAGGTCACGTCGTACACTCCACGCCTTGGGTAGTCCTGGATCGCCAAAATCTCGTTCTTGTGGACCGCCAACCGCTTTTCCAAAATATCGTGGACAAGGAACTTGAGACCACGAGGACCGCCTCCACCCTCTGCCAAGATAAATCTTGCAGTATTCCTCAACCGGGCGTATACCGGCACCGCATCAGGTCCGCCTGCCATTTGCGTGGCCAGGTCGGTACCGCACAGCTTGCGCTGCGCCCTTTGGCTTCAAGGAGACACACCAAAGGGCTGGGGGGGGGATCGCAACTCGTTGCTCAGGACTAAGCCTCTCTCCCAAATAGCAGCACGGGGGTGAAGTCCAGGCGAACCTGGACGATCCCCCGAGGCCGAGAGAGAGGGTACCTGAGCACCTTCTGACTAAAAACCTCCTGTATAAATACACTTGGTCTTAGCCAAAAGGCCGAGAAGCGATAACCCGAATGGGCCTGGCGTTGACCGAGCCTGCCTAATACTGCTGTTCACCCCTTGCAGCGATTCAGCCTACTCCTAGGCAATTCCACGGGGCCCTGCAGGCGCGCACACACTCACAGCTACTAAGCGGGAGGTGAATAAAGGCCGGAGAGGAAGCAAGACAGGATTTGCTTCTTTTGCTTGCACCACAATGCAGTGCTGAAAGAGGAGGAATCTACATAAAAACGCCTTCCTGGCAACGCCCAAATGCCCTCCTGCCATGCAGATAAACACTGGCAGCGGCAGCAAGTGCATGCCCACAGCCACCCCTTGTTCCTTCACACCTTGTATCAGCTTTAATCCAGTCCAGTCCGGTGCTGCCTGCTGAGCAGCACTGACCAACACTGCCTGGGCCCAGGCTTTTATCTCTGAGGCCCCATTATGATGTCAGAAAGCTGGCTCTGGAATCCTGAGGGCTCCACTATGACACGTGCAAAGTTCCGTCTGAACTTTATATAAGACGGTGAGGCTCAGTCAGTCACTCAGTGTTGCCTGAGAGGGCAACACTGCAACAGCCGGCCGCCAGGCTGTCTTTTTTTGAACAGCTAGTTGCCTCCAGGAGGCCACAAGAGGGAGACAAGGGACTGCAAAGTGGAAAATAGGCATCCACCAACTTTACAGACAACTTCTCCTTGCTCCTACAACCTCCATCCTTGCACAGTTTGTTATTCTTCTAGGTAACATAGTAACAAATCCAAATTGCTGCTCTCTTTGTAGGCAAGCAAGGCTTTGTTGCAACTGCAATTCTTACTTCTTCTTGAAATGTAGGGACGACAGTACATTCCATCACATCCATCTAGTGTACACAGGTAGGTCCATTGTGGCGGGCAGGCGAGCGGGCGGGCGGGCTGCTTTATTGGCTGTTTGCTGTTCCCCTACTCCACTCCACTATTTGACTGTGGTGCTGCATCAATCAATCAATCAATCAATCAATCAATCAATCAATCAATCAATCAATCAGTGGCTGGCTCAGGTGCAGCTCTTTAACTTACCTAAAAGGGAGGGCGGAGAGAAGACAAGGAAGGTGAATGAGCTGTTCCAATGTGAAATGCCGGAAATACAGAAACACAGACGACACACAACAAGAGGTGGCAATCTATTCATTAATTGCATTTAATCAATGAGCTCATTATCACACATGACTGTACAAATGCATTGTCCAACAGGTGTTGAAATAATGGGATTAAAAGGGGAGATCCCTTCAGAAAGACAAAAACAATAGCAAACACAAATAGCACTTTTGGAATCTGATTTTAGTAAACACATAAGGGAAGGGTGCACCGGTCCTGGAAATACTGCAATACCAGGTCAATGCGTGGAGTGGACAGAGCAAGCTCTATTTCCATCTCCCTGTTCTAAAAATCCATTTAATATATGGTCCCCAGATAGGGGACGTATCAGATATTAAACTGATAAGAACAGATTTTTTGATTGAAAATTGCTTTATTGACAATCAATCGTCATCATACAAACATTACTGCGACGCAGCGCAAGCCATGAAGCAGCAAATAATAAATAATAACAGTCGTCAAACATAACATGACAGTATAATACACAGTACAGGCTAGCCTATGCTATACATTACACCACATGCTACACTAACATTCTTGCATTCACTAAAGCCAAACAACAAAGCATTACAGACAAGTGATGGGATAGGGGAGTGGGTAGGAGGGGATAGGGAAGGGGGAAATCACAGGCCCGAAGCTTTATTGAAAGACAACACACAAGAAGGGAGAGTGGGGGGAAGGGGAGTATCAATCCTCTTCCTCATCGACGTCCGGGCTGTCCCAGGTGGAATAGTCTCTGAGCAGGCTGTGGATCAGCCTGCGGCAGTCCTGGACGGACACACTCTCTCTCCGCAAAATCAGACGGTTCCTGGCAAACCATATAGCGTCCTTAAAGCAGTTCATAAGGCGCCAGGCTTCCTGGATTGCTCCATCCGTGGTATTCCCAGGAAATAGTCCATAAAGTACCGAGCGGTACGACAGTCTGTTCCTGGGTACTGAGTCCTTGAGTTCATGTTCCAAGGCTTTCAACAGACCCTGTGCAAAGGGGCACTGCCAGAAAATGTGCAAAGATGTTTCCTCCGTGAAGGGGCACCTGGGGCAGTACCGGGTCTTGCACAGGTTGCGGGCATGCATGAATGACCTAAGAGGCAGTCCTCCCTGGATGGCCATCCATGAAATGTCCTTGTGCCCATTGGTCAACCTGCCAGATGACACGTTAGTCCAAACAGTCTCCAACGTGTCGGCATGAAGCCCTGGAACAAACTCCAGTGAGTCCTTTGCTCTGATGTGCTTGTGGATCGTCTTAGGTTTCCACAAGTCGGGCTTAAGACCCTCCAGTTGATGCTCCCTCACAAACCGGACGACATCTCCGTAGAACCAGGGAGCGTGCCAGTTGTAAGGGAAGGAGCTGTCCCACTTGTCCCAGCCAAAACCTCGCCAGAGGGGAAGGAGGAAGTAGCGGGACATGGCCTTGCCCGCAGAGCCGTTTGCTGTCCTCAGAGTCCTACGAACACAGTCACATACAAAAGCGATCCGCAGCAGAGTGGGAATGTCGGGTATACCTTTCCCACCTTTGCGGGGCTCCTTGTACATAACAGTCCGCTTTACTCTGTCCATTTTCGAGCCCCAGATGGAGCGAAACACAGTCCTGGTAATGGCCCTCGAGACGGTGGCAAGAGGGGGCCATGCCTGTGCAGTGTATTGTAGCACAGGCAAGACTTCGTTACGCAGGACCATTGCTTTGCCCTCAATAGTGAGTTGTCTGAGGCTCCACAGTCCGATCCTTTGGTTGACTTTGGCCAAGCGTTCTTCCCACGACTTTAGGGCTGCACCTTCCTTACCGAACCAGACTCCCAGAATTTTGATGAAGTCCGGCTTGATAGTAAACGGGAAGGAGGCAGGAGAAGGCAGGTACCACTTTCCGAAGAGCATGGCTTCCGACTTCCCGCAGTTGACTTTTGCCCCTGAAGCGCGTCCGAACTCCTCGCAGGTCTGGACGAGTGCAGTCACCGAACTCTGGTCAGCGCAGAAGACGGTCACGTCGTCCATGTACAGCGAGCATTTGACCTCGAAGTGTCCTGGACCTGGTGCGGTGATCCCTCTGATCTCTCCATTCTGCCGGATAGCCTCTGCGAAGAGCTCTATAACACAAACAAAAAGGAGAGGTGAAAGAGGACAGCCTTGTCTAACCCCCGACGATACAGGAAAGGGGTCAGTCTTCCAGCCGTTCACCAGCACCGAGCTGTAAATGTCGCAATACATCAGGTTAACATACAAACAGAACAACCTGCCAAGCCGCAGCCTACGCAGAGCCTTACCCATGAATTCGTGAGAGACCCGGTCAAAAGCCTTCTCCTGATCCAGACTGACCAGGGCCGCGTGTGTACGGCGGCTTTGCATGTAATGCACCGTGTCCCTCACCAGGGCAAGACTGTCGGCCACCCTACGGCCAGGAATGCCGCAGGTTTGGTCCGATCCGATGATCTGTCCGATGACAACCTTCAGTCTGTTGGCCAATACTTTGGCGAGGATCTTGTAGTCCACGTTCAGGAGAGAGATGGGACGCCAGTTTTTCAGGTCACATCTCTCCCCCTTCCGCTTATACAAGATCGTGATCATGCCTTCTCTCAAGGACGGTGGCATTCTACCCTCCACCACCATCTCCTCATAGAGCTCCAGCAGGTCCGGACAGATCAAGTCCCCCAGCGCTACATAGAGCTCTGCTGGGAGACCATCACTGCCCGGGGTCCTGCCGGGTCTGAAGGATTTAGCGGCAGAGAGCAGTTCCTCCACCGTCAGGGGTACATCCATAGCCTCCGTACCTGCAGGATCAAGATGATTAGTGATACCTGACAGGAATTTATCGGCGGCTTCGGGGTCAGTGGTTTTCCGGGAGTAGAGGCTTCGGTAGTAGTCTGTGACGACTCCCATCACCTCCTTCTTCCCAGAATGCATGTTTCCGGTCTCATCTCGGAGTTCCTTCAGGGGCGTGTGGCCGGCATGGAGTTTCCTGAAAAAGAACGAGTTACATTTCTCACCCTTCTCCAGGTTCTCCACCTTGGAACGAAAGACAATTCGCTTGGATTCCTCCTCAAAGTGCCTTTTCAGGCCATTTTTGGCTTCCTCCAGCTCCTTCCTGACGTCCCAGCCGCATTGAAGGAGGTCTTGCAGGGATCGCAGCTGACGCTGCATCTCTCTGAAGTCTCTCTTCCTCTCACACGCCTGTTGACGACTTTTTGCCTGAAAGAAACAACGAAATTCAACTTTAACATATTCCCACCAGTCACAGGTTTTGTCAAAGAAAACTTTATCATTCCTCCAAACAATATAGGCGTCTCTAAGTTCCGCCAGTACCTCCTCTCTTTCCAGCAGGACACAATTCAGCTTCCAGGAGCCAGGGCCGGGAGGAAAACCGTGGCCGATGGCACCCTGGAAGAGAATGGCCCTGTGGTCAGAGAAGAAGCAGGGGACCATGGAGTGCCCATGCTGCTTGACTGCCCGGGAGGTGAACACAAAGTCAATCCGAGAACGAAGTGAGCCATCGGGTCGGCTCCATGAATAGTTCACAGAGCCGATCCCCATGGAGCCCACAACGTCCTGCAAGGATGCTTCGGTTACCATCTCGATAAGCAGTTTGGAACTGACATCCAGCTTGATTGAAGTGCCGGAACTTCGTCCATCCTCTTCGATGGGGCAGTTGAAGTCCCCGGCCATCACCACTGCCCTAGTGGTGGCGAGCTGGGTCCGCAGGGTCTGGAATAGTTCCAGGCGCTCAGCCTTCATAGGGGGGGCGTACACGTTGATGAGCCTAATCGGCTCTCCCGCCCAGGAACCGTCTACGACCAACAAGCGGCCGCAGACGAGCTCCTGGACAGAGTCAACAGTAAATACGCTTCCCCTAATCAGGATGGCAACCCCTGCAGACTTACAGTCGCCCCCACCAGACCAGTAGGACGGGCCATGGGTCCACTGCCTGGCCAGATGATGGTATGACCTGGAAGAGGGGAGAGTACATTCCTGCAGCATAAATACATCACTCGACTGCTTGGAAAGAAAAGTTAGCACCATCTGACATCTAGTCCTATCTCTAACACTCCTCACATTGAGGCTAAAGATGTTAAGTTTAGCAGCCATGGGGGAGAATAAAGAAGGTTAGTGCAAACGATACACCTTAGTTACCAGTCCGGTCGGGCGGATCCTCCTCTCTGGAGTCTGGCGGATCCGGAAGATCCAGCAGGCCCTCTGACAAAAATTGTTCCAGGATTGAAGCCACCTGGATGTCTGTTGTGAAGTCGATGACCTCAGGTTCAGACACGAGTTCCTCCACCATCTGCTCCATTTCCTCCTGCTGCGCAAGGGAATCTTCGCAGATTTCAACAACTTTTCTCTTTGAGGAATCAGCAGCTGGGCTGTCCCTCACCTTTCTCTTCCTCTGGATGGCACCTGAGGAGACAAGAGGGGGAAGATCCTCCAGGGAGAGGACTCCAGCAGCTGGAGGGGAAGATGTTAGTGCTGCTGGAGCTGGGGAGAAGGGAGGCTGGGTTGGGAGAGGTGCAGGTGACAGGACCACTGAGATGGGTGGGTAGGAGAAGGTGAGAGCCTCAGTGGGGGTGACAGGGGTTGGGGACGGGGGGGTGGGGAGGGCCGGGCGAGGGAGGGTGGGAAGGGTAGGGCGAGGGAGGGCCGGGCGAGGGGGGGGGAGGGGCTGTCGTCTTCTTACCATCCTTCTTATTCCCGGTCTTCTGCGCCGCTGGAGCTCTGGCTGGGGCGGGGTTCCCTCTGGCCGGAGCTTTCGCCGCTACAGTTGCCCAGGATCGATCCCTCTTCGGGCAGTCCTTGTAAGAGTGGGCTGCTTGTCCGCAGAGGTTGCACATTGTCCGTTTCGGGCAGTCTTTGGTCTCGTGTCCTGTTACCCGGCAGTTCTTGCAGGCGTCCTCCTTGCAGTCCTTCACCGAATGACCCTTCTTGCTGCATCTCCTGCAGATCTGCGGCATGTCCGGGTAGTAGATGAGGCCGTAGGAGTTGCCCAGCGAGAATGACTGGGGCAGGTGCTGGAGGCCGTCTTCCGCGCTCGAATCCTTGTTCAGTCGGACGATTACCGACCACTTGCCAGTCCAGAAGCCGAGTCCGTTCAGGATGTGGGTGGGTTCCCTCACCACTGTGCAGAACCGCTTCAGGAGCGTGGTGATGTCTTTGCCGGGGGTGTGTGGGTTCCGCATTGAGACCGTCACCCGCCTTTCCTCTCTTTGGACAGGGCAGTTGCCCACAAAGCGAGAGAAAGGGGATTCAGGCCTCGCCGCTTTCACCATCTCCCAGTACCTTCTGCAGATGTTGATCGATGCGAAGGTCACGAAGAACATCCCGGTCATGAAGGCCTGGATGCTGATGGTCTCCGGCTTAGCAAAGCCCTGGTCCAGGAGCATCTTCTGGCAGAACACTTCTTCCGTCATGTCCGGCACTCTCCCGTCCACCTCCTTCAGCTTCAGGGCCACCGTCTGCTTCATCCAGGGCTCCAGGGTTGGAGCAGCCTGGTTCGGCTTCCTGGTGGCCTGTTGGCCTGAGGAGGCTTCGGGAGGAGATGTCCTGGCCTGGGTCGGCTCACCTGGTCCATCAGCCTTCTTCTTCTGGGTGGCAGGGTTGCTAGTTGAGGCCATGGCTTCTTCCAGCTGTTCCTGTCGCTTGGGGAGGATCTTCGATAGCTCTTTCCCGAAGGGGGCGGAGCTATGCAAATCTTCTCCTTGCTGGCCGAGGTTCTTCCACGAAATTTCTTCCGCAGCGGTTCCTCGTCGAGCTTCTTCTGCGGCCGAGCTTCTTCAAAGATCCCCTTCAGCAGCGGCTCTTCTCCGAAGGTCTCTGTCGCAGTTCTCCTTCTTCCCGGCAGCGATCTCCCGGAGCTTCTTCCCCGATGGCGGCTTCTCCCTTCTGGATCTTCGTCTTCGGTGGTTCTTCTCCGCAGTTCGTCGCCGGCTTCGTCTGGAACGCTCTTGGATCGCTAAGCTAGTGTTTATAGCCCCCAGTGGTTCTCCGAGCTATCTATCCTTACAAGGACTGATAAGAACAGATTTTTTTTCAGTTGGCTACCCCCTCGCGGGGGTGTCAATGATTTATTTATAAAAATTTCAATTTTACAATAAAACACATTTTAGTTACATAAATATATACAAAGAATTTTTACATTGTAACAATAGTAAAATCAAATTTTCATAAAATGTATGTAGGGGGACATGGGGCAAATCTTTATTTATTTGGAGTTCCAGTCAGTCACAAACCATTTATTTAGAAGGGTGGCATTCCTTTTTTTGTCTAATAAAAAATAAATATACATTTCACTAAAACAAAGACCTAAAACATCATCAATCGATAAAACGTCGTGCTTAAAAAGAAGGATGTTCCTGGCCTTCCACAGAGCTTCTTTGGCGCAATTCATCGTCTTCCATGCAATTATTTTCTGATTCGCGGTTGGGCATCCAAAAAGTCCATATAAAATATCCTCATAGTTTAAGTCCTTTAGGTCTGCCATCTTCACCAAAAGAGGGAATATTTTTTTCCAAAATTCTTTTGCAAAGTCACATGTCCAAAAAATATGTCTTATCGTCTCCTCGGCCTGGCAGCCTTCCCTCGGGCAGACGGCAGACCTCGCGAATCCTCTTCTGTACTGGAATGCCCGGCATGGAAGACATTGATGAACGCAGCTCCAGGCCAGGTCCATCTGTGTATTAAAAAGATAAAACACATTAATCATTTTGAAAATAAAAGCACATCGTTGTGTATTAAAATTCTCCACATTGCTGACCGTCTCGCTCTCTCTCAGGTCTTTTATTAGTTTTTTGCTATTCTTAAGTTCATTCACGGTCTTCCCTTTTAAATTGAAGAGAGCCACTATTTTTTCTAAAATTACGTAGTTTGCTGGTAATTTAAAAGCGTATGGTGAGGATAAAATTATGTTAAACCAACCAAACCTCCGCATAAAAAACCCAGTATTAAAACGTAAAAAGTAAGACCAATAGTGCTCTTTAAAAAGGGAATTAAAACAGAAACTAAAGAACTTAATTAAAAGAAACCTATTAAAATCAGGAAAATCTTTGCCACCCTTTAGTTTGGACTTTATTACCGTTTCTTGTTTCAATTTCTCCATCCTGGAACTCCAAAAGAAGGTAAAACATGCTTTTGTTATTTTTTGTAATAAAACTGTTGGGGGAGGGAACACCATGCTTGTATATAAAAGAAGGGGTAAAATGACCATTTTTATGATTAAAATTTTTCCCTCCATGGTGAGTTTCCTCATATTCCACATACAAATTTTATTGTTTACCTTCTGCGCCACCATGTCCCAACTTATAAAACCATTGTCGTGCTCACTGAAGGAGATACCTAAAACTTTAATAGTATCTGACACAGGAACGGGTACGTCTCTAAAAACCATGCTTCCTATTCTTAAAATATTACTTTTGCTGAAATTTATTCTAAAACCGGAAGCACAGCAATAAAACTCAATTTGTTTTAGGGCTTTCTGAAGCGACAGGGTGTCCCTACAAAGTATCGCCACATCATCCATGTACCCCACTGCTTTAGCCTCTATGCCGCCTCCCCCTGGCAGGGGGACTCCACGTATTTGTTTATCACGGCGTATTGCGCATAGCAGAGGCTCTAGTGCACATATGAAAAGCAGTGGGGACAAGGGACACCCCTGCTTCACCCCAGAGTTTAAAAGAACGTCCTGTGTCTTAAAACCATTTACTAAAATTTTGCTTGTGCAATCTTTATAAAAGGCTTTAATAGATAGTAAAAAACCTTCAGGTATACCCATCCGCTCTAAAACCTTAAAAAGATAAAAGTGCGATACTCGGTCGAAAGCTTTTTGAAAATCTATGGATAAAATGGCTAATTTTCCGTTTCTAGATTTTGTGTCTTCAATCGCATCTTTTATTAAATTAATATTATCCCAGATGCTGCGGCCTGGCACCCCACACACCTGGTTAGAGTGTATGATGTGGGGTACTATGGCTTTTAAACGGTTTGCACATAGTTTTGCCATTATTTTGTAGTCACTATTCAGAAGGGTTATTGGTCTCCAATTCTCTAAAACTGCGATGTCACCTTTTTTGTATAGCAAGGAGACCTCACCCTTCCGCCAGGACTTAGGCAGCATCTTGGAATGAAAGACTTCGGTAAAAAGGTTTAGGAGATCATCTTTTAAAATATCATAAAATTTGACATAAAACTCGCTGGGTATACCGTCCGGGCCAGGAACTTTACCTGCTTTAAAACTCTTCACTGTCTCTAAAATCTCCTGCTCCGACAGTTCCTGCAATAAAAAATTCTGGGAGACAGGGTCTAAAACAGTGGTAATCTCCTTCAGCGAGTCACGCATAAAATCACGATCCACAGTTTTCACATTAAAAAGGTCAGTATAAAACTCATGAACTTTACTTAAAAGACCCTGTACATCCGACACCCCATCAATATTTTTAAGAATAGCTTTTTTATTGTTCATTTTCTTAAAAAAGTACCTGGAGCAGGTCTCGTTCTCTTCCACGTGCTGTACTTTAGAACGAAATATAATTTCTTTACCTTTCTGCTCCAGGCACTGAGCTATCTCTTTTTTTAAGTTGGCGATGTCGTCTTGTACCTCTATCTCGTGTTCTCTCATCTTGTACAGGGTCTGTAGGCGGGTGTTGAGAATTTAAAAAAAAGCTTGCTTCTCTCTAGCTTTCGCCACGCTTTTTTTAATAAAAAATTCTTTTATTTTCCTTTTCATTTTCTCCCACCATGCGGTGATGGGAGCCCGTGTGTCTCTCACCCGCCTACTCTCTTTGTAAAATTCAATAAAATCTGTAAAAACCTGTGGATCATCTAAAAGGGAAACATTTAACTTCCAGGACTTTTTACTAATAATGTTATTAAAATCACGCTTTACATAAAATGATAAAAGCTTGTGATCGGAAAAAATATTGGTTAAAACTTCACATTTAAAAGGCAGTAGATTCTCATTACAAAATATAAAATCTATCCTGGAGCTACAGGTGGCGTTGCTCCAGGTAACGCCGGCTTCCTCTGGACTGCTCCTGTTACACTCTTTATAAACGTCTTTTAATTTAAAATCACCCACCATATCTTTGAGCAGTCCAGAGGTCTTGTCATAGTTTCTGCTTGTAGCGCTGGTAAGCCGGCGTTCCCCCCTCAGGATACAATTAAAATCACCTGCGAGGATAAAAGGCTCAGTCGTGTTAATAAAAAGAGGTAAAATCGCTAACATTTCTGCTCTTTCATTTTTATCTGGTGAGCCGTAAAAATTTAAAAACTGCCATTTCACACCGTCAATAAAAGCCTTAACCAATAAAATACGTCCTGGAAGAATCTCTTGGATAAAATCGATTAAAACATTTCCCTTAAAAAGAATGGCGACCCCTGCTGATCTGGACTCGTTAGATCCAGACCAGACTGATGGACCATACTTCCAATCCTCTTGGTATTTATGGTACTTCATCGTATGGGGAATGCCGCACTCCTGCAGGAAAAAAACAGAGGCTGCCAGGCCAGCTAAAAAGCTGAAGAGAGCAACCCTTCTAACTTTGGACTTGGCGCCCCTCACTTTGAGGGAGATTCCCTTTACTTCTGACATTGTGGAGATTAAAATAGCGTCTTGATTTTAAAATAATAAATATTTGTGGAACTTAAAATCAGACATTTCCTCCACCAGCATTACCAGAACTCTCGTTTGCGCTCATATCCCCACCCTCGTCCGAATCGCCTGCAAAGAGGGACGAAAAGGGAGAGGAACTACCTTCACTGAGGGCCGTGCCAGCAACTCTTATCTCATACAAGGGGAGCCCAATCTCGCCTAGCGTCACCTGGGTCTCAACTGGGTGACCACGTAGGTCCATTTCGGGTGGGTCCCCCAAGGGCCCCGCCTCTCCCCCCAGGCTCTGATGACGCCGTCTTAGAGGGGGAGGTTGCGCACATGGCGGGGTGTCCGGTATCTGGGAGGGAACAGTGCCCACCCTCCTCACCAGGTCAGGCGAGGAGGTGGTCCTAGGAGGAGCCTCACTTTTTTTCACGGTTGTGTCCATCTGCTCCTCCCCTGATTCCCTCCTACCAGCACGCTCCTGTTTTCCCTTTTTTCGGGGACCCACCGCTACCCAGTTCTCCTGCTCGGAGTCAGACTCCTGAGACCCAGGTACAGGAGCAGGCCCGGCACCCACTGGACAACCAGCCCTCTGGGATGCCCCAGTATCATCGGTGGCCTGCTCCTTTTCCGCCTTCCTCTTAGATTGCCTTTTTTCTTTGGCATTGGGCTCCATCCTTTCCTCAGAGGTTGCTGGCCGCGAGGCACCCGCTTTGGCTCCATTACTTCGCACCACTGAAGCCCAGGTGCCTCGCTGCTCCTTCGCTGCCCCGGCATGCTCCTCTCCCAGGGGGTGGGACTGGTCTGCTGGTGGAGCACGTGGGGGCGCCTCGGGTTGCTCATTTTCTTCGCCTCGGTACCTATGGGGACAAGAATAGTACAGATGACCAGTTTTTTGGCAAAAATTACATTTTTTCTCTTGTGTGCACTCTCTCATATTGTGCTCTTTGCTTCCACAGTTTCTACAGGTGACATCGCAGTTAAAACTGGTATGTCCATAGGTACCGCAGGCCCTGCAGAAGTTTGGCATCCCTGAAAAATAGAGGTCGCCATTCACATTTCCAATTTTAAAACGAGCCGGTGGTAATCTCGTTTCTTGGGTGGAGGGGTCCTTTATCAATGTTACTAAGAACTTCCACTTGACGGTCCACACTCCACACTCGTTCATAACTCTCCCCAACAGTTTGACATTCTTGAAGTAGGCAGCTAAGAATGCTGCCACTTCCATATCCTTCACATATGGGGAGTACATTTTAATCACCACGAGTTTCGTAATTTCGAAGGCATGTTCTACTACCTGGACTCCCGCTACCACGAGTTCACCTTTTCTCCTCTCAGCTCGGTCCATGGCATCACGGAGGATTCCTTCTCCCATAAAGGTGACATCGAAAATTCCTCGTTTCGGGTAGTCCTGGATTGCCAAAATCTCGTTCTTGTGGACCGCCAGTAGTTCTTCCAAGATCTTGTGGACCAAGAACTTTACGCCACGTGGACCGCCTCCACCCTCTGCCACGATAAATCGGGCAGAGTTCCTTAGCCGGGCATACACCGGCACCGCATCTGGCTCGCCTGCCATTTCCGTGGCCAGGCCGAACCGCACAGCAAAAAGCTGCGCCCTATGGGGTCCTGAGACTTACCAAAGGGCTGGGGGGGGATCGCAACTCGTTGCTCAGGACTAAGCCTCTCTCCCAAATAGCAGCACGGGGGTGAAGTCCAGGCGAACCTGGACGATCCCCCGAGGCCGAGAGAGAGGGTACCTGAGCACCTTCTGACTAAAAACCTCCTGTATAAATACACTTGGTCTTAGCCAAAAGGCCGAGAAGCGATAACCCGAATGGGCCTGGCGTTGACCGAGCCTGCCTAATACTGCTGTTCACCCCTTGCAGCGATTCAGCCTACTCCTAGGCAATTCCACGGGGCCCTGCAGGCGCGCACACACTCACAGCTACTAAGCGGGAGGTGAATAAAGGCCGGAGAGGAAGCAAGACAGGATTTGCTTCTTTTGCTTGCACCACAATGCAGTGCTGAAAGAGGAGGAATCTACATAAAAACGCCTTCCTGGCAACGCCCAAATGCCCTCCTGCCATGCAGATAAACACTGGCAGCGGCAGCAAGTGCATGCCCACAGCCACCCCTTGTTCCTTCACACCTTGTATCAGCTTTAATCCAGTCCAGTCCGGTGCTGCCTGCTGAGCAGCACTGACCAACACTGCCTGGGCCCAGGCTTTTATCTCTGAGGCCCCATTATGATGTCAGAAAGCTGGCTCTGGAATCCTGAGGGCTCCACTATGACACGTGCAAAGTTCCGTCTGAACTTTATATAAGACGGTGAGGCTCAGTCAGTCACTCAGTGTTGCCTGAGAGGGCAACACTGCAACAGCCGGCCGCCAGGCTGTCTTTTTTTGCACAGCTAGTTGCCTCCAGGAGGCCACAAGAGGGAGACAAGGGACTGCAAAGTGGAAAATAGGCATCCACCAACTTTACAGACAACTTCTCCTTGCTCCTACAACCTCCATCCTTGCACAGTTTGTTATTCTTCTAGGTAACATAGTAACAAATCCAAATTGCTGCTCTCTTTGTAGGCAAGCAAGGCTTTGTTGCAACTGCAATTCTTACTTCTTCTTGAAATGTAGGGACGACAGTACATTCCATCACATCCATCTAGTGTACACAGGTAGGTCCATTGTGGCGGGCAGGCGAGCGGGCGGGCGGGCTGCTTTATTGGCTGTTTGCTGTTCCCCTACTCCACTCCACTATTTGACTGTGGTGCTGCATCAATCAATCAATCAATCAATCAATCAATCAATCAATCAATCAATCAATCAATCAGTGGCTGGCTCAGGTGCAGCTCTTTAACTTACCTAAAAGGGAGGGCGGAGAGAAGACAAGGAAGGTGAATGAGCTGTTCCAATGTGAAATGCCGGAAATACAGAAACACAGACGACACACAACAAGAGGTGGCAATCTATTCATTAATTGCATTTAATCAATGAGCTCATTATCACACATGACTGTACAAATGCATTGTCCAACAGGTGTTGAAATAATGGGATTAAAAGGGGAGATCCCTTCAGAAAGACAAAAACAATAGCAAACACAAATAGCACTTTTGGAATCTGATTTTAGTAAACACATAAGGGAAGGGTGCACCGGTCCTGGAAATACTGCAATACCAGGTCAATGCGTGGAGTGGACAGAGCAAGCTCTATTTCCATCTCCCTGTTCTAAAAATCCATTTAATATATGGTCCCCAGATAGGGGACGTATCAGATATTAAACTGATAAGAACAGATTTTTTTGAGTTGACTACCCCAACAAAGGAGGTAACCGTTTATTTAAAATTTTGAACAGATTTACAAAAAATCAATACGTTTTTTACAAAAGAAAATTACATAAATTTACAATCATGGTTTAAATACAAATAAATACAAATTGTCATATAAAACAATTTATAAAAGGGCACTTGGTGGCATCATATTATGGAACTCCATTCACTTAAAAACCATTTTCTACATAAAACAGGAGAGAGTTTTTTATCTAAAAGAAAATATTTGTACATTTCATTAAGACAAATGGCTAAAACATCTTCCACAGCTAAAACTTCATGCTTAAATAATAAAATGTTTCTGGCCGCCCACAGAGCTGCTTTTACGCAGTTGGTGATCTTCCATGCCATCATTTTTCGAGTCTGTGTTGGGCATTCCAGGCATCCATATAAAACGCCATCACTTGTGTATCTCCGAAGTCCTGTAATCTTCTGTACCAAGGGGAGGATTCTTGTCCATATCAATTGCGCGTAAAAACGTTCCCAGAATAGGTGGTAGACTGTCTCGTCATCTCTACATCCTCCCCTTGGACACGCAGCCGAGTTGGTCAGTCCCCTTCGATGCTGGAATGCCCGGCATGGAAGACACTCGTGGGCACAGCTCCAGGCCAGATCTTTCTGTGGGTTAAAAAGATATTTAGCGCTCACCATCTTCCATATTTCTTTGCATTTTTGTTCATTAAAATTACTGATGGGAGCTACTAAAACATTTTCTTTTATCTTTTTTAAAATTCCTTTACTATTTTTTACTTCGTTAATATTTTTGTCTTTTAAGTTAAAAAGGTTTACAATTTTTTCTAAAATCTTATACTGGCCAGAAAGGTTAAAAGCATACGGGGAGCTTAAAACCGTGGAGAACCAACCGTTCCTCCTCATAAAATAACCTGTGTTAAAACGTATAAAATATGACCAGTAATGTTCCTTAAAAACTGCATTAAGACATAAAGTAAAAAATTTTATTAAAAGGAATGCTTTTATATCGGGGAAATCTTTCCCCCCCATTGGTTTGGGTAATATTACCTTCTCTCTCCTGAGCTTTTCCATCCTGGAGTTCCATAAAAATGTGAAACATGCTTTAATAATTTTTTTCAATAAAATCTCAGGGGGAGGGAAAACCATACTTAGATACAATAAAATAGGTAAAATCACCATTTTTGTAATTAAAACCTTTCCCTCCATTGTTAACTGTCTCATGTTCCACATGCAAATTTTCTGATTGACTTTTTGTGCCACCAAGTCCCAACTGGTAAAACCATTATTTGACTCATTGAAGGAGACTCCTAAAATTTGTACAGACTCTGACACAGGGACTGGAATGTCCATTAAAACCATTTTGCCGATATTTAAGATGTTACTTTTATTAAAATTTACTAAAAAACCGGAGGAGCAACAGAATTGGTAAATCTGTTTAAAGGATTTCTGTAATGACAGGGTGTCCCTGCAAAGGACCGCGACATCGTCCATGTACCCCACCACTTTAGCCTCTAGTCCCCCCCCCGCCCGGCAGGGGGACTCCTCTTATCTGCTTATCCTTTCTTAACCTGCAGAGTAGAGGCTCGATCGCACAAATAAAAAGTAGTGGGGACAAGGGACACCCCTGCTTCACTCCGGAATTTAAAAGGACATCCTGTGTCTTAAAACCCTTTACTAAAATTTTGCTAGTACAATTTTCATAAAAGGCCTTCAGAGACTGTAAAAAACCTTCCGGTATACCCATCTTTTCTAAAACCTTAAAAAGATAAAAATGTGACACTCTATCGAAGGCTTTCTCGAAGTCTATAGATAAAATTGCCATTTTACCTCCTCTCTCTTTCGTGTCACTGATCACATCTTTTAAAAGGTTTAAATTATCCCATATACTCCTCCCGGGTATCCCACAGACCTGATTGGAGTGTATGATCTGGCCTATCACTGCTTTTAATCTGTTCGCACATATCTTTGCCATTATTTTATAGTCACAGTTTAGTAAAGTGATAGGCCTCCAATTTCTAATGTCTGTTTTGTCCCCCTTTTTGTAAAGCAGGGACACCTCGCCTTTCTTCCAGGACCCCGGGAGGGCTTTTGTTCTAAAAACTTGGGTAAAAAGAGGGTGGAGATCCTCTTTTAAAATACCATAAAATATAACATAAAATTCTATAGGTATACCGTCAGGGCCAGGGACTTTACCTGTTTTAAAACTCTTTGTAGTTTCTAAAATCTCCTGTTCCGTAATATCCTGTAATAAAAACACTTGGGAAGCAGGATTTAAAACAGCATCCACCTCCTTCAATGAGTCGTTCATAAAATCAACATCAACATGTTTTGTATTAAAAAGATCCGCATAAAAACCATGCACCTTTTTTAAAATGTTTTGGGTATTTGTTTCCCCATCTATCTCATTTAACAGGGTATGCTTATCATTTATTTTCTTGAAGAAGTACCTGGAGCAGGTCTCATTTTCTTCAAGATGTTTCACCTTAGAGCGAAAGATTATCTCCTTTCCCCTCTGCTCCAGGCACTGGGAGATTTCTTTTTTAATTTCGGTGATCTCTTTCTCCACCTGCATACCCTGTTCTCTGAACTTGTATTGGGTCTGCAGACGGGTATTTAAATTAGCATAAAATTCAGATTTTTCTTTTGCTTTCTTCATCCCAGCTTTAATAAAAAAATCTTTTATCTTTATTTTCATTTTTTCCCACCAGGAAACAATTAACATATTGGGATGTCTTACCCGTCTGCAGCCCTTATAAAAGGTGATAAAATCGGATAAAATTTGCGGATCCTCTAAAAGGGATACGTTTAATTTCCAGGCTTTCTTCGGAGTTCTCCTTTGATCGTTCAAATTAACTTTAAAATATAAAAGTTTATGGTCAGAAAACACGTTAGAATTAAGATCACATTTAAAAGGCAGTATTTGATAAGAGCAAAAAATAAAATCAATCCTGGAGCTGCAGTTTACATTGCTCCAGGTGACGCCGTCCTCTTCCGGTAGATCCCTATTGCATTTTTTAAAAACATCAGTAAGTTTAAAATCCACTGTAATATCTTTTAAAATAGACGGGGTTTTATCATAGTTTCGACTTACTGAATTAGAGAACCGGCGTTCCCCCTTTAAAATACAATTAAAATCACCAGCTAAAATAAGTGGTTCTGAATCATTGATAAAAAGGGGTAAAATTCCTAGCATTTTTGCTCTTTCTTTTTTGTCTGTAGAACCATAAAAGTTTAAAAACTGCCATCTAACACCGTTTATAAAAGCTTTGACCATTAAAATTCTGCCTGGTAAAATTTCATAAAAACTATCAATTAAAACGTTCCCTTTGAATAAAATGGCGACACCTGCGGCTTTTGATTCATTGGACCCGGACCACACTGAAGGTCCGAGTCTCCAGTCTTCCTCATATTTTTTATAATTCATGCGGTGAGGTATGCAGCATTCCTGTAGGAAAAACACTGAGGCGGTAAAAACAGAAAGGTAGTTGAAAAGGGCAGCTCTTCTTGTCTGTGAGTGCACGCTTCTTACATTAAGGGAAAGACCACATAACTCAGCCATGAGGAAAAGGGAGAGAGACAGTCTATCTTTATCTTACCCGAGGAGGCCTCAGCAGTCCTCCGCATCGCCAGACACCCCACTCGAGCTCTCATCATCATATTTCCTCGAGTCAAATGTACGCATCGATGAGGTTTGAGAGGAAGACCCGTCACTCAGCTGACCCCCCATACCTAAGGCGCTTCTTGAAAATGGGTCCCAGACGGACTCAACGGGTAAGATTCGGCTATCTTTGGCAGCGTCCTCCCCTTCTATAGGGGCAGGAATCGCGCTTCTGGACGTCTCAGGGACCACGCTTACCTCGGAGGCAGCTGTCCCTATATCCCCCAACTGTCTGGAAGGGGGGGGACCTTCAGCTGTCGCTTCCGGGGGCACGTCAACTGGTTTCCCTGCCTTCAACCTGGCAGGTACTCCCATCGGCACCCCCGCTGCCACCTCCGAGTACGCCCTACGTCTCTTAGTGAGCGCTGCCGCTCCGCCCGGGACCTCTGCCTCAGGTACAGGCTGACCCAGCATCTCTTGCAGGCCAGTAGGATCAGCTTCATCCGAACTATCCTGCGCCCCAGTCTCCTGGGGGGGCTCTTTCGTCCGCTGATCACTGGCTCTGCGTTTTTGTCGCCTCTGCTCTTTAGGGTCACCTGTTTGGGGGGGTCTGCTGGAGGTATCCATATCATCTTGCTCGCCTCCTTGGGGTTCCTCTCCTTGTACAGGGGTGATCTGGCCTGCGGGCCGCTCGGGACGCCTTGGCCGGTCCTCGGGTTGTTCCAACTCTTTAGATCTGTGGGGACAAGTAGCATACAGGTGACCAACTCGGCTGCAAAAACGGCACCTTTTCCCCAGAGGGCAAGTTTTGGTCTCGTGCTCAGAGCTGCCGCAGTTCCTACAGGTGCTGTCACAAGACTCCTTGGTGTGACCGTACTTTTGGCACTTCCTACAGAATGGAGGCATCCCTGAAAAATAAAAGTCTCCGGCCATATCACCTATTTTAAAACGTGCTGGCGGCAACATTATCCCTCCTGTAAAATTGGCATCTTTATAACACTGTTACATTGAATCTCCACTTTGAGGTCCATACACCAACCTCGTTCATTACTTTGCCAATACATTTCACAGTTTTAAAATAAGGGAATAAAAAGGACATCACTTCTTTTAAGTCGGCAAAAGGGCAGTACATCTTTATAACTATCATTTTAGTGATGTCCATAACGTGCTCATAAAAATCAACACCGTCCAGTCTCGGGTCATTTTTTACCGTATAAGCCGCCAGCAGATCTCGGAATACTCCATTCTGTATGAAAGTAACGTCGTATGTCCTCCTTCTTGGGTAATCCTGCACCGCCAAAATTTCTCGCTTCTGGATGTTGAAGATACCAACAAGTACGGTCTCCACCACGAATTTTAAGCCGCAGGTCGTCGCCTTCTCCTCCGATAGCACTACACGAATTGTGTTTTTAATCCGGGCATAAGCCGGTATCTCACATGGATCCTCGTCCATGGTGAGTAAGGTTTTTTTGAATCGTTACGCTACTCCTTAGTAGGCGCAACTTTGGGCGCAACTCCCCTTTTCAGCCGAAGCCTACACGGGGGTATGTGGATCGCAACCCGTTGCTCAGGACTAAGCCTCTCTCCCAAAAAGCAGCACGGGGGTGAAGTCCAGGCGAACCTGGACGATCCCCCGAGGCCGAGAGAGAGGGTACCTGAGCACCTCCCAACTAAGACCAGGCAGCACTGACTACAAGTAACCAGCTAAGTTGACTACCCCAACAAAGGAGGTAATCGTTTTATTTAAAAATTATTTCAACGTTTTACAATAAATAAATACTTTTTACAATAAGATGACACAAATTTTACAATAGTTCATACAAAAATACAAATTGTCAGATAAAACCAAAACAATTTATAAAAGGGCACTTGGTGGCATCAAATTATGGAACTCCATTCACTTAAAAACCATTTCCTACATAAAACAGGAGAGAGTTTCCTGTCTAAAAGATAATATTTATGCATTTCGCTAAAACAAATTCCTAAAACATCATTCACAGATAAGACTTCATGTTTCAGTAATAAAATATTTCTGGCCGCCCACAGAGCTAATTTAACGCAGTTAGTGATCTTCCATGCCATCATTTTCTGCGTCCTTGTTGGGCATTCCAGACATCCATAAAAAACGCCATCACTTGTGAGTCTCTTTAGTCCAGTTATCTTCTTCATTAAGGGGAGGATTTTTGTCCAAACTTGTTGTGTAAAAAAACAGTTCCAGAAAAGATGATAGACTGTCTCATCGTCATGACATCCTCCCCTTGGACACGCAGCCGAGTTGGTCAGTCCCCTCCGATGCTGGAATGCCCGGCATGGAAGACACTCGTGGGCGCAGCTCCAGGCCAGATCTTTCTGTGAATTAAAAATAAAATTAGCATTGACCATGCTCCAGATGTTCTTACATTTGTTTTCGCTAAAATGTCTAATAGGGGCAACTAAAACATTCTCTTTAATAGTTTTTAAAATATATTTATCATTTTTCACGTCTGCTAAAACTTTTCCTTTCAGGTTAAAAAGGTTCACAATTTTTTCTAAAATCTTGTACTGGTCAGGAAGGTTAAAAGCATATGGCGAGCTTAAAACTGTGGAAAACCATTTATTCCGTCTCATAAAAAATCCAGTGTAAAAACGAATAAAATATGACCAGTAGTGATCCTTAAAAACAGCGTTAAGACATGAGGTAAAAAACTTGATTAAGAGAAAGGCCTTAATATCTGGAAAATCCTTACCACCCATTAGCTTTGGTAAAATCACCTTCTCTCTCCTGAGCTTTTCCATTTTGGAGTTCCATAAAAACGTAAAACATGCTTTATTAATCTTTTTTAGTAAAATATCAGGGGGAGGGAATACCATGCTTAAATACAATAAAATCGGTAAAATCACCATTTTGGTAATTAAAACTTTTCCCTCCATTGTTAATTTCCTTACATTCCACATGCAAATTTTCTTATTTACCTTTTGTGCCACCAAGTCCCAACTGATAAAACCATTGTTTAACTCATTGAAGGAGACACCTAAAATCTGTACAGACTCCGACACAGGGACTGGAATGTCCTGTAAAATCATATTGCCAATATTTAAAATATTACTTTTATTAAAATTGACTTTAAAACCGGAGGAGCAACAAAATTGATAAATTTGTCTAAAGGACTTCTGTAGTGATAGGGTGTCCCTACATAGTACCGCCACATCATCCATGTACCCCACTACTTTCGCCTCTAGTCCCCCCCCGCCCGGCAGGGGGACTCCGCATATCTGCTTGTCTTTTCTTAGTCTGCAGAGTAGAGGCTCGATCGCACATATAAAAAGTAGTGGGGACAAGGGACACCCCTGCTTCACTCCGGAGTTTAAAAGGACATCCTGTGTCTTAAAACCCTTTACTAAAATCTTGCTCGTGCAATTCTCATAAAAGGCCTTCAGAGACTGTATAAAACCTTCTGGTATACCCATCTTTTCTAAAACCTTAAAAAGATAAAAATGTGACACTCTATCAAAGGCTTTTTCAAAGTCAATGGATAAAATCGCCAATTTTCCTTTTCTCTCTTTTGTGTCATTGATCACATCCTTTAAAAGGTTCAAGTTGTCCCATATTCTCCTCCCGGGTATCCCGCACACCTGGTTTGAATGTATAATTTGGCCTATCACTGCTTTCAATCTGTTTGCGCTTATTTTCGCCATGATTTTATAATCGCAATTCAGCAAAGTGATAGGCCTCCAGTTTTTTATATCAGTTTTGTCCCCCTTTTTATGTATTAGGGACACTTCGCCTTTCTTCCAGGACCCCGGGAGGGATTTTGATCTAAAAACGTGTGTAAAAAGGGAGTAGAGATCCTCCTTTAAAACACCGTAAAATGTGACATAAAACTCTATGGGTATACCATCAGGACCAGGGACTTTACCTGTTTTAAAACTTTTGATGGTATCTAAAATCTCCTGTTCTGAGATCTCCTGCAATAAAAAATCTTGTGAAACAGGATCTAAAACAGTGTCAACCTCCTTCAATGAGTCATTCATAAAATCAATATTAATATTTTTAATATTAAAAAGATCCGCATAAAAACCATGCACCTTTTTTAAAATATTTTGTGTGTCTGTCTCACCATCAATATTTTCTAACAGGGTATGCTTATCGTTGATTTTCTTAAAAAAATACCTGGAGCAGGTCTCATTTTCCTCGAGGTGTTTTATTTTGGAACGGAAGACAATTTCCTTACCTCTCTGCTCCAGGCACTGGGAGATCTCCTTCCTAATTTCCATAATCTCCTTCTCCACCTGCATACCCTGTTCTCTGAATTTGTATTGGGTCTGCAGACGGGTATTCAAATTAGCATAAAATTCATGTTTTTCTCTTGCTTTCATCTTCCCAATTTTAATAAAATAGTCTCTAATTTTTATTTTCATCTTCTCCCACCAAGAGACTATGGGCATGTTAGGATGTCTTACCCGTCTGCAGCCTTTATAAAAGGTGATAAAATCAGATAAAATTTGCGGATCTTCTAAAAGGGAAACGTTCATTTTCCAGGTCTTTTTACCGGTATTTTTGTGATTATTAACTTTAAAATACAATAATTTATGATCTGAAAACACATTAGAATTTATATCACATTTAAAAGGCAGTATTTGATAAGAGCAGAATATAAAATCGATCCTGGAGCTACAATTCACGCTGCTCCAGGTGACGCCGGCCTCTTCAGATAAGCCACTATTGCATTTTTTAAAAACATCAGTAAGTCTAAAATCGGCAACAATATTTTTTAATAATGTAGAGGTTTTATCGTAGTTTCTACTTACTGAGTTAGAGAACCGGCGTTCCCCCTTTAAAATACAATTAAAATCACCTGCTAAAACTAGTGGCTCTGAATCGTTAATAAAAAGGGGTAAAATTCCTAGCATTCTAGCTCTTTCGTTTTTGTCCGTAGACCCATAGAAATTTAAAAACTGCCATCTAATACCGTTTATAAAAGCTTTAACCATTAAAAGTCTGCCTGGTAAAATTTCATAAAAACTGTCAATTAAAACGTTCCCTTTGAATAAAATAGCGACACCTGCGGCTCTAGATTCGTTAGACCCGGACCACACTGAAGGTCCGAGTCTCCAGTCTTCCTTGTATTTTTTATAGTTCATGCGATGTGGGATGCAGCATTCCTGTAGGAAAAAAACAGTGGCGGTAAAAGCAGATAGATAATTAAAAAGGGCAGCTCTTCTCGTTTGTGAATGCACGCTTCTCACGTTCAAAGAAAGACCAGATAACTCAGCCATGAGGAAAAGGGAGAGACAGTCTTTATAATCTTACCCGAGGTGGCCTTAGCAGTCCTCAGCGTCGCCAGAAACCCCACTGGGACTCTCATATCCTTCTGCTTTTGAGTCCACCGAAAATATGGAGAAGGTAGGAGAGGAACTCCCATCACTCAGCTGACCCCCCGCCATACCTGAGGCACTTATTGTAAAGGGGTCCCATATGGACCCTACGGGCATAATCTCGTATTCTGGAGCATTTTGAGCAGCGTCCTCCCCATCTATAGGGGCAGGAATCCCGCATCCTGACGTTTCAGGGACTTCCCTCACCTCGGAGGCAGCTGTTCCTGCTTCCCCCAACTGGCTAGAAGGGGGGGGGACTTCAGCTGGTGCTTTCGGGGGCAAATCAACTGGTTTCCCTGCCCTTGCCTTGGCAGGTACTTCCATCGGCACCCCCGCTGCCACCTCCGAGTATGCCCTACGCCTTTTCGTTCGCGCTGCAGCTCCGCCCGCTCCGCCCGGGTCCTCTGCCTCAGGTACAGGCAGACCCAGCATCTCTTGCGGTCCAGGCGGATCAGCTTCATCCGAACTACCCATCTCCTCAGTTTCCTGAGGGGGCTTTTTCGTCCGCTGATCACTGGCTCTTCGCTTCTGCCGCCTCTGCTCTTTGGGGTCACCTGTTTGGGGGGGTCTGCTGGAGGTATCCATCTCATCATTCACATCTCCTTGGGGTTCCTCTCCTTGTGGGGCCGTGGTCTGGCCTGCTGGCTGCTTTGGACGCCTCGGCCGGGCCTCGGGTTGTTCCGACTCTTGTAATCTGTGGGGACAAGTAGCAAAAAGATGACCAACTCGGCTGCAAAATCGACACCTTTTCCCCAGAGGGCAAGTTTTGGCCTCGTGCTCAGAGCTGCCGCAGTTCCTACAGGTGCTATCGCATAACTCATTGGTGTGACCGTACTTTTGACATTTTCTACAGAATGGAGGCATTCCTGAAAAATAAAAGTCTCCTGCCATATCTCCTAATTTAAAACGTGCTGGCGGCAACATTATCCCTCCTGTAAAACTGGCATCTTTAAAACAAGTGACTAGGAATCTCCACTTGGAGGTCCATACTCCGACCTCATTCATCACTTTGCCAATACATTTTATGGTTTTAAAATAGGGGGATAAGAAGGACATCACATCTTTTACATCGGCGAAAGGGCAGTACATCTTAATTACAATCATTTTAGTGATGTCCAACACATGCTCATAAAAATTAACACCGTCCAGTCTCGGGTCAGTTTTTACCAAATAAGCCGCCAGCAGATCTCGGAATACTCCATTCTGTACAAATGTGATGTCGTAAGTTCTTCTCCTCGGATAATCCTGTACCGCCAAAATCTCTCTCTTCTGGATGTTGAAAATGTCAACAAGCACGGTCTCCACCACGAACTTCAAGCCGCAGGTCGTCGCTTTATCCTCCGATAGGATAATTCTGATGGTATTTTTAATCCGGGCATACGCCGGTATATCACCTGGATCCGTATCCATGGTGATTTGTGGGAAGGTAGCTGCGCCACCCGTCGGTAACGCAACGTCTACGCAACTCCCCTTTTCGGCCGAAGCCTACACGGGGGTATGTGGATCGCAACCCGTTGCTCAGGACTAAGCCTCTCTCCCAAATAGCAGCACGGGGGTGAAGTCCAGGCGAACCTGGACGATCCCCCGAGGCCGAGAGAGAGGGTACCTGAGCACCTCCTAACCAAGACCAGGCAGCACTGACTACAAGTAACCAGCACTACACTTGATCTCAGCCAGAAGGCCGAGAAGCGATAACCCGAATGGGCCTGGCGTTGACCGAGCCTGCCTAATACTGCTGTTCACCCCTTGCAGCGATTCAGCCTACTCCTAGGCAATTCCACGGGGCCCTGCAGGCGCGCACACACTCACAGCTACTAAGCGGGAGGTGAATAAAGGCCGGAGAGGAAGCAAGACAGGATTTGCTTCTTTTGCTTGCACCACAATGCAGTGCTGAAAGAGGAGGAATCTACATAAAAACGCCTTCCTGGCAACGCCCAAATGCCCTCCTGCCATGCAGATAAACACTGGCAGCGGCAGCAAGTGCATGCCCACAGCCACCCCTTGTTCCTTCACACCTTGTATCAGCTTTAATCCAGTCCAGTCCGGTGCTGCCTGCTGAGCAGCACTGACCAACACTGCCTGGGCCCAGGCTTTTATCTCTGAGGCCCCATTATGATGTCAGAAAGCTGGCTCTGGAATCCTGAGGGCTCCACTATGACACGTGCAAAGTTCCGTCTGAACTTTATATAAGACGGTGAGGCTCAGTCAGTCACTCAGTGTTGCCTGAGAGGGCAACACTGCAACAGCCGGCCGCCAGGCTGTCTTTTTTTGCACAGCTAGTTGCCTCCAGGAGGCCACAAGAGGGAGACAAGGGACTGCAAAGTGGAAAATAGGCATCCACCAACTTTACAGACAACTTCTCCTTGCTCCTACAACCTCCATCCTTGCACAGTTTGTTATTCTTCTAGGTAACATAGTAACAAATCCAAATTGCTGCTCTCTTTGTAGGCAAGCAAGGCTTTGTTGCAACTGCAATTCTTACTTCTTCTTGAAATGTAGGGACGACAGTACATTCCATCACATCCATCTAGTGTACACAGGTAGGTCCATTGTGGCGGGCAGGCGGGCGGGCTGCTTTATTGGCTGTTTGCTGTTCCCCTACTCCACTCCACTATTTGACTGTGGTGCTGCATCAATCAATCAATCAATCAATCAATCAATCAGTGGCTGGCTCAGGTGCAGCTCTTTAACTTACCTAAAAGGGAGGGCGGAGAGAAGACAAGGAAGGTGAATGAGCTGTTCCAATGTGAAATGCCGGAAATACAGAAACACAGACGACACACAACAAGAGGTGGCAATCTATTCATTAATTGCATTTAATCAATGAGCTCATTATCACACATGACTGTACAAATGCATTGTCCAACAGGTGTTGAAATAATGGGATTAAAAGGGGAGATCCCTTCAGAAAGACAAAAACAATAGCAAACACAAATAGCACTTTTGGAATCTGATTTTAGTAAACACATAAGGGAAGGGTGCACCGGTCCTGGAAATACTGCAATACCAGGTCAATGCGTGGAGTCCTGGACGGACACACTCTCTCTCCGCAAAATCAGACGGTTCCTGGCAAACCATATAGCGTCCTTAAAGCAGTTCATAAGGCGCCAGGCTTCCTGGATTGCTCCATCCGTGGTATTCCCAGGAAATAGTCCATAAAGTACCGAGCGGTACGACAGTCTGTTCCTGGGTACTGAGTCCTTGAGTTCATGTTCCAAGGCTTTCAACAGACCCTGTGCAAAGGGGCACTGCCAGAAAATGTGCAAAGATGTTTCCTCCGTGAAGGGGCACCTGGGGCAGTACCGGGTCTTGCACAGGTTGCGGGCATGCATGAATGACCTAAGAGGCAGTCCTCCCTGGATGGCCATCCATGAAATGTCCTTGTGCCCATTGGTCAACCTGCCAGATGACACGTTAGTCCAAACAGTCTCCAACGTGTCGGCATGAAGCCCTGGAACAAACTCCAGTGAGTCCTTTGCTCTGATGTGCTTGTGGATCGTCTTAGGTTTCCACAAGTCGGGCTTAAGACCCTCCAGTTGATGCTCCCTCACAAACCGGACGACATCTCCGTAGAACCAGGGAGCGTGCCAGTTGTAAGGGAAGGAGCTGTCCCACTTGTCCCAGCCAAAACCTCGCCAGAGGGGAAGGAGGAAGTAGCGGGACATGGCCTTGCCCGCAGAGCCGTTTGCTGTCCTCAGAGTCCTACGAACACAGTCACATACAAAAGCGATCCGCAGCAGAGTGGGAATGTCGGGTATACCCTTCCCACCTTTGCGGGGCTCCTTGTACATAACAGTCCGCTTTACTCTGTCCATTTTCGAGCCCCAGATGAAGCGAAACACAGTCCTGGTAATGGCCCTCGAGACGGTGGCAAGAGGGGGCCATGCCTGTGCAGTGTATTGTAGCACAGGCAAGACTTCGTTACGCAGGACCATTGCTTTGCCCTCAATAGTGAGTTGTCTGAGGCTCCACAGTCCGATCCTTTGGTTGACTTTGGCCAAGCGTTCTTCCCACGACTTTAGGGCTGCACCTTCCTTACCGAACCAGACTCCCAGAATTTTGATGAAGTCCGGCTTGATAGTAAACGGGAAGGAGGCAGGAGAAGGCAGGTACCACTTTCCGAAGAGCATGGCTTCCGACTTCCCGCAGTTGACTTTTGCCCCTGAAGCGCGTCCGAACTCCTCACAGGTCTGGACGAGTGCAGTCACCGAACTCTGGTCAGCGCAGAAGACGGTCACGTCGTCCATGTACAGCGAGCATTTGACCTCGAAGTGTCCTGGACCTGGTGCGGTGATCCCTCTGATCTCTCCATTCTGCCGGATAGCCTCTGCGAAGAGCTCTATAACACAAACAAAAAGGAGAGGTGAAAGAGGACAGCCTTGTCTAACCCCCGACGATACAGGAAAGGGGTCAGTCTTCCAGCCGTTCACCAGCACCGAGCTGTAAATGTCGCAATACATCAGGTTAACATACAAACAGAACAACCTGCCAAGCCGCAGCCTACGCAGAGCCTTACCCATGAATTCGTGAGAGACCCGGTCAAAAGCCTTCTCCTGATCCAGACTGACCAGGGCCGCGTGTGTACGGCGGCTTTGCATGTAATGCACCGTGTCCCTCACCAGGGCAAGACTGTCGGCCACCCTACGGCCAGGAATGCCGCAGGTTTGGTCCGATCCGATGATCTGTCCGATGACAACCTTCAGTCTGTTGGCCAATACTTTGGCGAGGATCTTGTAGTCCACGTTCAGGAGAGAGATGGGACGCCAGTTTTTCAGGTCACATCTCTCCCCCTTCCGCTTATACAAGATCGTGATCATGCCTTCTCTCAAGGACGGTGGCATTCTACCCTCCACCACCATCTCCTCATAGAGCTCCAGCAGGTCCGGACAGATCAAGTCCCCCAGCGCTACATAGAGCTCTGCTGGGAGACCATCACTGCCCGGGGTCCTGCCGGGTCTGAAGGATTTAGCGGCAGAGAGCAGTTCCTCCACCGTCAGGGGTACATCCATAGCCTCCGTACCTGCAGGATCAAGATGATTAGTGATACCTGACAGGAATTTGTCGGCGGCTTCGGGGTCAGTGGTTTTCCGGGAGTAGAGGCTTCGGTAGTAGTCTGTGACGACTCCCATCACCTCCTTCTTCCCAGAATGCATGTTTCCGGTCTCATCTCGAAGTTCCTTCAGGGGCGTGTGGCCGGCATGGAGTTTCCTGAAAAAGAACGAGTTACATTTCTCACCCTTCTCCAGGTTCTCCACCTTGGAACGAAAGACAATTCGCTTGGATTCCTCCTCAAAGTGCCTTTTCAGGCCCTTTTTGGCTTCCTCCAGCTCCTTCCTGACGTCCCAGCCGCATTGAAGGAGGTCTTGCAGGGATCGCAACTGACGCTGCATCTCTCTGAAGTCTCTCTTCCTCTCACACGCCTGTTGGCGACTTTTTGCCTGAAAGAAACAACGAAATTCAACTTTAACATATTCCCACCAGTCACAGGTTTTGTCAAAGAAAACTTTATCATTCCTCCAAACAATATAGGCGTCTCTAAGTTCCGCCAGTACCTCCTCTCTTTCCAGCAGGGCACAATTCAGCTTCCAGGAGCCAGGGCCGGGAGGAAAACCGTGGCCGATGGCACCCTGGAAGAGAATGGCCCTGTGGTCAGAGAAGAAGCAGGGGACCATGGAGTGCCCATGCTGCTTGACTGCCCGGGAGGTGAACACAAAGTCAATCCGAGAACGAAGTGAGCCATCGGGTCGGCTCCATGAATAGTTCACAGAGCCGATCCCCATGGAGCCCACAACGTCCTGCAAGGATGCTTCGGTTACCATCTCGATAAGCAGTTTGGAACTGACATCCAGCTTGATTGAAGGGCAGGAACTTCGTCCATCCTCTTCGATGGGGCAGTTGAAGTCCCCGGCCATCACCACTGCCCTAGCGGTGGCGAGCTGGGTCCGCAGGGTCTGGAATAGTTCCAGGCGCTCAGCCTTCATAGGGGGGGCGTACACGTTGATGAGCCTAATCGGCTCTCCTGCCCAGGAACCGTCTACGACCAACAAGCGGCCGCAGACGAGCTCCTGGACAGAGTCAACAGTAAATACGCCTCCCCTAATCAGGATGGCAACCCCCGCAGACTTACAGTCGCCCCCACCAGACCAGTAGGACGGGCCATGGGTCCACTGCCTGGCCAGGTGATGATATGACCTGGAAGAGGGGAGAGTACATTCC
This sequence comes from Rhinoderma darwinii, assembly GCF_050947455.1. NCBI lineage: Eukaryota > Metazoa > Chordata > Amphibia > Anura > Rhinodermatidae > Rhinoderma > Rhinoderma darwinii. Next base: position 212,955,917 of record NC_134691.1, read on the forward strand.
TGCAGCATAAATACATCACTCGACTGCTTGGAAAGAAAAGTTAGCACCATCTGACATCTAGTCCTATCTCTAACACTCCTCACATTGAGGCTAAAGATGTTAAGTTTAGCAGCCATGGGGGAGAATAAAGAAGGTTAGTGCAAACGATACACCTTAGTTACCAGTCCGGTCGGGCGGATCCTCCTCGCCTGGCGGGTCCGAAAGATCCAGCAGGCCCTCTGACAAAAATTGTTCCAGGATTGTAGCCACCTGGATGTCTGTTGTGAAGTCGATGACCTCAGGTTCAGACACGAGTTCCTCCACCATCTGCTCCATTTCCTCCTGCTGCGCAAGGGAATCTTCGCAGATTTCCACGACTTGTCGCTTTGAGGACTCAGCCGCTGGGCTGTCCCTCACCTTTCTCTTCCTCTGGATGGCACCTGAGGAGACAAGAGGGGGAAAATCCTCCAGGGAGAGGACTCCAGCAGCTGGAGAGGAAGATGTTAGTGCTGCTGGAGCTGGGGAGAAGGGAGGCTGGGTTGGGAGAGGTGCAGGTGACAGGACCACTGAGATGGGTGGGTAGGAGAAGGTGAGAGCCTCAGTGGGGGTGACAGGGGTTGGGGACGGGGGGGTGGGGAGGGCCGGGCGAGGGAGGGTGGGAAGGGTAGGGCGAGGGAGGGCCGGGAGAGGGGGGGGAGGGACTGTCGTCTTCTTACCATCCTTCTTTTTCCCGGTCTTCTGTGCCGCTGGAGCTCTGGCTGGGGCGGGGTTCCCTCTGGCTGGAGCTTTCGCTGCTACAGTTGCCCAGGATCGATCCCTCTTCGGGCAGTCCTTGTAAGAGTGGGCTGCTTGTCCGCAGAGGTTGCACATTGTCCGTTTCGGGCAGTCTTTGGTCTCGTGTCCTGTTACCCGGCAGTTCTTGCAGGCGTCCTCCTTGCAGTCCTTCATCGAATGACCCTTCTTGCTGCATCTCCTGCAGATCTGCGGCATGTCCGGGTAGTAGATGAGGCCGTAGGAGTTGCCCAGCGAGAATGACTGGGGCAGGTGCTGGAGGCCGTCTTCCGCGCTTGAATCCTTGTTGAGTCGGACGATTACCGACCACTTGCCAGTCCAGAAGCCGAGTCCGTTCAGGATGTGGGTGGGTTCCCTCACCACTGTGCAGAACCGCTTCAGGAGCGTGGTGATGTCTTTGCCAGGGGTGTGTGGGTTCCGCATTGAGACCGTCACCCGCCTTTCCTCTCTTTGGACAGGGCAGTTGCCCACAAAGCGAGAGAAAGGGGATTCAGGCCTCGCCGCTTTCACCATCTCCCAGTACCTTCTGCAGATGTTGATCGATGCAAAGGTCACGAAGAACATCCCGGTCATGAAGGCCTGGATGCTGATGGTCTCCGGCTTAGCGAAGCCCTGGTCCAGGAGCATCTTCTGGCAGAACACTTCTTCCGTCATGTCCGGCACTCTCCCGTCCACCTCCTTCAGCTTCAGGGCCACCGTCTGCTTCATCCAGGGCTCCAGGGTTGGAGCAGCCTGGTTCGGCTTCCTGGTGGCCTGTTGGCTTGAGGAGGCTTCAGGAGGAGATGTCCTGGCCTGGGTCGGCTCACCTGGTCCATCAGCCTTCTTCTTCTGGGTGGCAGGGTTGCTGGTTGAGGCCATGGCTTCTTCCAGCTGTTCCTGTCGCTTGGGGAGGATCTTCGATAGCTCTTTCCCGAAGGGGGCGGAGCTATGCAAATCTTCTCCTTGCTGGCCGAGGTTCTTCCACGAAATTTCTTCCGCAGCGGTTCCTCGTCGAGCTTCTTCTGCGGCCGAGCTTCTTCAAAGATCCCCTTCAGCAGCGGCTCTTCTCCGAAGGTCTCTGTCGCAGTTCTCCTTCTTCTTCCCGGCAGCGATCTCCCGGAGCTTCTTCCCCGATGGCGGCTTCTCCCTTCTGGATCGTCGTCTTCGGTGGTTCTTCTCCGCAGTTCGTCGCCGGCTTCGTCTGGAACGCTCTTGGATCGCTAAGCTAGTGTTTATAGCCCCCAGTGGTTCTCCGAGCTATCTATCCTTACAAGGACTGATAAGAACAGATTTTTTCAGTTGGCTACCCCCTCGCGGGGGTGTCAATGATTTATTTATAAAAATTTCAATTTTACAATAAAACACATTTTAGTTACATAGATAAATACAAAGAATTTTTACATTGTAACAATAGTAAAATCAAATTTTCATAAAATTTATGTAGAGGGACATGGGGCAAATCTTTATTTATTTGGAGTTCCAGTCAGTCACAAACCATTTATTTAGAAGGGTGGCATTCCTTTTTTTGTCTGGTAAAAAATAAATATACATCTCACTAAAACAAAGACCTAAAACATCATCAACCGATAAAACGTCGTGCTTAAAAAGGAGGATGTTCCTGGCCTTCCATAGAGCTTCTTTGGCGCAATTCATCGTCTTCCATGCAATTATCTTCTGACTCGCGGTTGGGCATCCAAAAAGTCCATATAAAATATCTTCATAGTTTAAGTCCTTTAGGTCTGCCATCTTCACCAAAAGAGGGAATATTTTTTTCCAAAATTGTTTTGCAAAGTCACATGTCCAAAAAATATGTCTTATAGTTTCCTCGGCCTGGCAGCCTTCCCTCGGGCAGACGGCAGACCTCGCGAATCCTCTTCTGTACTGGAATGCCCGGCATGGAAGACATTGATGAACGCAGCTCCAGGCCAGGTCCATCTGTGCATTAAAAAGATAAAACACATTAATCATTTTGAAAATAAAAGCACATCGTTGCGTATTAAAATTCTCTACATTGCTGACCGTCTCGCTCTCTCTCAGGTCTTTAATTATTTTCTTGCTGTTTTTAAGTTCGTTCACGGTCTTCCCTTTTAAATTGAAGAGAGCCACTATTTTTTCTAAAATTACGTAATTCGCTGGTAATTTAAAAGCGTATGGTGAGGATAAAATTATGTTGAACCAACCAAACCTCCGCATAAAAAACCCAGTATTAAAACGTAAAAAGTAAGACCAATAGTGCTCTTTAAAAAGGGAATTAAAACAGAAACTAAAGAACTTAATTAAAAGAAACCTATTAAAATCAGGAAAATCTTTGCCACCCTTTGGTTTGGACTTTATTACCGTTTCTCGTTTCAATTTCTCCATCCTGGAACTCCAAAAGAAGGTAAAACATGCTTTTGTTATTTTTCGTAATAAAACTGTTGGGGGAGGGAACACCATGCTCGTGTATAAAAGAAGGGGTAAAATGACCATTTTTATGATTAAAATTTTTCCCTCCATAGTGAGTTTCCTCATATTCCACATACAAATTTTATTGTTTACCTTCTGCGCCACCATGTCCCAACTTATAAAACCATTGTCGTGCTCACTGAAGGAGATACCTAAAACTTTAATAGTATCTGACACAGGAACGGGTACGTCTCTAAAAACCATGCTTCCTATGCTTAAAATATTACTTTTGCTGAAGTTTATTCTAAAACCGGAAGCACAGCAATAAAACTCAATTTGTTTTAGGGCTTTCTGAAGCGAGAGGGTGTCCCTACAAAGTATCGCCACATCATCCATGTACCCCACTGCTTTAGCCTCTATGCCGCCACCCCCCGGCAGGGGGACTCCACGTATCTGTTTGTCCCGGCGTATTGCGCATAGCAGAGGCTCTAGTGCACATATGAAAAGCAGTGGGGACAAGGGACACCCCTGCTTCACCCCAGAGTTTAAAAGAACGTCCTGTGTCTTAAAACCATTTACTAAAATTTTGCTTGTGCAATCTTTATAAAAGGCTTTAATAGATAATAAAAAACCTTCAGGTATACCCATCCGCTCTAAAACCTTAAAAAGATAAAAGTGCGATACTCGGTCGAAAGCTTTTTGAAAATCTATGGATAAAATGGCTAATTTACCTTTTCTAGATTTTGTGTCTTCAATCGCATCTTTTATTAAATTAATATTATCCCAGATGCTGCGGCCTGGCACCCCACACACCTGGTTAGAGTGTATGATGTGGGGTACTATGGCTTTTAAACGGTTTGCGCATAGTTTTGCCATTATTTTGTAGTCACTATTCAGAAGGGTTATTGGTCTCCAATTCTCTAAAACTGCGATGTCACCTTTCTTGTATAGCAAGGAGACCTCACCCTTCCGCCAGGACTTAGGCAGCATCTTGGAATGAAAGACTTCGGTAAAAAGGTTTAAGAGATCATCTTTTAAAATATCATAAAATTTGACATAAAACTCGCTGGGTATACCGTCCGGGCCAGGAACTTTACCTGCTTTAAAACTCTTCACTGTCTCTAAAATCTCCTGCTCCGACAGTTCCTGCAATAAAAAATTCTGTGAGACAGGGTCTAAAACAGTGGTAATCTCCTTCAGCGAGTCACGCATAAAATCACGATCCACAGTTTTCACATTAAAAAGGTCAGTATAAAACTCATGAACTTTACTTAAAAGACCCTGTACATCCGACACCCCATCAATATTTTTAAGAATAGCTTTTTTATTGTTCATTTTCTTAAAAAAGTACCTGGAGCAGGTCTCGTTCTCTTCCACGTGCTGTACTTTAGAACGAAATATAATTTCTTTACCTTTCTGCTCCAGGCACTGAGCTATCTCTTTTTTTAAGTTGGCGATGTCGTCTTGTACCTCTATCTCGTGTTCTCTCATCTTGTACAGGGTCTGTAGGCGGGTGTTGAGAATTTAAAAAAAAGCTTGCTTCTCTCTGGCTTTCGCCACGCTTTTTTTAATAAAAAATTCTTTTATTTTCCTTTTCATTTTCTCCCACCATGCGGTGATGGGAGCCCGTGTGTCTCTCACCCGCCTACTCTCTTTGTAAAATTCAATAAAATCTGTAAAAACCTGTGGATCATCTAAAAGGGAAACATTTAACTTCCAGGACTTTTTACTAATAATGTTATTAAAATCACGCTTTACCTAAAATGATAAAAGCTTGTGATCGGAAAAAACATTGGTTAAAACTTCACATTTAAAAGGCAGTAGATTCTCATTACAAAATATAAAATCTATCCTGGAGCTACAGGTGGCGTTGCTCCAGGTAACGCCGGCTTCCTCTGGACTGCTCCTGTTACACTCTTTATAAACGTCTTTTAATTTAAAATCACCCACCATATCTTTGAGCAGTCCAGAGGTCTTGTCAAAGTTTCTGCTTGTAGCGCTGGTAAGCCGGCGTTCCCCCCTCAGGATACAATTAAAATCACCTGCGAGGATAAAAGGCTCAGTCGTGTTAATAAAAAGAGGTAAAATCGCTAACATTTCTGCTCTTTCATTTTTATCTGGTGAGCCGTAAAAATTTAAAAACTGCCATTTCACACCGTCAATAAAAGCCTTAACCAATAAAATACGTCCTGGAAGAATCTCTTGGATAAAATCGATTAAAACGTTTCCCTTAAAAAGAATGGCGACCCCTGCTGATCTGGACTCGTTAGATCCAGACCAGACTGATGGACCATACTTCCAATCCTCTTGGTATTTATGGTACTTCATCATATGGGGAATGCCGCACTCCTGCAGGAAAAAAACAGAGGCTGCCAGGCCAGCTAAAAAGCTGAAGAGAGCAACCCTTCTAACTTTGGACTTGGCGCCCCTCACGTTGAGGGAGATTCCCTTTACTTCTGACATTGTGGAGATTAAAATAGCGTCTTGATTTTAAAATAATAAATATTCGTGGAACTTAAAATCAGACATTTCCTCCACCAGCATTACCAGAACTCTCGTTTGCGCTCATATCCCCACCCTCGTCCGAATCGCCTGCAAAGAGGGACGAAAAGGGAGAGGAACTACCTTCACTGAGAGCCGTGCCAGCAACTCTTATCTCGTACAAGGGGAGCCCACTCTCGCTTAGCGTCACCTGGGTCTCCACTGGGTGACCACGTAGGTCCATTTCGGGTGGGTCCCCCAAGGGCCCCGCCTCTCCCCCCAGGCTCTGTTGACGCCGTCTTAGAGGGGGAGGTTGCGCACACGGCGGGGTGTCCGGTATCTGGGAGGGAACAGTGCCCACCCTCCTCACCAGGTCAGGCGAGGAGGTGGTCCTAGGAGGAGCCTCACTTTTCTTCACGTATGTGTCCATCTGCTCCTCCCCTGATTCCCTCCTACCAGCACGCTCCTGTTTTCCCTTTTTTCGGGGACCCACCGCTACCCAGTTCTCCTGCTCGGAGTCGGACTCCTGAGACCCAGGTACAGGAGCAGGCCCGGCACCCACTGGACAACCAGCCCTCTGGGATGCCACAGTATCATTGGTGGCCTGCTCCTTTTCCGCCTTTCGCTTAGCTTGCCTTTTGTCATTGGCGCTGGGCTCCTTCCTTTCCTCAGAGGTTGCTGGCTGCGAGGCACCTGCTTTGGCTCCATTACTCCGCACCACTGAAGCCCAGGTGCCTCGCTGCTCCTTCGCGGCCCCGGCATGCTCCTCTCCCCGGGGGTGGGACTGGTCCGCTGGTGGAGCACGTGGGGGCGCCTCGGGTTGCTCATTTTCTTCGCCTCGGTACCTATGGGGACAAGAATAGTACAAATGACCAGTTTTTTGGCAAAAATTACATTTTTTCTCTTGTGAGCACTCTCTCATATTGTGCTCTTTGCTTCCACAGTTTCTACAGGTGACATCGCAGTTAAAACTGGTATGTCCATAAGTACCGCAGGCCCTGCAGAAGTTTGGCATCCCTGAAAAATAGAGGTCGCCATTCACATTTCCAATTTTAAAACGAGCCGGTGGTAATCTCGTTTCCTGGGTGGAGGGGTCCTTTATCAATGTTACTAAGAACTTCCACTTGACGGTCCACACTCCACACTCGTTCATAACTCTCCCCAACAGTTTGACATTCTTGAAGTAGGCAGCTAAGAATGCTGCCACTTCCATATCCTTCACATATGGGGAGTACATTTTAATCACCACGAGTTTCGTAATTTCGAAGGCATGTTCTACTACCTGGACTCCCGCTACCACGAGTTCACCTTTTCTCCTCTCAGCTCGGTCCATGGCATCACGGAGGATTCCTTCTCCCATAAAGGTGACATCGAAAATTCCTCGTTTCGGGTAGTCCTGGATTGCCAAAATCTCGTTCTTGTGGACCGCCAGTAGTTCTTCCAAGATCTTGTGGACCAAGAATTTTACGCCACGTGGACCGCCTCCACCCTCTGCCACGATAAATCGGGCAGAGTTCCTTAGCCGGGCATACACCGGCACCGCATCTGGCTCGCCTGCCATTTCCGTGGCCAGGCCGAACCGCACAGCAAAAAGCTGCGCCCTATGGGGTCCTGAGACGTACCAAAGGGCTGGGGGGGGATCGCAACTCGTTGCTCAGGACTAAGCCTCTCTCCCAAATAGCAGCACGGGGGTGAAGTCCAGGCGAACCTGGACGATCCCCCGAGGCCGAGAGAGAGGGTACCTGAGCACCTTCTGACTAAAAACCTCCTGTATAAATACACTTGGTCTTAGCCAAAAGGCCGAGAAGCGATAACCCGAATGGGCCGGGCGTTGACCGAGCCTGCCTAATACTGCTGTTCACCCCTTGCAGCGATTCAGCCTACTCCTAGGCAATTCCACGGGGCCCTGCAGGCGCGCACACACTCACAGCTACTAAGCGGGAGGTGAATAAAGGCCGGAGAGGAAGCAAGACAGGATTTGCTTCTTTTGCTTGCACCACAATGCAGTGCTGAAAGAGGAGGAATCTACATAAAAACGCCTTCCTGGCAACGCCCAAATGCCCTCCTGCCATGCAGATAAACACTGGCAGCGGCAGCAAGTGCATGCCCACAGCCACCCCTTGTTCCTTCACACCTTGTATCAGCTTTAATCCAGTCCAGTCCGGTGCTGCCTGCTGAGCAGCACTGACCAACACTGCCTGGGCCCAGGCTTTTATCTCTGAGGCCCCATTATGATGTCAGAAAGCTGGCTCTGGAATCCTGAGGGCTCCACTATGACACGTGCAAAGTTCCGTCTGAACTTTATATAAGACGGTGAGGCTCAGTCAGTCACTCAGTGTTGCCTGAGAGGGCAACACTGCAACAGCCGGCCGCCAGGCTGTCTTTTTTTGCACAGCTAGTTGCCTCCAGGAGGCCACAAGAGGGAGACAAGGGACTGCAAAGTGGAAAATAGGCATCCACCAACTTTACAGACAACTTCTCCTTGCTCCTACAACCTCCATCCTTGCACAGTTTGTTATTCTTCTAGGTAACATAGTAACAAATCCAAATTGCTGCTCTCTTTGTAGGCAAGCAAGGCTTTGTTGCAACTGCAATTCTTACTTCTTCTTGAAATGTAGGGACGACAGTACATTCCATCACATCCATCTAGTGTACACAGGTAGGTCCATTGTGGCGGGCAGGCGAGCGGGCGGGCGGGCTGCTTTATTGGCTGTTTGCTGTTCCCCTACTCCACTCCACTATTTGACTGTGGTGCTGCATCAATCAATCAATCAATCAATCAATCAATCAATCAATCAATCAATCAATCAGTGGCTGGCTCAGGTGCAGCTCTTTAACTTACCTAAAAGGGAGGGCGGAGAGAAGACAAGGAAGGTGAATGAGCTGTTCCAATGTGAAATGCCGGAAATACAGAAACACAGACGACACACAACAAGAGGTGGCAATCTATTCATTAATTGCATTTAATCAATGAGCTCATTATCACACATGACTGTACAAATGCATTGTCCAACAGGTGTTGAAATAATGGGATTAAAAGGGGAGATCCCTTCAGAAAGACAAAAACAATAGCAAACACAAATAGCACTTTTGGAATCTGATTTTAGTAAACACATAAGGGAAGGGTGCACCGGTCCTGGAAATACTGCAATACCAGGTCAATGTGTGGAGTGGACAGAGCAAGCTCTATTTCCATCTCCCTGTTCTAAAAATCCATTTAATATATGGTCCCCAGATAGGGGACGTATCAGATATTAAACTGATAAGAACAGAATTTTTTTTTTTTTTTTTTTTTTTTTTTTACTCAGATCACAAGTCTCAAAACTTAAAATCACCATCTTTTTCTCTTCACAGATCTCAAGACTCACATCATCATCGTAAAAGGTAAGTATATTTATACATTATTTCCCCCTAAATATCTATTCTACACTCCCATTACAGAATTCCATTTCTTTTGCTTCCATTTTTCTTCTGCTTTCTCTATTCCTAGTTCTTTCTTTTCTTTCCAAAAATAGATAAATAAATAATTTAGGCTTAGACGTATGCAATCATCAACAGTTAAAGCATCCCTTTTAAATAGTAAAATATTCCTGGACCTCCATAGCGCCATTTTAACTGATGCTAAGATCAGCCAAACTATTTGAAACTCATTTTCCCCGATTCCAATTCCATAAAATATCAAGTTAAAATTAAAATAGTTAACTTTACTCACCATGCTCACCAACTTACTTATCTTTTTCCACACTTTTTGTGCAAAATCACAATTCCAGAAAACATGCATTGTGGTTTCATCATCAATACAACCACTTCTAGGACATTGGCTATTCCGATTCAGTCGTCTTTTATATTGGAAATCCTTTGTTGGTAAACAATCCTTTATCATACACCATAATAGATCTTTGTGATCATTAGACAAACAAAGATGGTTAACACATTTCCAAATGTTTTTAACTACCTGGGGAGTAAACCGTTCAATCGGGCTGCAAATGGTTCTACCCTCTAAGACTTTTAATATTTTTTTATGATTAATAAGAACCTCTTTTCCTTCTTCTGCCAGATTGAACTCTCTTATAATTTTCTCTAAGATTAAATAGTTCTCTGGAGGCAACCACCTATATGGTCTCTTTAGATCTATATTGATCCATTTATACTTCCTTATGAAAAAACCAAAATTATATATTACAAAGGCTCTCAACTTTGATTCAGGTCCACATAGGATACTAATACACTGTGATAAATACTTACAAAATAAAAACTGTCTAAGATCAGGGAAACCCTTACCACCATTTCCTTTTGATTTATATAACTCTACTCTCCTTACTCTCTCCATTTTTGAACCCCAAAAGAAGTTAAAACATACCTTAATAATTCTTTTCATCATAATGTTTGAGGGCATAAAAACAGCAGATACATATAAAATCAGAGGCAATAGAACTTGTTTAATCACTAAGATTTTCCCTTCCATTGATAGGCACCTTAGTTTCCAAAAATCCACCTTCTTTTTAACCCTTTCCAAGAGAGATTCCCAATTTTTTATACTTCCACAGTTTTGTGAGAAATGAATACCTAGAATTTTCATATCTACTACACTTAATAATTTACATTCCCTTTCCAACTTAAGATTCCCTATCAATAAAACCCCTGATTTTTCCCAGTTTATTTTAAAACCAGATGCACCATTAAACCATTCAACTACTCGTAATACCCTATTAAACCCTCTCAAACTTCTAACTAAAACCGTAATGTCATCCATATATGCCACAATTTTAACTCGCTCATTTTTATTCCCTGGTATAAAAACACCATCAATAACTTTATCCCTTCTTATTGCACATAAAAGTGGTTCCACGGCACAAATAAAGAGTATTGGCGACAAAGGACACCCTTGCTTCACTCCACAATTCATTTTAACCTTTTCCGATAAAAAGCCATTCACTGAAATTTTACTGAAACAACTAGAATATAAACTCTTAATACACTTAATAAACATATCAGGACAACCAAGCTTTTTTAAAACCTGAAATAAAAACAAATGGGAAATTCTATCATATGCTTTTTCGAAATCTAATGAGATCAATGCCAAATCCTGATCACGATCTTTAAAATCCCATAATACATCTCTAATCAAGAGTAATGAATCTGTAATTTTTCTCCCTGGCACAGCACATGTCTGATCCTCCTCAATTACCGATGAGATTACTTTTTTCAAACGATTAGCAAATAATTTTGCATAAATTTTATAATCCATGTTTAGTAACGTTATAGGCCTCCAATTCTTTATCATTTCTTTATCCCCTTTCTTAAAAAGTAAAACAATTAACCCTTCAGACCATGATATTGGCATTTTAAAAGAGGATAGCACCCTAAAAATGATATCACAAAAATCCACACCCACCAACTTCCAAAAGACCCTATAGAACTCTATCGGTAAACCATCCAAACCAGGTGTTTTCCCATTTGAAAAGCTATTAACAGTATTATAAATTTCATTTTCAGTAAAATCTTCAGATAAAAGACCTATTTCTTCTTTATTAAAATTTTTATCTAGTTGACTGATAAAGTGGTCCCTTAAAGAACCATCACTTTTTTTTTCAGAAAATAAGTTATCATAAAACTCATGTGCCTTTTTCAATTTACCTTCCAAAACCACCTCTCCCTCCAACTTGTCAATATAATCTCTCTTATTGATGATTTTTTTAAAGAAGAACTTTGAGCATTTTTCATCACATTCCAAAATTTTTACTCTCGAATTAAATATGATTTCCCTTCCTTTTTCATACAAACTTCTATTAATTTGGCTTTTAATGCCTTCAATCTCATCATCCATCATTACACCACTCTTTTTCAAGACATAAAAACACTGGAGTTTCGTATTTAGAGATTCATATAATTCCACTCTCTCTCTCGCCTTTCTTTTACTAATACGAATGAAAAATGTTTTGATCTGAGATTTTACGAACTCCCACCATTCAAAAACATCCTTAAAACTGCTTTTCCTACACTGCAACTTTTTATAGAATGAACCAAATTCCGATTTTACGTTCTCATCTTCTAATAGTTTTGTATTCAATTTCCAATGTGAAGATTTTTTGCTTTCCATTCTCTCACATTCTAACGTACATTTGATCAATCTATGATCGGAAAAACAGTTAAAATCAGTTTTAAAAGATGACCCTTTAAAATGCTCTGATACAAAAAAATAGTCTATTCTAGACCTAGAGTTTTTCCTACTCCATGTAAATTCATCTTCTTTCTTTTTGCCACATATTTCCCACATATCTTTTAAATTACTTGATGAGAGAATTCCTTTTAGGCATGATACTGAACCATCTTTCTTATTTTCCAGATGGCAGTTAAAGTCTCCTCCAATTATAATAGGGTCCGAACCTGTAAGGAACAACTGCAGAATTTCAAAGAGCTGGATTCTCTTACTCTTCTCTGTGTATCCATACACACAGAAACATTTGATTTTTTTATTAGTCTTCTTCACTTCTATCATCATTATCCTCCCCGGATAAATCTCTTGAATTTTCTCCACTTTCCACTCCTTACTACATAAAAAACCTACTCCATCGCTCTTTTGCTCATTACCTCCTGAAAAAAAGGCTTTTCCTTTCCAATATTTTTTATAGAACTCATAACACATACTTTTCTCTATATTACATTCTTGTAAAAAAATGAAATCATAAGCTTCATTATTAAAAAAGTCATATAAAGCAACTCTCTTTTTTGAATTTTTTAACCCCTGAACATTCAGGGAAGCTATACTGATCATCTTTTAATGACAATTCCAGGGCTATCTCCCCCGCCCTCATCAGTGGTAGAAGGATACTCGTTTATCCTCAAAGCCTCCGAACTAACAGAGCTTAAGGGTGACACGACTTCCAAAATTTCTATCACTCTTCTTTTTTCACCACTAATATTTCCACGTTTCGCCTCTGCTTCATCATCTAAACATCTTTTCAAATTACCTAATGTCGTTTCCATTACCTCTTCAGTAAGGCCCTCCTTTTCCACAGGACTATCTGAAGGGGTTTCCCTCACTACAGTGATACCTTCTGTTTGTCCAGATCCCCCAGCTTCAGATCCCTGGGTTACCACTACTGCAGGTATTTTTTCCACTTTTTCTTTTACTTTTTTCTTTTCCTCTTTTTCCTTCCTAGTTTCTTTTTTCTCTTGCCTCTTTTCTTTTCCCTCTCGTCTCTTCTCCTTTCTCTCCTTCTCCTTCCTCTCTTTCTCCGTACACTCTCTTTCCTCCTCCTGAACCTCCTCCTGAACCTCCTCCTGAACCTCCTCCTGAACCTCCTCCATTACCTCTTCAACTTGCTGTGGTTCAGGTATTTCTTCCATACGTTTTGGACAATCTGCCTCTTGATGAATACTCATCGGGCAGTCCATACAGCGTTTACAGTTATCATCACTGTGGCCGTATTTCTTGCAACTTCTGCAATAGGGAGGCATCCCTGAAAAAAAAAAAATATCCTCTACTACGATTTATAAACACCACAGGCGGGGGCCTACAGACTCCTCCTTCTTCCTGTGGATCTTTTTTAAACGTAGCATAATATACTCGCTTTCCATTCCACACTCCGAAATCCGTCATCCCATGTTGCTTTAGGGAGAGTTTTTCACAAAAATTCCAGAGGTATGATTCCACCTCTTGGTCCGTTATAAATGGACTATACATTTGTATGGTTAACAATTTTGCCTGAAATTGAAACAATGGGGCAATTTTTATCCCCTTAAAAACATCTCGCCCCTTATTAGCTTCATAAAGGGTGTATGCCTTTTCGCATAATGCATTTGTTTCCAAAGTCACATCATAAATTCCCCTAGAGAAGAAGGTTTGTATACAAAAGAAGTTCTTCTTCTCCAATTCCATAACCGGTATTAGTATTTTGTCATAAAGGTACCTTAGATTTTTTTCTTGTCGGACTTCTGGGGACACGAAGAACCGAATAGTATCCTTTAAGCCATACTTATCATCAAAGAAGTCAGGCCGATTATCCTGAAATCCTCGCCATTCTCCTGGTGTTCTCCTTCCATAAGCCATATTCCAACGAATTTTTTCTTCCTCCACAGCACGAAAAAAAGCCCTTGAAAAGAGCTCGATCGCCTCCTGATTCCAATGGAAAACACGAAATCCACACGTCCAGCGAAAGAATCCCTCCACGAATAGGTTCCAGATCCTCCAAAGAAAAAGGCACACCAGCTTTCAGCCACCCCTCAATAGCAGCAGTTCGGTCCGAAAACCGAAAAGGCCGAGCAGGTAGGTTTCCACCAGTGCACCTTGCCCTCTGACTTCAACCCACTACAGATCGAAGCCAAAAGGCCGAGAAGCGATAACCCGAATGGGCCTGGCGTTGACCGAGCCTGCCTAATACTGCTGTTCACCCCTTGCAGCGATTCAGCCTACTCCTAGGCAATTCCACGGGGCCCTGCAGGCGCGCACACACTCACAGCTACTAAGCGGGAGGTGAATAAAGGCCGGAGAGGAAGCAAGACAGGATTTGCTTCTTTTGCTTGCACCACAATGCAGTGCTGAAAGAGGAGGAATCTACATAAAAACGCCTTCCTGGCAACGCCCAAATGCCCTCCTGCCATGCAGATAAACACTGGCAGCGGCAGCAAGTGCATGCCCACAGCCACCCCTTGTTCCTTCACACCTTGTATCAGCTTTAATCCAGTCCAGTCCGGTGCTGCCTGCTGAGCAGCACTGACCAACACTGCCTGGGCCCAGGCTTTTATCTCTGAGGCCCCATTATGATGTCAGAAAGCTGGCTCTGGAATCCTGAGGGCTCCACTATGACACGTGCAAAGTTCCGTCTGAACTTTATATAAGACGGTGAGGCTCAGTCAGTCACTCAGTGTTGCCTGAGAGGGCAACACTGCAACAGCCGGCCGCCAGGCTGTCTTTTTTTGCACAGCTAGTTGCCTCCAGGAGGCCACAAGAGGGAGACAAGGGACTGCAAAGTGGAAAATAGGCATCCACCAACTTTACAGACAACTTCTCCTTGCTCCTACAACCTCCATCCTTGCACAGTTTGTTATTCTTCTAGGTAACATAGTAACAAATCCAAATTGCTGCTCTCTTTGTAGGCAAGCAAGGCTTTGTTGCAACTGCAATTCTTACTTCTTCTTGAAATGTAGGGACGACAGTACATTCCATCACATCCATCTAGTGTACACAGGTAGGTCCATTGTGGCGGGCAGGCGAGCGGGCTGCTTTATTGGCTGTTTGCTGTTCCCCTACTCCACTCCACTATTTGACTGTGGTGCTGCATCAATCAATCAATCAATCAATCAATCAATCAATCAATCAATCAATCAATCAATCAGTGGCTGGCTCAGGTGCAGCTCTTTAACTTACCTAAAAGGGAGGGCGGAGAGAAGACAAGGAAGGTGAATGAGCTGTTCCAATGTGAAATGCCGGAAATACAGAAACACAGACGACACACAACAAGAGGTGGCAATCTATTCATTAATTGCATTTAATCAATGAGCTCATTATCACACATGACTGTACAAATGCATTGTCCAACAGGTGTTGAAATAATGGGATTAAAAGGGGAGATCCCTTCAGAAAGACAAAAACAATAGCAAACACAAATAGCACTTTTGGAATCTGATTTTAGTAAACACATAAGGGAAGGGTGCACCGGTCCTGGAAATACTGCAATACCAGGTCAATGTGTGGAGTGGACAGAGCAAGCTCTATTTCCATCTCCCTGTTCTAAAAATCCATTTAATATATGGTCCCCAGATAGGGGACGTATCAGATATTAAACTGATAAGAACAGATTTTTTTTTTTTTTTTTTTACTCAGATCACAAGTCTCAAAACTTAAAATCACCATCTTTTTCTCTTCACAGATCTCAAGACTCACATCATCATCGTAAAAGGTAAGTATATTTATACATTATTTCCCCCTAAATATCTATTCTACACTCCCATTACAGAATTCCATTTCTTTTGCTTCCATTTTTCTTCTGCTTTCTCTATTCCTAGTTCTTTCTTTTCTTTCCAAAAATAGATAAATAAATAATTTAGGCTTAGACGTATGCAATCATCAACAGTTAAAGCATCCCTTTTAAATAGTAAAATATTCCTGGACCTCCATAGCGCCATTTTAACTGATGCTAAGATCAGCCAAACTATTTGAAACTCATTTTCCCCGATTCCAATTCCATAAAATATCAAGTTAAAATTAAAATAGTTAACTTTACTCACCATGCTCACCAACTTACTTATCTTTTTCCACACTTTTTGTGCAAAATCACAATTCCAGAAAACATGCATTGTGGTTTCATCATCAATACAACCACTTCTAGGACATTGGCTATTCCGATTCAGTCGTCTTTTATATTGGAAATCCTTTGTTGGTAAACAATCCTTTATCATACACCATAATAGATCTTTGTGATCATTAGACAAACAAAGATGGTTAACACATTTCCAAATGTTTTTAACTACCTGGGGAGTAAACCGTTCAATCGGGCTGCAAATGGTTCTACCCTCTAAGACTTTTAATATTTTTTTATGATTAATAAGAACCTCTTTTCCTTCTTCTGCCAGATTGAACTCTCTTATAATTTTCTCTAAGATTAAATAGTTCTCTGGAGGCAACCACCTATATGGTCTCTTTAGATCTATATTGATCCATTTATACTTCCTTATGAAAAAACCAAAATTATATATTACAAAGGCTCTCAACTTTGATTCAGGTCCACATAGGATACTAATACACTGTGATAAATACTTACAAAATAAAAACTGTCTAAGATCAGGGAAACCCTTACCACCATTTCCTTTTGATTTATATAACTCTACTCTCCTTACCCTCTCCATTTTTGAACCCCAAAAGAAGTTAAAACATACCTTAATAATTCTTTTCATCATAATGTTTGAGGGCATAAAAACAGCAGATACATATAAAATCAGAGGCAATAGAACTTGTTTAATCACTAAGATTTTCCCTTCCATTGATAGGCACCTTAGTTTCCAAAAATCCACCTTCTTTTTAACCCTTTCCAAGAGAGATTCCCAATTTTTTATACTTCCACAGTTTTGTGAGAAATGAATACCTAGAATTTTCATATCTACTACACTTAATAATTTACATTCCCTTTCCAACTTAAGATTCCCTATCAATAAAACCCCTGATTTTTCCCAGTTTATTTTAAAACCAGATGCACCATTAAACCATTCAACTACTCGTAATACCCTATTAAACCCTCTCAAACTTCTAACTAAAACCGTAATGTCATCCATATATGCCACAATTTTAACTCGCTCATTTTTATTCCCTGGTATAAAAACACCATCAATAACTTTAACCCTTCTTATTGCACATAAAAGTGGTTCCACGGCACAAATAAAGAGTATTGGCGACAAAGGACACCCTTGCTTCACTCCACAATTCATTTTAACCTTTTCCGATAAAAAGCCATTCACTGAAATTTTACTGAAACAACTAGAATATAAACTCTTAATACACTTAATAAACATATCAGGACAACCAAGCTTTTTTAAAACCTGAAATAAAAACAAATGGGAAATTCTATCATATGCTTTTTCGAAATCTAATGAGATCAATGCCAAATCCTGATCACGATCTTTAAAATCCCATAATACATCTCTAATCAAGAGTAATGAATCTGTAATTTTTCTCCCTGGCACAGCACATGTCTGATCCTCCTCAATTACCGATGAGATTACTTTTTTCAAACGATTAGCAAATAATTTTGCATAAATTTTATAATCCATGTTTAGTAACGTTATAGGCCTCCAATTCTTTATCATTTCTTTATCCCCTTTCTTAAAAAGTAAAACAATTAACCCTTCAGACCATGATATTGGCATTTTAAAAGAGGATAGCACCCTAAAAATGATATCACAAAAATCCACACCCACCAACTTCCAAAAGACCCTATAGAACTCTATCGGTAAACCATCCAAACCAGGTGTTTTCCCATTTGAAAAGCTATTAACAGTATTATAAATTTCATTTTCAGTAAAATCTTCAGATAAAAGACCTATTTCTTCTTTATTAAAATTTTTATCTAGTTGACTGATAAAGTGGTCCCTTAAAGAACCATCACTTTTTTTTTCAGAAAATAAGTTATCATAAAACTCATGTGCCTTTTTCAATTTACCTTCCAAAACCACCTCTCCCTCCAACTTGTCAATATAATCTCTCTTATTGATGATTTTTTTAAAGAAGAACTTTGAGCATTTTTCATCACATTCCAAAATTTTTACTCTCGAATTAAATATGATTTCCCTTCCTTTTTCATACAAACTTCTATTAATTTGGCTTTTAATGCCTTCAATCTCATCATCCATCATTACACCACTCTTTTTCAAGACATAAAAACACTGGAGTTTCGTATTTAGAGATTCATATAATTCCACTCTCTCTCTCGCCTTTCTTTTACTAATACGAATGAAAAATGTTTTGATCTGAGATTTTACGAACTCCCACCATTCAAAAACATCCTTAAAACTGCTTTTCCTACACTGCAACTTTTTATAGAATGAACCAAATTCCGATTTTACGTTCTCATCTTCTAATAGTTTTGTATTCAATTTCCAATGTGAAGATTTTTTGCTTTCCATTCTCTCACATTCTAACGTACATTTGATCAATCTATGATCGGAAAAACAGTTAAAATCAGTTTTAAAAGATGACCCTTTAAAATGCTCTGATACAAAAAAATAGTCTATTCTAGACCTAGAGTTTTTCCTACTCCATGTAAATTCATCTTCTTTCTTTTTGCCACATATTTCCCACATATCTTTTAAATTACTTGATGAGAGAATTCCTTTTAGGCATGATACTGAACCATCTTTCTTATTTTCCAGATGGCAGTTAAAGTCTCCTCCAATTATAATAGGGTCCGAACCTGTAAGGAACAACTGCAGAATTTCAAAGAGCTGGATTCTCTTACTCTTCTCTGTGTATCCATACACACAGAAACATTTGATTTTTTTATTAGTCTTCTTCACTTCTATCATCATTATCCTCCCCGGATAAATCTCTTGAATTTTCTCCACTTTCCACTCCTTACTACATAAAAAACCTACTCCATCGCTCTTTTGCTCATTACCTCCTGAAAAAAAGGCTTTTCCTTTCCAATATTTTTTATAGAACTCATAACACATACTTTTCTCTATATTACATTCTTGTAAAAAAATGAAATCATAAGCTTCATTATTAAAAAAGTCATATAAAGC
This sequence comes from Rhinoderma darwinii, assembly GCF_050947455.1. Lineage (NCBI taxonomy): Eukaryota > Metazoa > Chordata > Amphibia > Anura > Rhinodermatidae > Rhinoderma > Rhinoderma darwinii. The sequence goes on from NC_134691.1 coordinate 212,974,769, forward strand.
AACTCTCTTTTTTGAATTTTTTAACCCCTGAACATTCAGGGAAGCTATACTGATCATCTTTTAATGACAATTCCAGGGCTATCTCCCCCGCCCTCATCAGTGGTAGAAGGATACTCGTTTATCCTCAAAGCCTCCGAACTAACAGAGCTTAAGGGTGACACGACTTCCAAAATTTCTATCACTCTTCTTTTTTCACCACTAATATTTCCACGTTTCGCCTCTGCTTCATCATCTAAACATCTTTTCAAATTACCTAATGTCGTTTCCATTACCTCTTCAGTAAGGCCCTCCTCTTCCACAGGACTATCTGAAGGGGTTTCCCTCACTACAGTGATACCTTCTGTTTGTCCAGATCCCCCAGCTTCAGATCCCTGGGTTACCACTACTGCAGGTATTTTTTCCACTTTTTCTTTTACTTTTTTCTTTTCCTCTTTTTCCTTCCTAGTTTCTTTTTTCTCTTGCCTCTTTTCTTTTCCCTCTCGTCTCTTCTCCTTTCTCTCCTTCTCCTTCCTCTCTTTCTCCGTACACTCTCTTTCCTCCTCCTGAACCTCCTCCTGAACCTCCTCCTGAACCTCCTCCATTACCTCTTCAACTTGCTGTGGTTCAGGTATTTCTTCCATACGTTTTGGACAATCTGCCTCTTGATGAATACTCATCGGGCAGTCCATACAGCGTTTACAGTTATCATCACTGTGGCCGTATTTCTTGCAACTTCTGCAATAGGGAGGCATCCCTGAAAAAAATAAATATCCTCTACTACGATTTATAAACACCACAGGCGGGGGCCTACAGACTCCTCCTTCTTCCTGTGGATCTTTTTTAAACGTAGCATAATATACTCGCTTTCCATTCCACACTCCGAAATCCGTCATCCCATGTTGCTTTAGGGAGAGTTTTTCACAAAAATTCCAGAGGTATGATTCCACCTCTTGGTCCGTTATAAATGGACTATACATTTGTATGGTTAACAATTTTGCCTGAAATTGAAACAATGGGGCAATTTTTATCCCCTTAAAAACATCTCGCCCCTTATTAGCTTCATAAAGGGTGTATGCCTTTTCGCATAATGCTTTTGTTTCCAAAGTCACATCATAAATTCCCCTAGAGAAGAAGGTTTGTATACAAAAGAAGTTCTTCTTCTCCAATTCCATAACCGGTATTAGTATTTTGTCATAAAGGTACCTTAGATTTTTTTCTTGTCGGACTTCTGGGGACACGAAGAACCGAATAGTATCCTTTAAGCCATACTTATCATCAAAGAAGTCAGGCCGATTATCCTGAAATCCTCGCCATTCTCCTGGTGTTCTCCTTCCATAAGCCATATTCCAACGAATTTTTTCTTCCTCCACAGCACGAAAAAAAGCCCTTGAAAAGAGCTCGATCGCCTCCTGATTCCAATGGAAAACACGAAATCCACACGTCCAGCGAAAGAATCCCTCCACGAATAGGTTCCAGATCCTCCAAAGAAAAAGGCACACCAGCTTTCAGCCACCCCTCAATAGCAGCAGTTCGGTCCGAAAACCGAAAAGGCCGAGCAGGTAGGTTTCCACCAGTGCACCTTGCCCTCTGACTTCAACCCACTACAGATCGAAGCCAAAAGGCCGAGAAGCGATAACCCGAATGGGCCTGGCGTTGACCGAGCCTGCCTAATACTGCTGTTCACCCCTTGCAGCGATTCAGCCTACTCCTAGGCAATTCCACGGGGCCCTGCAGGCGCGCACACACTCACAGCTACTAAGCGGGAGGTGAATAAAGGCCGGAGAGGAAGCAAGACAGGATTTGCTTCTTTTGCTTGCACCACAATGCAGTGCTGAAAGAGGAGGAATCTACATAAAAACGCCTTCCTGGCAACGCCCAAATGCCCTCCTGCCATGCAGATAAACACTGGCAGCGGCAGCAAGTGCATGCCCACAGCCACCCCTTGTTCCTTCACACCTTGTATCAGCTTTAATCCAGTCCAGTCCGGTGCTGCCTGCTGAGCAGCACTGACCAACACTGCCTGGGCCCAGGCTTTTATCTCTGAGGCCCCATTATGATGTCAGAAAGCTGGCTCTGGAATCCTGAGGGCTCCACTATGACACGTGCAAAGTTCCGTCTGAACTTTATATAAGACGGTGAGGCTCAGTCAGTCACTCAGTGTTGCCTGAGAGGGCAACACTGCAACAGCCGGCCGCCAGGCTGTCTTTTTTTGCACAGCTAGTTGCCTCCAGGAGGCCACAAGAGGGAGACAAGGGACTGCAAAGTGGAAAATAGGCATCCACCAACTTTACAGACAACTTCTCCTTGCTCCTACAACCTCCATCCTTGCACAGTTTGTTATTCTTCTAGGTAACATAGTAACAAATCCAAATTGCTGCTCTCTTTGTAGGCAAGCAAGGCTTTGTTGCAACTGCAATTCTTACTTCTTCTTGAAATGTAGGGACGACAGTACATTCCATCACATCCATCTAGTGTACACAGGTAGGTCCATTGTGGCGGGCAGGCGAGCGGGCGGGCGGGCTGCTTTATTGGCTGTTTGCTGTTCCCCTACTCCACTCCACTATTTGACTGTGGTGCTGCATCAATCAATCAATCAATCAATCAATCAATCAATCAATCAGTGGCTGGCTCAGGTGCAGCTCTTTAACTTACCTAAAAGGGAGGGCGGAGAGAAGACAAGGAAGGTGAATGAGCTGTTCCAATGTGAAATGCCGGAAATACAGAAACACAGACGACACACAACAAGAGGTGGCAATCTATTCATTAATTGCATTTAATCAATGAGCTCATTATCACACATGACTGTACAAATGCATTGTCCAACAGGTGTTGAAATAATGGGATTAAAAGGGGAGATCCCTTCAGAAAGACAAAAACAATAGCAAACACAAATAGCACTTTTGGAATCTGATTTTAGTAAACACATAAGGGAAGGGTGCACCGGTCCTGGAAATACTGCAATACCAGGTCAATGCGTGGAGTGGACAGAGCAAGCTCTATTTCCATCTCCCTGTTCTAAAAATCCATTTAATATATGGTCCCCAGATAGGGGACGTATCAGATATTAAACTGATAAGAACAGATTTTTTTTTTCAGTTGGCTACCCCCTCGCGGGGGTGTCAATGATTTATTTATAAAAATTTCAATTTTACAATAAAACACATTTTAGTTACATAGATAAATACAAAGAATTTTTACATTGTAACAATAGTAAAATCAAATTTTCATAAAATTTATGTAGAGGGACATGGGGCAAATCTTTATTTATTTGGAGTTCCAGTCAGTCACAAACCATTTATTTAGAAGGGTGGCATTCCTTTTTTTGTCTAGTAAAAAATAAATATACATCTCACTAAAACAAAGACCTAAAACATCATCAACCGATAAAACGTCGTGCTTAAAAAGGAGGATGTTCCTGGCCTTCCATAGAGCTTCTTTGGCGCAATTCATCGTCTTCCATGCAATTATCTTCTGACTCGCGGTTGGGCATCCAAAAAGTCCATATAAAATATCTTCATAGTTTAAGTCCTTTAGGTCCGCCATCTTCACCAAAAGAGGGAATATTTTTTTCCAAAATTGTTTTGCAAAGTCACATGTCCAAAAAATATGTCTTATAGTTTCCTCGGCCTGGCAGCCTTCCCTCGGGCAGACGGCAGACCTCGCGAATCCTCTTCTGTACTGGAATGCCCGGCATGGAAGACATTGATGAACGCAGCTCCAGGCCAGGTCCATCTGTGCATTAAAAAGATAAAACACATTAATCATTTTGAAAATAAAAGCACATCGTTGCGTATTAAAATTCTCTACATTGCTGACCGTCTCGCTCTCTCTCAGGTCTTTAATTATTTTCTTGCTGTTTTTAAGTTCGTTCACGGTCTTCCCTTTTAAATTGAAGAGAGCCACTATTTTTTCTAAAATTACGTAATTCGCTGGTAATTTAAAAGCGTATGGTGAGGATAAAATTATGTTGAACCAACCAAACCTCCGCATAAAAAACCCAGTATTAAAACGTAAAAAGTAAGACCAATAGTGCTCTTTAAAAAGGGAATTAAAACAGAAACTAAAGAACTTAATTAAAAGAAACCTATTAAAATCAGGAAAATCTTTGCCACCCTTTGGTTTGGACTTTATTACCGTTTCTCGTTTCAATTTCTCCATCCTGGAACTCCAAAAGAAGGTAAAACATGCTTTTGTTATTTTTCGTAATAAAACTGTTGGGGGAGGGAACACCATGCTTGTGTATAAAAGAAGGGGTAAAATGACCATTTTTATGATTAAAATTTTTCCCTCCATAGTGAGTTTCCTCATATTCCACATACAAATTTTATTGTTTACCTTCTGCGCCACCATGTCCCAACTTATAAAACCATTGTCGTGCTCACTGAAGGAGATACCTAAAACTTTAATAGTATCTGACACAGGAACGGGTACGTCTCTAAAAACCATGCTTCCTATGCTTAAAATATTACTTTTGCTGAAGTTTATTCTAAAACCGGAAGCACAGCAATAAAACTCAATTTGTTTAAGGGCTTTCTGAAGCGAGAGGGTGTCCCTACAAAGTATCGCCACATCATCCATGTACCCCACTGCTTTAGCCTCTACGCCGCCACCCCCCGGCAGGGGGACTCCACGTATCTGTTTGTCCCGGCGTATTGCGCATAGCAGAGGCTCTAGTGCACATATGAAAAGCAGTGGGGACAAGGGACACCCCTGCTTCACCCCAGAGTTTAAAAGAACGTCCTGTGTCTTAAAACCATTTACTAAAATTTTGCTTGTGCAATCTTTATAAAAGGCTTTAATAGATAGTAAAAAACCTTCAGGTATACCCATCCGCTCTAAAACCTTAAAAAGATAAAAGTGCGATACTCGGTCGAAAGCTTTTTGAAAATCTATGGATAAAATGGCTAATTTTCTGTTTCTAGATTTTGTGTCTTCAATCGCATCTTTTATTAAATTAATATTATCCCAGATGCTGCGGCCTGGCACCCCACACACCTGGTTAGAGTGTATGATGTGGGGTACTATGGCTTTTAAACGGTTTGCGCATAGTTTTGCCATTATTTTGTAGTCACTATTCAGAAGGGTTATTGGTCTCCAATTCTCTAAAACTGCGATGTCACCTTTCTTGTATAGCAAGGAGACCTCACCCTTCCGCCAGGACTTAGGCAGCATCTTGGAATGAAAGACTTCGGTAAAAAGGTTTAAGAGATCATCTTTTAAAATGTCATAAAATTTGACATAAAACTCGCTGGGTATACCGTCCGGGCCAGGAACTTTACCTGCTTTAAAACTCTTCACTGTTTCTAAAATCTCCTGCTCCGACAGTTCCTGCAATAAAAAATTCTGGGAGACAGGGTCTAAAACAGTGGTAATCTCCTTCAGCGAGTCACGCATAAAATCACGATCCACAGTTTTCACATTAAAAAGGTCAGTATAAAACTCATGAACTTTACTTAAAAGACCCTGTACATCCGACACCCCATCAATATTTTTAAGAATAGCTTTTTTATTGTTCATTTTCTTAAAAAAGTACCTGGAGCAGGTCTCGTTCTCTTCCACGTGTTGTATCCTAGAACGAAAAATAATTTCTTTGCCTTTCTGCTCCAGGCACTGAGCTATCTCTTTTTTTAAGTTGGTGATGTCGTCTTTTACATCTATCTCATGCTCTCTCATCTTGTACAGGGTCTGTAGGCGGGTGTTGAGGATTTTAAAAAAAGCTTGCTTCTCTCTTGCTTTTGCCACACTTTTTTTAATAAAAAATTCTTTTATTTTTCTTTTCATTTTCTCCCACCATGCGGTGATGGGAGCCCGTGTGTCTCTCACCCGCCTACTCTCTTTGTAAAATTCAATAAAATCTGTAAAAACCTGTGGATCATCTAAAAGGGAAACATTTAACTTCCAGGACTTTTTACTAATAATGTTATTAAAATCATGCTTTACATAAAATGATAAAAGCTTGTGATCAGAAAACACATTGGTTAAAACTTCACATTTAAAAGGCAGTAGATTCTCGTTACAAAAAATAAAATCTATCCTGGAGCTACAGGTGGTGTTGCTCCAGGTAACGCCGGCTTCCTCTGGACTGCTCCTGTTACATTCTTTATAAACGTCTTTTAACTTAAAATCACCCACCATATCTTTGAGCAGTCCAGAGGTCTTATCATAGTTCCTGCTTGTAGCACTGGTAAGCCGGCGTTCCCCCCTCAGGATACAATTAAAATCACCTGCGAGGATAAAAGGCTCAGTCGTGTTAATAAAAAGAGGTAAAATCGCTAACATTTCTGCTCTTTCATTTTTATCTGGTGAGCCGTAAAAATTTAAAAACTGCCATTTCACACCGTCAATAAAAGCCTTAACCAATAAAATACGTCCTGGAAGAATCTCTTGGATAAAATCGATTAAAACGTTTCCCTTAAAAAGAATGGCGACCCCTGCTGATCTGGACTCGTTAGATCCAGACCAGACTGATGGACCATACTTCCAATCCTCTTGGTATTTATGGTACTTCATCGTATGGGGAATGCCGCACTCCTGCAGGAAAAAAACAGAGGCTGCCAGGCCAGCTAAAAAGCTGAAGAGAGCAACCCTTCTAACTTTGGACTTGGCGCCCCTCACGTTGAGGGAGATTCCCTTTACTTCAGACATTGTGGAGATTAAAATAACGTCTTGATTTTAAAATAATAAATATTCGTGGAACTTAAAATCAGACATTTCCTCCACCAGCATTACCAGAATTCTCGTTTGCGCTCATATCCTCACCCTCGTCCGAATCGCCTGCAAAGAGGGACGAAAAGGGAGAGGAACTACCTTCACTGAGAGCCGTGCCAGCAACTCTTATCTCGTACAAGGGGAGCCCACTCTCGCTTAGCGTCACCTGGGTCTCAACTGGGTGACCACGTAGGTCCATTTCGGGTGGGTCCCCCAAGGGCCCCGCCTCTCCCCCCAGGCTCTGTTGACGCCGTCTTAGAGGGGGAGGTTGCGCACACGGCGGGGTGTCCGGTATCTGGGAGGGAACAGTGCCCACCCTCCTCACCAGGTCAGGTGAGGAGGTGGTCCTAGGAGGAGCCTCACTTTTCTTCACGGATGTGTCCATCTGCTCCTCCCCTGATTCCCTCCTACCAGCACGCTCCTGTTTTCCCTTTTTTCGGGGACCCACCGCTACCCAGTTCTCCTGCTCGGAGTCAGACTCCTGAGACCCAGGTACAGGAGCAGGCCCGGCACCCACTGGACAACCAGCCCTCTGGGATGCCACAGTATCATTGGTGGCCTGCTCCTTTTCCGCCTTCCTCTTAGCTTGCCTTTTATCTTTGGCGCTGGGCTCCATCCTTTCCTCAGAGGTTGCTGGCTGCGAGGCACCCGCTTTGGCTCCATTATTCCGCACCACTGAAGCCCAGGTGCCTCGCTGCTCCTTCGCGGCCCCGGCATGCTCCTCTCCCCGGGGGTGGGACTGGTCCGCTGGTGGAGCACGTGGGGGCGCCTCGGGTTGCTCATTTTCTTCGCCTCGGTACCTATGGGGACAAGAATAGTACAGATGACCAGTTTTTTGGCAAAAATTACATTTTTTCTCTTGTGAGCATTCTCTCATATTGTGCTCTTTGCTTCCACAGTTTCTACAGGTGACATCGCAGTTAAAACTGGTATGTCCATAGGTACCGCAGGCCCTGCAGAAGTTTGGCATCCCTGAAAAATAGAGGTCGCCATTCACATTTCCAATTTTAAAACGAGCCGGTGGTAATCTCGTTTCTTGGGTGGAGGGGTCCTTTATCAAAGTCACTAAAAACTTCCACTTGACGGTCCACACTCCACACTCGTTCATAACTCTCCCCAATAGTTTGACGTTCTTGAAGTAGGCAGCTAGAAATGCTGCCACTTCCATATCCTTCACATATGGGGAGTACATTTTAATCACAACGAGTTTGGTAATTTCAAAGGCATGTTCTACTACCTGGACTCCCGCTACCACGAGTTCACCTTTTCTCCTCTCAGCTCGGTCCATGGCATCACGGAGGATTCCTTCTCCCATAAAGGTTACATCAAATATTCCTCGTTTCGGGTAGTCCTGGATAGCCAAAATCTCGTTTTTGTGGACCGCCAGTAGTTCTTCCAAGATCGTGTTGACTAAAAATTTCACGCCACGTGGACCGCCTCCACCCTCTGCCACGATAAATCGTGCAGAGTTCTTTAGCCGGGCATACACCGGCACCGCATCTGGCTCGCCTGCCATTTCCGTGGCCAGGCCGAACCGCACAGCAAAAAGCTGCGCCCTATGGGGTCCTGAGACGTACCAAAGGGCTGGGGGGGGGATCGCAACTCGTTGCTCAGGACTAAGCCTCTCTCCCAAATAGCAGCACGGGGGTGAAGTCCAGGCGAACCTGGACGATCCCCCGAGGCCGAGAGAGAGGGTACCTGAGCACCTTCTGACTAAAAACCTCCTGTATAAATACACTTGGTCTTAGCCAAAAGGCCGAGAAGCGATAACCCGAATGGGCCTGGCGTTGACCGAGCCTGCCTAATACTGCTGTTCACCCCTTGCAGCGATTCAGCCTACTCCTAGGCAATTCCACGGGGCCCTGCAGGCGCGCACACACTCACAGCTACTAAGCGGGAGGTGAATAAAGGCCGGAGAGGAAGCAAGACAGGATTTGCTTCTTTTGCTTGCACCACAATGCAGTGCTGAAAGAGGAGGAATCTACATAAAAACGCCTTCCTGGCAACGCCCAAATGCCCTCCTGCCATGCAGATAAACACTGGCAGCGGCAGCAAGTGCATGCCCACAGCCACCCCTTGTTCCTTCACACCTTGTATCAGCTTTAATCCAGTCCAGTCCGGTGCTGCCTGCTGAGCAGCACTGACCAACACTGCCTGGGCCCAGGCTTTTATCTCTGAGGCCCCATTATGATGTCAGAAAGCTGGCTCTGGAATCCTGAGGGCTCCACTATGACACGTGCAAAGTTCCGTCTGAACTTTATATAAGACGGTGAGGCTCAGTCAGTCACTCAGTGTTGCCTGAGAGGGCAACACTGCAACAGCCGGCCGCCAGGCTGTCTTTTTTTGCACAGCTAGTTGCCTCCAGGAGGCCACAAGAGGGAGACAAGGGACTGCAAAGTGGAAAATAGGCATCCACCAACTTTACAGACAACTTCTCCTTGCTCCTACAACCTCCATCCTTGCACAGTTTGTTATTCTTCTAGGTAACATAGTAACAAATCCAAATTGCTGCTCTCTTTGTAGGCAAGCAAGGCTTTGTTGCAACTGCAATTCTTACTTCTTCTTGAAATGTAGGGACGACAGTACATTCCATCACATCCATCTAGTGTACACAGGTAGGTCCATTGTGGCGGGCAGGCGAGCGGGCGGGCGGGCTGCTTTATTGGCTGTTTGCTGTTCCCCTACTCCACTCCACTATTTGACTGTGGTGCTGCATCAATCAATCAATCAATCAATCAATCAATCAATCAATCAATCAATCAATCAATCAGTGGCTGGCTCAGGTGCAGCTCTTTAACTTACCTAAAAGGGAGGGCGGAGAGAAGACAAGGAAGGTGAATGAGATGTTCCAATGTGAAATGCCGGAAATACAGAAACACAGACGACACACAACAAGAGGTGGCAATCTATTCATTAATTGCATTTAATCAATGAGCTCATTATCACACATGACTGTACAAATGCATTGTCCAACAGGTGTTGAAATAATGGGATTAAAAGGGGAGATCCCTTCAGAAAGACAAAAACAATAGCAAACACAAATAGCACTTTTGGAATCTGATTTTAGTAAACACATAAGGGAAGGGTGCACCGGTCCTGGAAATACTTCAATACCAGGTCAATGCGTGGAGTGGACAGAGCAAGCTCTATTTCCATCTCCCTGTTCTAAAAATCCATTTAATATATGGTCCCCAGATAGGGGACGTATCAGATATTAAACTGATAAGAACAGATTTTTTTTTTCAGTTGGCTACCCCTTTGCAGGGGTGTCAATGATTTATTGATAAAAAAAATTCAATTTTACAATAAAATACTTTTTGGTTACATAGATAGATAAAAAATTTTTTTACATTGTAACAATAGTAAAATCAAATTTCCTTAAAATTTATGTAGGGGGACATGGGGCAAATCTTTATTTATTTGGAGTTCCAGTCAGTCACAAACCATTTATTTAGAAGGGTGGCATTCCTTTTTTTGTCTGATAAAAAATAAATATACATCTCACTAAAACAAAGACCTAAAACATCATCAACCGATAAAACGTCGTGCTTAAAAAGGAGGATGTTCCTGGCCTTCCATAGAGCTTCTTTGGCGCAATTCATCGTCTTCCATGCAATTATCTTCTGACTCACGGTTGGGCATCCAAAAAGTCCATATAAAATATCTTCATAGTTTAAGTCCTTTAGGTCCGCCATCTTCACCAAAAGAGGGAATATTTTTTTCCAAAATTGTTTTGCAAAGTCACATGTCCAAAAAATATGTCTTATAGTTTCCTCGGCCTGGCAGCCTTCCCTCGGGCAGACGGCAGACCTCGCGAATCCTCTTCTGTACTGGAATGCCCGGCATGGAAGACATTGATGAACGCAGCTCCAGGCCAGGTCCATCTGTGCATTAAAAAGATAAAACACATTAATCATTTTGAAAATAAAAGCACATCGTTGCGTATTAAAATTCTCTACATTGCTGACCGTCTCGCTCTCTCTCAGGTCTTTAATTATTTTTTTGCTGTTTTTAAGCTCGTTCACGGTCTTCCCTTTTAAATTGAAGAGAGCCACTATTTTTTCTAAAATTACGTAATTCGCTGGTAATTTAAAAGCGTATGGTGAGGATAAAATTATGTTGAACCAACCAAACCTCCGCATAAAAAACCCAGTATTAAAACGTAAAAAGTAAGACCAATAGTGCTCTTTAAAAAGGGAATTAAAACAGAAACTAAAGAACTTAATTAAAAGAAACCTATTAAAATCAGGGAAATCTTTGCCACCCTTTGGTTTGGACTTTATTACCGTTTCTCGTTTCAATTTCTCCATCCTGGAACTCCAAAAGAAGGTAAAACATGCTTTTGTTATTTTTCGTAATAAAACTGTTGGGGGAGGGAACACCATGCTCGTGTATAAAAGAAGGGGTAAAATGACCATTTTTATGATTAAAATTTTTCCCTCCATAGTGAGTTTCCTCATATTCCACATACAAATTTTATTGTTTACCTTCTGCGCCACCATGTCCCAACTTATAAAACCATTGTCGTGCTCACTGAAGGAGATACCTAAAACTTTAATAGTATCTGACACAGGAACGGGTACGTCTCTAAAAACCATGCTTCCTATGCTTAAAATATTACTTTTGCTGAAGTTTATTCTAAAACCGGAAGCACAGCAATAAAACTCAATTTGTTTTAGGGCTTTCTGAAGCGAGAGGGTGTCCCTACAAAGTATCGCCACATCATCCATGTACCCCACTGCTTTAGCCTCTATGCCGCCACCCCCCGGCAGGGGGACTCCACGTATCTGTTTGTCCCGGCGTATTGCGCATAGCAGAGGCTCTAGTGCACATATGAAAAGCAGTGGGGACAAGGGACACCCCTGCTTCACCCCAGAGTTTAAAAGAACGTCCTGTGTCTTAAAACCATTTACTAAAATTTTGCTTGTGCAATCTTTATAAAAGGCTTTAATAGATAATAAAAAACCTTCAGGTATACCCATCCGCTCTAAAACCTTAAAAAGATAAAAGTGCGATACTCGGTCGAAAGCTTTTTGAAAATCTATGGATAAAATGGCTAATTTACCTTTTCTAGATTTTGTGTCTTCAATCGCATCTTTTATTAAATTAATATTATCCCAGATGCTGCGGCCTGGCACCCCACACACCTGGTTAGAGTGTATGATGTGGGGTACTATGGCTTTTAAACGGTTTGCGCATAGTTTTGACATTATTTTGTAGTCACTATTCAGAAGGGTTATTGGTCTCCAATTCTCTAAAACTGCGATGTCACCTTTCTTGTATAGCAAGGAGACCTCACCCTTCCGCCAGGACTTAGGCAGCATCTTGGAATGAAAGACTTCGGTAAAAAGGTTTAAGAGATCATCTTTTAAAATATCATAAAATTTGACATAAAACTCGCTGGGTATACCGTCCGGGCCAGGAACTTTACCTGCTTTAAAACTCTTCACTGTCTCTAAAATCTCCTGCTCCGACAGTTCCTGCAATAAAAAATTCTGGGAGACAGGGTCTAAAACAGTGGTAATCTCCTTCAGCGAGTCACGCATAAAATCACGATCCACAGTTTTCACATTAAAAAGGTCAGTATAAAACTCATGAACTTTACTTAAAAGACCCTGTACATCCGACACCCCATCAATATTTTTAAGAATAGCTTTTTTATTGTTCATTTTCTTAAAAAAGTACCTGGAGCAGGTCTCGTTCTCTTCCACGTGCTGTACTTTAGAACGAAATATAATTTCTTTACCTTTCTGCTCCAGGCACTGAGCTATCTCTTTTTTTAAGTTGGCGATGTCGTCTTGTACCTCTATCTCGTGTTCTCTCATCTTGTACAGGGTCTGTAGGCGGGTGTTGAGAATTTTTAAAAAAGCTTGCTTCTCTCTGGCTTTCGCCACGCTTTTTTTAATAAAAAATTCTTTTATTTTCCTTTTCATTTTCTCCCACCATGCGGTGATGGGAGCCCGTGTGTCTCTCACCCGCCTACTCTCTTTGTAAAATTCAATAAAATCTGTAAAAACCTGTGGATCATCTAAAAGGGAAACATTTAACTTCCAGGACTTTTTACTAATAATGTTATTAAAATCACGCTTTACATAAAATGATAAAAGCTTGTGATCGGAAAAAACATTGGTTAAAACTTCACATTTAAAAGGCAGTAGATTCTCATTACAAAATATAAAATCTATCCTGGAGCTACAGGTGGCGTTGCTCCAGGTAACGCCGGCTTCCTCTGGACTGCTCCTGTTACACTCTTTATAAACGTCTTTTAATTTAAAATCACCCACCATATCTTTGAGCAGTCCAGAGGTCTTGTCAAAGTTTCTGCTTGTAGCGCTGGTAAGCCGGCGTTCCCCCCTCAGGATACAATTAAAATCACCTGCGAGGATAAAAGGCTCAGTCGTGTTAATAAAAAGAGGTAAAATCGCTAACATTTCTGCTCTTTCATTTTTATCTGGTGAGCCGTAAAAATTTAAAAACTGCCATTTCACACCGTCAATAAAAGCCTTAACCAATAAAATACGTCCTGGAAGAATCTCTTGGATAAAATCGATTAAAACGTTTCCCTTAAAAAGAATGGCGACCCCTGCTGATCTGGACTCGTTAGATCCAGACCAGACTGATGGACCATACTTCCAATCCTCTTGGTATTTATGGTACTTCATCATATGGGGAATGCCGCACTCCTGCAGGAAAAAAACAGAGGCTGCCAGGCCAGCTAAAAAGCTGAAGAGAGCAACCCTTCTAACTTTGGACTTGGCGCCCCTCACGTTGAGGGAGATTCCCTTTACTTCTGACATTGTGGAGATTAAAATAGCGTCTTGATTTTAAAATAATAAATATTCGTGGAACTTAAAATCAGACATTTCCTCCACCAGCATTACCAGAACTCTCGTTTGCGCTCATATCCCCACCCTCGTCCGAATCGCCTGCAAAGAGGGACGAAAAGGGAGAGGAACTACCTTCACTGAGAGCCGTGCCAGCAACTCTTATCTCGTACAAGGGGAGCCCACTCTCGCTTAGCGTCACCTGGGTCTCCACTGGGTGACCACGTAGGTCCATTTCGGGTGGGTCCCCCAAGGGCCCCGCCTCTCCCCCCAGGCTCTGTTGACGCCGTCTTAGAGGGGGAGGTTGCGCACACGGCGGGGTGTCCGGTATCTGGGAGGGAACAGTGCCCACCCTCCTCACCAGGTCAGGCGAGGAGGTGGTCCTAGGAGGAGCCTCACTTTTCTTCACGTATGTGTCCATCTGCTCCTCCCCTGATTCCCTCCTACCAGCATGCTCCTGTTTTCCCTTTTTTCGGGGACCCACCGCTACCCAGTTCTCCTGCTCGGAGTCAGACTCCTGAGACCCAGGTACAGGAGCAGGCCCGGCACCCACTGGACAACCAGCCCTCTGGGATGCCACAGTATCATTGGTGGCCTGCTCCTTTTCCGCCTTTCGCTTAGCTTGCCTTTTGTCATTGGCGCTGGGCTCCTTCCTTTCCTCAGAGGTTGCTGGCTGCGAGGCACCTGCTTTGGCTCCATTACTCCGCACCACTGAAGCCCAGGTGCCTCGCTGCTCCTTCGCGGCCCCGGCATGCTCCTCTCCCCGGGGGTGGGACTGGTCTGCTGGTGGAGCACGTGGGGGCGCCTCGGGTTGCTCATTTTCTTCGCCTCGGTACCTATGGGGACAAGAATAGTACAAATGACCAGTTTTTTGGCAAAAATTACATTTTTTCTCTTGTGAGCACTCTCTCATATTGTGCTCTTTGCTTCCACAGTTTCTACAGGTGACATCGCAGTTAAAACTGGTATGTCCATAAGTACCGCAGGCCCTGCAGAAGTTTGGCATCCCTGAAAAATAGAGGTCGCCATTCACATTTCCAATTTTAAAACGAGCCGGTGGTAATCTCGTTTCCTGGGTGGAGGGGTCCTTTATCAATGTTACTAAGAACTTCCACTTGACGGTCCACACTCCACACTCGTTCATAACTCTCCCCAACAGTTTGACATTCTTGAAGTAGGCAGCTAAGAATGCTGCCACTTCCATATCCTTCACATATGGGGAGTACATTTTAATCACCACGAGTTTCGTAATTTCGAAGGCATGTTCTACTACCTGGACTCCCGCTACCACGAGTTCACCTTTTCTCCTCTCAGCTCGGTCCATGGCATCACGGAGGATTCCTTCTCCCATAAAGGTGACGTCGAAAATTCCTCGTTTCGGGTAGTCCTGGATTGCCAAAATCTCGTTCTTGTGGACCGCCAGTAGTTCTTCCAAGATCTTGTGGACCAAGAATTTTACGCCACGTGGACCGCCTCCACCCTCTGCCACGATAAATCGGGCAGAGTTCCTTAGCCGGGCATACACCGGCACCGCATCTGGCTCGCCTGCCATTTCCGTGGCCAGGCCGAACCGCACAGCAAAAAGCTGCGCCCTATGGGGTCCTGAGACGTACCAAAGGGCTGGGGGGGGATCGCAACTCGTTGCTCAGGACTAAGCCTCTCTCCCAAATAGCAGCACGGGGGTGAAGTCCAGGCGAACCTGGACGATCCCCCGAGGCCGAGAGAGAGGGTACCTGAGCACCTTCTGACTAAAAACCTCCTGTATAAATACACTTGGTCTTAGCCAAAAGGCCGAGAAGCGATAACCCGAATGGGCCTGGCGTTGACCGAGCCTGCCTAATACTGCTGTTCACCCCTTGCAGCGATTCAGCCTACTCCTAGGCAATTCCACGGGGCCCTGCAGGCGCGCACACACTCACAGCTACTAAGCGGGAGGTGAATAAAGGCCGGAGAGGAAGCAAGACAGGATTTGCTTCTTTTGCTTGCACCACAATGCAGTGCTGAAAGAGGAGGAATCTACATAAAAACGCCTTCCTGGCAACGCCCAAATGCCCTCCTGCCATGCAGATAAACACTGGCAGCGGCAGCAAGTGCATGCCCACAGCCACCCCTTGTTCCTTCACACCTTGTATCAGCTTTAATCCAGTCCAGTCCGGTGCTGCCTGCTGAGCAGCACTGACCAACACTGCCTGGGCCCAGGCTTTTATCTCTGAGGCCCCATTATGATGTCAGAAAGCTGGCTCTGGAATCCTGAGGGCTCCACTATGACACGTGCAAAGTTCCGTCTGAACTTTATATAAGACGGTGAGGCTCAGTCAGTCACTCAGTGTTGCCTGAGAGGGCAACACTGCAACAGCCGGCCGCCAGGCTGTCTTTTTTTGCACAGCTAGTTGCCTCCAGGAGGCCACAAGAGGGAGACAAGGGACTGCAAAGTGGAAAATAGGCATCCACCAACTTTACAGACAACTTCTCCTTGCTCCTACAACCTCCATCCTTGCACAGTTTGTTATTCTTCTAGGTAACATAGTAACAAATCCAAATTGCTGCTCTCTTTGTAGGCAAGCAAGGCTTTGTTGCAACTGCAATTCTTACTTCTTCTTGAAATGTAGGGACGACAGTACATTCCATCACATCCATCTAGTGTACACAGGTAGGTCCATTGTGGCGGGCAGGCGAGCGGGCGGGCGGGCTGCTTTATTGGCTGTTTGCTGTTCCCCTACTCCACTCCACTATTTGACTGTGGTGCTGCATCAATCAATCAATCAATCAATCAATCAATCAATCAATCAATCAATCAATCAATCAGTGGCTGGCTCAGGTGCAGCTCTTTAACTTACCTAAAAGGGAGGGCGGAGAGAAGACAAGGAAGGTGAATGAGCTGTTCCAATGTGAAATGCCGGAAATACAGAAACACAGACGACACACAACAAGAGGTGGCAATCTATTCATTAATTGCATTTAATCAATGAGCTCATTATCACACATGACTGTACAAATGCATTGTCCAACAGGTGTTGAAATAATGGGATTAAAAGGGGAGATCCCTTCAGAAAGACAAAAACAATAGCAAACACAAATAGCACTTTTGGAATCTGATTTTAGTAAACACATAAGGGAAGGGTGCACCGGTCCTGGAAATACTGCAATACCAGGTCAATGCGTGGAGTGGACAGAGCAAGCTCTATTTCCATCTCCCTGTTCTAAAAATCCATTTAATATATGGTCCCCAGATAGGGGACGTATCAGATATTAAACTGATAAGAACAGATTTTTTTTTTTAAGTTGGCTACCCCCTGGCGGGGGTGTCAATGATTTATTACTTAAAATTCAAAAAATATTTACAATGAATTACAGCTTTTTACAATGAATTACAGTAATAAAATCAATTTACATAAAAACACATAAAAGGGGACATGGTGGCAAATTCTTATATATTGGAGTTCCATTCTTTTACAAACCATTTATTTGAAAGGGTGGCATTTCTTTTTTTATCTAATAAATAATAAATGTACATCTCGCTAAAACAAAGACCTAAAACATCGTCAACAGATAAAACATCGTGCTTAAAAATCAGGATGTTCCTGGCCTTCCACAGAGCTTCTTTTACGCAGTTCATCGTCTTCCATGCAATAGTCTTTTGGTTCGCGGTTGGGCATCCAAAGAGTCCATATAAAATCATTTCGTAAGTCAAGTCCTTTAGGTCTGCCATCTTCTTCATTAGAGGGAATATCTTTATCCAAATATGTTTAGTAAAATCGCAAGTCCAAAAAATATGACGCACGGTCTCCTCAGCCTGGCAGCCTTCCCTCGGACAGATGGCAGACCTCGCGAATCCTCTCCTGAATTGGAATGCCCGGCATGGAAGACATTGATGAACGCAGCTCCAGGCCAGGTCCATCTGTGTATTAAAAAGATAAAACACATTAACCATTTTGAAGATAAAAGCACAGCGTTCATTATTAAAATTTTCAATATTAGTGACGACTTCATTTCCTCTTATGTCTTTTATAAGTTTCTTACTGTTTATCATGTCATTAAAATTTTTCCCTTTAAAATTAAACAAGGCCACTATTTTCTCTAAAATCACGTAATTTGCTGGTAGATTAAAAGCATAAGGTGAGGTTAAAACAATTTCAAACCACCCCATCCTTCGCATAAAAAACCCAGTATTAAAACGTAGAAAATAAGACCAATGATGTTGTTTAAAAAGAGAATTAAGACAGAAACAAAAGTACTTGATTAAAAGAAACCTATTAAAATCTGGAAAGTCTTTGCCACCCTTTGGTTTGATTTTCATTACCGTCTCACGTTTAAGTTTCTCCATTCTGGAACTCCAAAAGAAGGTAAAACAAGCTTTAGTAATTTTTCTTAATAAAACCGTGGGAGGAGGGAAAACCATGCTTAAGTATAAAAGCAAAGGTAAAATTATCATTTTAATTATTAAAATTTTTCCCTCCATGGTAAGCTTCCTCATGTTCCACATGCATATTTTTTGATTTACCTTCTGCGCCACCATGTCCCAACTGATAAAACCATTGTCGTACCCACTGAAGGAGACACCTAAAATTTTAATATTATCAGACACAGGAACCGGTATATCTCTAAGAGCCATGCTTCCTATGTTTAAAATATGACTCTTGCTGAAGTTTACTTTAAAACCGGAAGCACAGCAGTAAAACTCGATTTGCCTAAGGGTTCTCTGAAGCGACAGGGCGTCCCTACATAAAACCGCCACATCATCCATGTACCCCACTGCTTTGGCCTCTACGCCGCCTCCCCCGGGCAGGGGGACTCCACGGATACACTTATCGCGGCGAATTGCGCATAACAGAGGCTCCAATGCACATATAAAAAGCAGTGGGGACAAGGGACACCCCTGCTTCACCCCAGAGTTTAAAAATACGTCCTGTGTCTTAAAACCATTCACTAAAATTTTGCTGGTGCATTCTCTGTAAAAGGCTTTAATAGATAATAAAAATCCTTCAGGTATACCCATACGTTCTAAAACCTTAAAAAGATAAAAATGAGAGACACGGTCGAACGCCTTCTCAAAGTCTATAGATAAAATGGCTAATTTAACTTTTCTAGACCTCGTGTCCTCAATCACGTCTTTTATTAGGTTTAAATTATCCCAGATGCTGCGGCCTGGCACCCCACACACCTGGTCAGAGTGTATAATGTGGGGTATTATGGCTTTTAATCTATTTGCACATATTTTAGCCATAATTTTATAGTCGCTATTTAGAAGGGTTATTGGTCTCCAATTCTTTAAAACTGCGATGTCACCCGTCTTATACAGCAGGGAGACCTCACCCTTCCGCCAGGACTTAGGCAGCATCTTGGAATTAAAAACATCAGAAAAAAGGTTAAAAAGATCCTCTTTTAAAATGTCATAAAATTTTACATAAAACTCACTGGGTATACCGTCCGGTCCGGGAACTTTCCCTGTTTTAAAACTCTTAACAGTTTCTAAAACCTCCTGCTCCGTCAGCTCCTGTAATAAAAAATTCTGGGAGACAGGGTCTAAAACAGTAGTAATCTCCTTCAGTGAGTCACGCATAAAATTATGATCCACAGTCTTAACATTAAAAAGGTCAGTGTA
Organism: Rhinoderma darwinii; assembly: GCF_050947455.1. Lineage (NCBI taxonomy): Eukaryota > Metazoa > Chordata > Amphibia > Anura > Rhinodermatidae > Rhinoderma > Rhinoderma darwinii. The sequence continues at coordinate 212,993,882 of NC_134691.1, forward strand.
AAACTCATGAACTTTACTTAAAAGACCCTGTACATCTGACACCCCTTCTATATTTTTGATAATTGCCTTTTTGTTATTTATTTTCTTAAAAAAGTACCTGGAGCAGGTCTCGTTCTCCTCCACATGTTGTATTTTTGAACGGAATATAATCTCTTTACCTTTCTGCTCCAGGCACTGGGCTATCTCCTTTTTCAAATTGGTGATGTCATCTTTAACGTCTATGTCATGATCTTGCATTTTGTACAGGGTCTGCAGACGGGTATTGAGAATTTTAAAAAAAGCGTATTTCTCTTTGGCTTTCGCCACGCTTTTCTTAATAAAAAAATCTTTTATTTTCTTTTTCATTTTCTCCCACCATGCACTGATGGGAGTACGTGTGTCTCTTACCCGCCTGCTTTCTTGGTAAAATTCAATAAAATCTGCTAAAACCTGTGGATCGTCTAAAAGGGAAACATTCATCTTCCAGGACTTTTTACATACAATATTATTAAGATCATGCTTTACTTTAAAAGATAAAAGCCTGTGATCTGAAAACACATTGGTTAAAACTTCACAATTAAAAGGCAGTAAATTTTCAGAACAAAAGATAAAATCAATCCTGGAGCTACAGGTGGCGTTGCTCCAGGTAACGCCGGCTTCCTCTGGACTGCTCCTGTTACATTCTTTGTATATGTCTTTTAATTTAAAATCAGTCACGATATCCTTGAGCAGTCCAGAGGTCTTGTCATAGTTCCTACTCGTACTGTTGGTAAGCCGGCGTTCTCCTCTCAGGATACAATTAAAATCACCTGCGAGGATAAAAGGCTCAGATGTGTTGATAAAAAGCGGTAAAATCTCCAGCATCCTCGCTCTTTCGTTCTTTTCTGGTGATCCGTAAAAATTTAAAAACTGCCACTTTACACCATCAATAAAAGCTTTAACCATTAAAATACGTCCTGGTAAGATTTCTTGAATAAAATCAATTAAAACGTTTCCCTTAAAAAGAATGGCGACCCCTGCTGATCTGGACTCGTTGGATCCAGACCAGACGGATGGACCATACTTCCAATCCTTTTTGTAATTTTCATATCTCATTGTATGGGGAATGCCGCACTCCTGCAGGAAAAATACAGAGGCTGCCAGGCAAGATAAAAAATTGAAGAGAGCAACCCTTCTCACTTTTGACTTGGCGCCCCTCACGTTGAGGGAGATTCCCATGAGCTCAGACATCGTGGAGAGTTAAAGCAAAATTCTGATTTTAAAATAATAAATAATAGGCGTACTTAAAATCAGATTGCTCCTTCACCAGCAATACCCGAAACCTCACTTGAACTCATGGCCCCGCCCTCATCCGACTCAACTGAAAAGAGGGACGAGGCAGGAGAAGAACTACTGTCGCTGAGAGCTGAGCCAGCAACACTCACCTCGTACACGGGGAGCCCAGACTCGCACAGCCTCACCTGGGTCTCTCTCGGTTGACCGACTGGGTCCATGTCTGGTGGGTCCCCCAAGGGCCCCGCCTCTCCCCCCTGGGCCCGTGAAGGCCGGTCTAGAGGGGGAGGTTGTGCGCATGGCGGGGTGTCCGATAATACGGAGGGAGCAGTGCCCGTCCTCCTCACCAGTGCAGGCGAGGAGGGGGTCCCAGGAGGAGCCACATCTTTCCGCACGGATGTATCCATCTGCTCCTCCCCTGTCTCCCTCCTACTGGCACGTTCTTGCTTCCCCTTTTTACGGGGACCCACCTGTACCCAGTTTTCTCCTTCCGAGTCGGTCTCTAGAGATCCAGGATTAGGAGCAGGCCCGGCACCGCCTGAGCAACCAGCCGTCTGGGATGCCACAGGTTCATCGATGGCCTGCTCCTTTTCTGCCTTCCTCTTGGCCTGCCGTTTTTCCTTGGCGCTGGGCTCATTTTTATCCCCTGAGGTCGCTGGCTGAGAGGCACCTGTTTTGGCTTCGGCTAGCCGTACTCTTGAAGCCCAGGTACCTCTCTGCTCTTTCGCCGCAACAGCTTGTTCTCCTCCTTGAGGACGGGACTGCTCTGCTGGTGGAGCACGTGGGGGCACCTCGGGTTGCTCATCTTCTTCGCCTCGGTACCTATGTGGACAAGCATAATAAAGATGACCAGTTTTTTGACAAAAATTGCATTTTTTCTCTTCTGTACATTCTCTCATTGTGTGTTGTTTACTTCCACAGTTCCTGCAGGTGACATCGCAGTTAAAACTGGTATGTCCATAGGTACCGCAGGCCCTGCAGAAGTTTGGCATTCCTGAGAAATAGAGGTCGCCATTCACATTCCCAAGTTTAAAACGAGCAGGTGGTAGCTTCGTTTCTTGGGTGGAGGGGTCCTTTATTAGCGTAACAATAAATTTCCATTTGACGGTCCACACACCGCACTCGTTCATAACTCTCCCCAGCAGCTTAACGTTCTTAAAGTATGCAGCAAGAAACGCCGCCACTTCCTGATCTTTCACGTATGGGGAATACATTTTAATCACTACGAGTTTGGTTACTTCAAAAGCGTGTTCAATTACCTGGACTCCCAAGGCCATGAGTTCACCTTGTTGCCTCTCAGCTTTTCCCATGGCATCACGGAGGATTCCTTCTCCCATAAAAGTCACGTCGTACACTCCACGCCTTGGGTAGTCCTGGATCGCCAAAATCTCGTTCTTGTGGACCGCCAACCGCTTTTCCAAAATATCGTGGACAAGGAACTTGAGACCACGAGGACCGCCTCCACCCTCTGCCAAGATAAATCTTGCAGTATTCCGCAACCGGGCGTATACCGGTACCGCATCAGGTCCGCCTGCCATTTGCGTGGCCAGGTCGGTACCGCACAGCTTGCGCTGCGCCCTTTGGGTTCAAGGAGACACACCAAAGGGCTGGGGGGGGATCGCAACTCGTTGCTCAGGACTAAGCCTCTCTCCCAAATAGCAGCACGGGGGTGAAGTCCAGGCGAACCTGGACGATCCCCCGAGGCCGAGAGAGAGGGTACCTGAGCACCTTCTGACTAAAAACCTCCTGTATAAATACACTTGGTCTTAGCCAAAAGGCCGAGAAGCGATAACCCGAATGGGCCTGGCGTTGACCGAGCCTGCCTAATACTGCTGTTCACCCCTTGCAGCGATTCAGCCTACTCCTAGGCAATTCCACGGGGCCCTGCAGGCGCGCACACACTCACAGCTACTAAGCGGGAGGTGAATAAAGGCCGGAGAGGAAGCAAGACAGGATTTGCTTCTTTTGCTTGCACCACAATGCAGTGCTGAAAGAGGAGGAATCTACATAAAAACGCCTTCCTGGCAACGCCCAAATGCCCTCCTGCCATGCAGATAAACACTGGCAGCGGCAGCAAGTGCATGCCCACAGCCACCCCTTGTTCCTTCACACCTTGTATCAGCTTTAATCCAGTCCAGTCCGGTGCTGCCTGCTGAGCAGCACTGACCAACACTGCCTGGGCCCAGGCTTTTATCTCTGAGGCCCCATTATGATGTCAGAAAGCTGGCTCTGGAATCCTGAGGGCTCCACTATGACACGTGCAAAGTTCCGTCTGAACTTTATATAAGACGGTGAGGCTCAGTCAGTCACTCAGTGTTGCCTGAGAGGGCAACACTGCAACAGCCGGCCGCCAGGCTGTCTTTTTTTGCACAGCTAGTTGCCTCCAGGAGGCCACAAGAGGGAGACAAGGGACTGCAAAGTGGAAAATAGGCATCCACCAACTTTACAGACAACTTCTCCTTGCTCCTACAACCTCCATCCTTGCACAGTTTGTTATTCTTCTAGGTAACATAGTAACAAATCCAAATTGCTGCTCTCTTTGTAGGCAAGCAAGGCTTTGTTGCAACTGCAATTCTTACTTCTTCTTGAAATGTAGGGACGACAGTACATTCCATCACATCCATCTAGTGTACACAGGTAGGTCCATTGTGGCGGGCAGGCGAGCGGGCGGGCGGGCTGCTTTATTGGCTGTTTGCTGTTCCCCTACTCCACTCCACTATTTGACTGTGGTGCTGCATCAATCAATCAATCAATCAATCAATCAATCAATCAATCAATCAATCAATCAGTGGCTGGCTCAGGTGCAGCTCTTTAACTTACCTAAAAGGGAGGGCGGAGAGAAGACAAGGAAGGTGAATGAGCTGTTCCAATGTGAAATGCCGGAAATACAGAAACACAGACGACACACAACAAGAGGTGGCAATCTATTCATTAATTGCATTTAATCAATGAGCTCATTATCACACATGACTGTACAAATGCATTGTCCAACAGGTGTTGAAATAATGGGATTAAAAGGGGAGATCCCTTCAGAAAGACAAAAACAATAGCAAACACAAATAGCACTTTTGGAATCTGATTTTAGTAAACACATAAGGGAAGGGTGCACCGGTCCTGGAAATACTGCAATACCAGGTCAATGCGTGGAGTGGACAGAGCAAGCTCTATTTCCATCTCCCTGTTCTAAAAATCCATTTAATATATGGTCCCCAGATAGGGGACGTATCAGATATTAAACTGATAAGAACAGATTTTTTTTTTTTCAGTTGGCTACCCCCTCGCGGGGGTGTCAATGATTTATTTATAAAAATTTCAATTTTACAATAAAACACATTTTAGTTACATAGATAAATACAAAGAATTTTTACATTGTAACAATAGTAAAATCAAATTTTCATAAAATTTATGTAGAGGGACATGGGGCAAATCTTTATTTATTTGGAGTTCCAGTCAGTCACAAACCATTTATTTAGAAGGGTGGCATTCCTTTTTTTGTCTAGTAAAAAATAAATATACATCTCACTAAAACAAAGACCTAAAACTTCATCAACCGATAAAACGTCGTGCTTAAAAAGGAGGATGTTCCTGGCCTTCCATAGAGCTTCTTTGGCGCAATTCATCGTCTTCCATGCAATTATCTTCTGACTCGCGGTTGGGCATCCAAAAAGTCCATATAAAATATCTTCATAGTTTAAGTCCTTTAGGTCTGCCATCTTCACCAAAAGAGGGAATATTTTTTTCCAAAATTGTTTTGCAAAGTCACATGTCCAAAAAATATGTCTTATAGTTTCCTCGGCCTGGCAGCCTTCCCTCGGGCAGACGGCAGACCTCGCGAATCCTCTTCTGTACTGGAATGCCCGGCATGGAAGACATTGATGAACGCAGCTCCAGGCCAGGTCCATCTGTGCATTAAAAAGATAAAACACATTAATCATTTTGAAAATAAAAGCACATCGTTGCGTATTAAAATTCTCTACATTGCTGACCGTCTCGCTCTCTCTCAGGTCTTTAATTATTTTCTTGCTGTTTTTAAGTTCGTTCACGGTCTTCCCTTTTAAATTGAAGAGAGCCACTATTTTTTCTAAAATTACGTAATTCGCTGGTAATTTAAAAGCGTATGGTGAGGATAAAATTATGTTGAACCAACCAAACCTCCGCATAAAAAACCCAGTATTAAAACGTAAAAAGTAAGACCAATAGTGCTCTTTAAAAAGGGAATTAAAACAGAAACTAAAGAACTTAATTAAAAGAAACCTATTAAAATCAGGAAAATCTTTGCCACCCTTTGGTTTGGACTTTATTACCGTTTCTCGTTTCAATTTCTCCATCCTGGAACTCCAAAAGAAGGTAAAACATGCTTTTGTTATTTTTCGTAATAAAACTGTTGGGGGAGGGAACACCATGCTTGTGTATAAAAGAAGGGGTAAAATGACCATTTTTATGATTAAAATTTTTCCCTCCATAGTGAGTTTCCTCATATTCCACATACAAATTTTATTGTTTACCTTCTGCGCCACCATGTCCCAACTTATAAAACCATTGTCGTGCTCACTGAAGGAGATACCTAAAACTTTAATAGTATCTGACACAGGAACGGGTACGTCTCTAAAAACCATGCTTCCTATGCTTAAAATATTACTTTTGCTGAAGTTTATTCTAAAACCGGAAGCACAGCAATAAAACTCAATTTGTTTAAGGGCTTTCTGAAGCGAGAGGGTGTCCCTACAAAGTATCGCCACATCATCCATGTACCCCACTGCTTTAGCCTCTACGCCGCCACCCCCCGGCAGGGGGACTCCACGTATCTGTTTGTCCCGGCGTATTGCGCATAGCAGAGGCTCTAGTGCACATATGAAAAGCAGTGGGGACAAGGGACACCCCTGCTTCACCCCAGAGTTTAAAAGAACGTCCTGTGTCTTAAAACCATTTACTAAAATTTTGCTTGTGCAATCTTTATAAAAGGCTTTAATAGATAGTAAAAAACCTTCAGGTATACCCATCCGCTCTAAAACCTTAAAAAGATAAAAGTGCGATACTCGGTCGAAAGCTTTTTGAAAATCTATGGATAAAATGGCTAATTTTCTGTTTCTAGATTTTGTGTCTTCAATCGCATCTTTTATTAAATTAATATTATCCCAGATGCTGCGGCCTGGCACCCCACACACCTGGTTAGAGTGTATGATGTGGGGTACTATGGCTTTTAAACGGTTTGCGCATAGTTTTGCCATTATTTTGTAGTCACTATTCAGAAGGGTTATTGGTCTCCAATTCTCTAAAACTGCGATGTCACCTTTCTTGTATAGCAAGGAGACCTCACCCTTCCGCCAGGACTTAGGCAGCATCTTGGAATGAAAGACTTCGGTAAAAAGGTTTAAGAGATCATCTTTTAAAATGTCATAAAATTTGACATAAAACTCGCTGGGTATACCGTCCGGGCCAGGAACTTTACCTGCTTTAAAACTCTTCACTGTTTCTAAAATCTCCTGCTCCGACAGTTCCTGCAATAAAAAATTCTGGGAGACAGGGTCTAAAACAGTGGTAATCTCCTTCAGCGAGTCACGCATAAAATCACGATCCACAGTTTTCACATTAAAAAGGTCAGTATAAAACTCATGAACTTTACTTAAAAGACCCTGTACATCCGACACCCCATCAATATTTTTAAGAATAGCTTTTTTATTGTTCATTTTCTTAAAAAAGTACCTGGAGCAGGTCTCGTTCTCTTCCACGTGTTGTATCCTAGAACGAAAAATAATTTCTTTGCCTTTCTGCTCCAGGCACTGAGCTATCTCTTTTTTTAAGTTGGTGATGTCGTCTTTTACATCTATCTCATGCTCTCTCATCTTGTACAGGGTCTGTAGGCGGGTGTTGAGGATTTTAAAAAAAGCTTGCTTCTCTCTTGCTTTTGCCACACTTTTTTTAATAAAAAATTCTTTTATTTTTCTTTTCATTTTCTCCCACCATTCAGTGATGGGAGCCCGTCTGTCTCTCACCCGCCTACTCTCTTTGTAAAATTCAATAAAATCTGTAAAAACCTGTGGATCATCTAAAAGGGAAACATTTAACTTCCAGGACTTTTTACTAATAATGTTATTAAAATCACGCTTTACATAAAATGATAAAAGCTTGTGATCAGAAAACACATTGGTTAAAACTTCACATTTAAAAGGCAGTAGATTCTCGTTACAAAAAATAAAATCTATCCTGGAGCTACAGGTGGTGTTGCTCCAGGTAACGCCGGCTTCCTCTGGACTGCTCCTGTTACATTCTTTATAAACGTCTTTTAACTTAAAATCACCCACCATATCTTTGAGCAGTCCAGAGGTCTTATCATAGTTCCTGCTTGTAGCACTGGTAAGCCGGCGTTCCCCCCTCAGGATACAATTAAAATCACCTGCGAGGATAAAAGGCTCAGTCGTGTTAATAAAAAGAGGTAAAATCGCTAACATTTCTGCTCTTTCATTTTTATCTGGTGAGCCGTAAAAATTTAAAAACTGCCATTTCACACCGTCAATAAAAGCCTTAACCAATAAAATACGTCCTGGAAGAATCTCTTGGATAAAATCGATTAAAACGTTTCCCTTAAAAAAGAATGGCGACCCCTGCTGATCTGGACTCGTTAGATCCAGACCAGACTGATGGACCATACTTCCAATCCTCTTGGTATTTATGGTACTTCATCGTATGGGGAATGCCGCACTCCTGCAGGAAAAAAAACAGAGGCTGCCAGGCCAGCTAAAAAGCTGAAGAGAGCAACCCTTCTAACTTTGGACTTGGCGCCCCTCACGTTGAGGGAGATTCCCTTTACTTCAGACATTGTGGAGATTAAAATAACGTCTTGATTTTAAAATAATAAATATTCGTGGAACTTAAAATCAGACATTTCCTCCACCAGCATTACCAGAATTCTCGTTTGCGCTCATATCCTCACCCTCGTCCGAATCGCCTGCAAAGAGGGACGAAAAGGGAGAGGAACTACCTTCACTGAGAGCCGTGCCAGCAACTCTTATCTCGTACAAGGGGAGCCCACTCTCGCTTAGCGTCACCTGGGTCTCAACTGGGTGACCACGTAGGTCCATTTCGGGTGGGTCCCCCAAGGGCCCCGCCTCTCCCCCCAGGCTCTGTTGACGCCGTCTTAGAGGGGGAGGTTGCGCACACGGCGGGGTGTCCGGTATCTGGGAGGGAACAGTGCCCACCCTCCTCACCAGGTCAGGTGAGGAGGTGGTCCTAGGAGGAGCCTCACTTTTCTTCACGGATGTGTCCATCTGCTCCTCCCCTGATTCCCTCCTACCAGCACGCTCCTGTTTTCCCTTTTTTCGGGGACCCACCGCTACCCAGTTCTCCTGCTCGGAGTCAGACTCCTGAGACCCAGGTACAGGAGCAGGCCCGGCACCCACTGGACAACCAGCCCTCTGGGATGCCACAGTATCATTGGTGGCCTGCTCCTTTTCCGCCTTCCTCTTAGCTTGCCTTTTATCTTTGGCGCTGGGCTCCATCCTTTCCTCAGAGGTTGCTGGCTGCGAGGCACCCGCTTTGGCTCCATTATTCCGCACCACTGAAGCCCAGGTGCCTCGCTGCTCCTTCGCGGCCCCGGCATGCTCCTCTCCCCGGGGGTGGGACTGGTCCGCTGGTGGAGCACGTGGGGGCGCCTCGGGTTGCTCATTTTCTTCACCTCGGTACCTATGGGGACAAGAATAGTACAGATGACCAGTTTTTTGGCAAAAATTACATTTTTTCTCTTGTGAGCATTCTCTCATATTGTGCTCTTTGCTTCCACAGTTTCTACAGGTGACATCGCAGTTAAAACTGGTATGTCCATAGGTACCGCAGGCCCTGCAGAAGTTTGGCATCCCTGAAAAATAGAGGTCGCCATTCACATTTCCAATTTTAAAACGAGCCGGTGGTAATCTCGTTTCTTGGGTGGAGGGGTCCTTTATCAAAGTCACTAAAAACTTCCACTTGACGGTCCACACTCCACACTCGTTCATAACTCTCCCCAATAGTTTGACGTTCTTGAAGTAGGCAGCTAGAAATGCTGCCACTTCCATATCCTTCACATATGGGGAGTACATTTTAATCACAACGAGTTTGGTAATTTCAAAGGCATGTTCTACTACCTGGACTACCGCTACCACGAGTTCACCTTTTCTCCTCTCAGCTCGGTCCATGGCATCACGGAGGATTCCTTCTCCCATAAAGGTTACATCAAATATTCCTCGTTTCGGGTAGTCCTGGATAGCCAAAATCTCATTTTTGTGGACCGCCAGTAGTTCTTCCAAGATCGTGTTGACTAAAAATTTCACGCCACGTGGACCGCCTCCACCCTCTGCCACGATAAATCGTGCAGAGTTCTTTAGCCGGGCATACACCGGCACCGCATCTGGCTCGCCTGCCATTTCCGTGGCCAGGCCGAACCGCACAGCAAAAAGCTGCGCCCTATGGGGTCCTGAGACGTACCAAAGGGCTGGGGGGGGGATCGCAACTCGTTGCTCAGGACTAAGCCTCTCTCCCAAATAGCAGCACGGGGGTGAAGTCCAGGCGAACCTGGACGATCCCCCGAGGCCGAGAGAGAGGGTACCTGAGCACCTTCTGACTAAAAACCTCCTGTATAAATACACTTGGTCTTAGCCAAAAGGCCGAGAAGCGATAACCCGAATGGGCCTGGCGTTGACCGAGCCTGCCTAATACTGCTGTTCACCCCTTGCAGCGATTCAGCCTACTCCTAGGCAATTCCACGGGGCCCTGCAGGCGCGCACACACTCACAGCTACTAAGCGGGAGGTGAATAAAGGCCGGAGAGGAAGCAAGACAGGATTTGCTTCTTTTGCTTGCACCACAATGCAGTGCTGAAAGAGGAGGAATCTACATAAAAACGCCTTCCTGGCAACGCCCAAATGCCCTCCTGCCATGCAGATAAACACTGGCAGCGGCAGCAAGTGCATGCCCACAGCCACCCCTTGTTCCTTCACACCTTGTATCAGCTTTAATCCAGTCCAGTCCGGTGCTGCCTGCTGAGCAGCACTGACCAACACTGCCTGGGCCCAGGCTTTTATCTCTGAGGCCCCATTATGATGTCAGAAAGCTGGCTCTGGAATCCTGAGGGCTCCACTATGACACGTGCAAAGTTCCGTCTGAACTTTATATAAGACGGTGAGGCTCAGTCAGTCACTCAGTGTTGCCTGAGAGGGCAACACTGCAACAGCCGGCCGCCAGGCTGTCTTTTTTTGCACAGCTAGTTGCCTCCAGGAGGCCACAAGAGGGAGACAAGGGACTGCAAAGTGGAAAATAGGCATCCACCAACTTTACAGACAACTTCTCCTTGCTCCTACAACCTCCATCCTTGCACAGTTTGTTATTCTTCTAGGTAACATAGTAACAAATCCAAATTGCTGCTCTCTTTGTAGGCAAGCAAGGCTTTGTTGCAACTGCAATTCTTACTTCTTCTTGAAATGTAGGGACGACAGTACATTCCATCACATCCATCTAGTGTACACAGGTAGGTCCATTGTGGCGGGCAGGCGAGCGGGCGGGCGGGCTGCTTTATTGGCTGTTTGCTGTTCCCCTACTCCACTCCACTATTTGACTGTGGTGCTGCATCAATCAATCAATCAATCAATCAATCAATCAATCAATCAATCAATCAGTGGCTGGCTCAGGTGCAGCTCTTTAACTTACCTAAAAGGGAGGGCGGAGAGAAGACAAGGAAGGTGAATGAGCTGTTCCAATGTGAAATGCCGGAAATACAGAAACACAGACGACACACAACAAGAGGTGGCAATCTATTCATTAATTGCATTTAATCAATGAGCTCATTATCACACATGACTGTACAAATGCATTGTCCAACAGGTGTTGAAATAATGGGATTAAAAGGGGAGATCCCTTCAGAAAGACAAAAACAATAGCAAACACAAATAGCACTTTTGGAATCTGATTTTAGTAAACACATAAGGGAAGGGTGCACCGGTCCTGGAAATACTGCAATACCAGGTCAATGCGTGGAGTGGACAGAGCAAGCTCTATTTCCATCTCCCTGTTCTAAAAATCCATTTAATATATGGTCCCCAGATAGGGGACGTATCAGATATTAAACTGATAAGAACAGATTTTTTTTTTCAGTTGGCTACCCCTTTGCAGGGGTGTCAATGATTTATTGATAAAAAAATACAATTTTACAATAAAATACTTTTTGGTTACATAGATAGATAAAAAAATTTTTTACATTGTAACAATAGTAAAATCAAATTTCCTTAAAATTTATGTAGGGGGACATGGGGCAAATCTTTATTTATTTGGAGTTCCAGTCAGTCACAAACCATTTATTTAGAAGGGTGGCATTCCTTTTTTTGTCTAATAAAAAATAAATATACATCTCACTAAAACAAAGACCTAAAACATCATCAACCGATAAAACGTCGTGCTTAAAAAGGAGGATGTTCCTGGCCTTCCATAGAGCTTCTTTGGCGCAATTCATCGTCTTCAATGCAATTATTTTCTGATTCGCGGTTGGGCATCCAAAAAGTCCATATAAAATATCCTCATAGTTTAAGTCCTTTAGGTCTGCCATCTTCACCAAAAGAGGGAATATTTTTTTCCAAAATTCTTTTGCAAAGTCACATGTCCAAAAAATATGTCTTATCGTCTCCTCGGCCTGGCAGCCTTCCCTCGGGCAGACGGCAGACCTCGCGAATCCTCTTCTGTACTGGAATGCCCGGCATGGAAGACATTGATGAACGCAGCTCCAGGCCAGGTCCATCTGTGTATTAAAAAGATAAAACACATTAATCATTTTGAAAATAAAAGCACATCGTTGTGTATTAAAATTCTCCACATTGCTGACCGTCTCGCTCTCTCTCAGGTCTTTTATTAGTTTTTTGCTATTCTTAAGTTCATTCACGGTCTTCCCTTTTAAATTGAAGAGAGCCACTATTTTTTCTAAAATTACGTAGTTAGCTGGTAATTTAAAAGCGTATGGTGAGGATAAAATTATGTTAAACCAACCAAACCTCCGCATAAAAAACCCAGTATTAAAACGTAAAAAGTAAGACCAATAGTGCTCTTTAAAAAGGGAATTAAAACAGAAACTAAAGAACTTAATTAAAAGAAACCTATTAAAATCAGGAAAATCTTTGCCACCCTTTGGTTTGGACTTTATTACCGTTTCTCGTTTCAATTTCTCCATCCTGGAACTCCAAAAGAAGGTAAAACATGCTTTTGTTATTTTTCGTAATAAAACTGTTGGGGGAGGGAACACCATGCTTGTATATAAAAGAAGGGGTAAAATGACCATTTTTATGATTAAAATTTTTCCCTCCATGGTGAGTTTCCTCATATTCCACATACAAATTTTATTGTTTACCTTCTGCGCCACCATGTCCCAACTTATAAAACCATTGTCGTGCTCACTGAAGGAGATACCTAAAACTTTAATAGTATCTGACACAGGAACGGGTACGTCTCTAAAAACCATGCTTCCTATTCTTAAAATATTACTTTTGCTGAAATTTATTCTAAAACCGGAAGCACAGCAATAAAACTCAATTTGTTTTAGGGCTTTCTGAAGCGACAGGGTGTCCCTACAAAGTATCGCCACATCATCCATGTACCCCACTGCTTTAGCCTCTATGCCGCCTCCCCCCGGCAGGGGGACTCCACGTATTTGTTTATCACGGCGTATTGCGCATAGCAGAGGCTCTAGTGCACATATGAAAAGCAGTGGGGACAAGGGACACCCCTGCTTCACCCCAGAGTTTAAAAGAACGTCCTGTGTCTTAAAACCATTTACTAAAATTTTGCTTGTGCAATCTTTATAAAAGGCTTTAATAGATAGTAAAAAACCTTCAGGTATACCCATCCGCTCTAAAACCTTAAAAAGATAAAAGTGCGATACTCGGTCGAAAGCTTTTTGAAAATCTATGGATAAAATGGCTAATTTTCCGTTTCTAGATTTTGTGTCTTCAATCGCATCTTTTATTAAATTAATATTATCCCAGATGCTGCGGCCTGGCACCCCACACACCTGGTTAGAGTGTATGATGTGGGGTACTATGGCTTTTAAACGGTTTGCGCATAGTTTTGCCATTATTTTGTAGTCACTATTCAGAAGGGTTATTGGTCTCCAATTCTCTAAAACTGCGATGTCACCTTTCTTGTATAGCAAGGAGACCTCACCCTTCCGCCAGGACTTAGGCAGCATCTTGGAATGAAAGACTTCAGTAAAAAGGTTTAAGAGATCATCTTTTAAAATGTCATAAAATTTGACATAAAACTCGCTGGGTATACCGTCCGGGCCAGGAACTTTACCTGCTTTAAAACTCTTCACTGTCTCTAAAATCTCCTGCTCCGACAGTTCCTGCAATAAAAAATTCTGGGAGACAGGGTCTAAAACAGTGGTAATCTCCTTCAGCGAGTCACGCATAAAATCACGATCCACAGTTTTCACATTAAAAGGTCAGTATAAAACTCATGAACTTTACTTAAAAGACCCTGTACATCCGACACCCCATCAATATTTTTAAGAATAGCTTTTTTATTGTTCATTTTCTTAAAAAAGTACCTGGAGCAGGTCTCGTTCTCTTCCACGTGCTGTACTTTAGAACGAAATATAATTTCTTTACCTTTCTGCTCCAGGCACTGAGCTATCTCTTTTTTTAAGTTGGCGATGTCGTCTTTTACCTCTATCTCGTGCTCTCTCATCTTGTACAGGGTCTGTAGGCGGGTGTTGAGAATTTTAAAAAAAGCTTGCTTCTCTCTGGCTTTCGCCACGCTTTTTTTAATAAAAAATTCTTTTATTTTCCTTTTCATTTTCTCCCACCATGTGGTGATGGGAGCCCGCGTGTCTCTCACCCGCCTACTCTCTTTGTAAAATTCAGTAAAATCTGTAAAAACCTGTGGATCATCTAAAAGGGAAACATTTAACTTCCAGGACTTTTTACTAATAATGTTATTAAAATCACGCTTTACATAAAATGATAAAAGCTTGTGATCAGAAAAAACATTGGTTAAAACTTCACATTTAAAAGGCAGTAGATTCTCATTACAAAATATAAAATCTATCCTGGAGCTACAGGTGGCGTTGCTCCAGGTAACGCCGGCTTCCTCTGGACTGCTCCTGTTACATTCTTTATAAACGTCTTTTAACTTAAAATCACCCACCATATCTTTGAGCAGTCCAGAGGTCTTATCATAGTTCCTGCTTGTAGCACTGGTAAGCCGGCGTTCCCCTCTCAGGATATAATTAAAATCACCTGCGAGGATAAAAGGCTCAGTCGTGTTAATAAAAAGAGGTAAAATCGCTAACATTTCTTCTCTTTCATTTTTGTCAGGTGAGCCATAAAAATTTAAGAACTGCCATTTCACACCGTCAATAAAAGCCTTAACCAATAAAATACGTCCTGGAAGAATCTCTTGGATAAAATCGATTAAAACTTTTCCCTTAAAAAGAATGGCGACCCCTGCTGATCTGGACTCGTTAGATCCAGACCAGACTGATGGACCATACTTCCAATCCTCTTGGTATTTATGGTACTTCATCATATGGGGAATGCCGCACTCCTGCAGGAAAAAAACAGAGGCTGCCAGGCCAGCTAAAAAGCTTAAGAGAGCAACCCTTCTAACTTTGGACTTGGCGCCCCTCACGTTGAGGGAGATTCCCTTTACTTCTGACATTGTGGAGATTAAAATAACGTCTTGATTTTAAAATAATAAATATTCGTGGAACTTAAAATCAGACATTTCCTCCACCAGCATTACCAGAATTCTCGTTTGCGCTCATATCCCCACCCTCGTCCGAATCGCCTGCAAAGAGGGACGAAAAGGGAGAGGAACTACCTTCACTGAGAGCCGTGCCAGCAACTCTTATCTCGTACAAGGGGAGCCCACTCTCGCTTAGCGTCACCTGGGTCTCCACTGGGTGACCACGTAGGTCCATTTCGGGTGGGTCCCCCAAGGGCCCCGCCTCTCCCCCCAGGCTCTGTTGACGCCGTCTTAGAGGGGGAGGTTGCGCACACGGCGGGGTGTCCGGTATCTGGGAGGGAACAGTGCCCACCCTCCTCACCAGGTCAGGCGAGGAGGTGGTCCTAGGAGGAGCCTCACTTTTCTTCACGTATGTGTCCATCCTCTCCTCCCCTGATTCCCTCCTACCAGCACGCTCCTGTTTTCCCTTTTTTCGGGGACCCACCGCTACCCAGTTCTCCTGCTCGGAGTCAGACTCCTGAGACCCAGGTACAGGAGCAGGCCCGGCACCCACTGGACAACCAGCCCTCTGGGATGCCACAGTATCATTGGTGGCCTGCTCCTTTTCCGCCTTCCGCTTAGCTTGCCTTTTGTCATTGGCGCTGGGCTCCTTCCTTTCCTCAGAGGTTGCTGGCTGCGAGGCACCTGCTTTGGCTCCATTACTCCGCACCACTGAAGCCCAGGTGCCTCGCTGCTCCTTCGCGGCCCCGGCATGCTCCTCTCCCCGGGGGTGGGACTGGTCTGCTGGTGGAGCACGTGGGGGCGCCTCGGGTTGCTCATTTTCTTCGCCTCGGTACCTATGGGGACAAGAATAGTACAAATGACCAGTTTTTTGGCAAAAATTACATTTTTTCTCTTGTGAGCACTCTCTCATATTGTGCTCTTTGCTTCCACAGTTTCTACAGGTGACATCGCAGTTAAAACTGGTATGTCCATAAGTACCGCAGGCCCTGCAGAAGTTTGGCATCCCTGAAAAATAGAGGTCGCCATTCACATTTCCAATTTTAAAACGAGCCGGTGGTAATCTCGTTTCCTGGGTGGAGGGGTCCTTTATCAATGTTACTAAAAACTTCCACTTGACGGTCCACACTCCACACTCGTTCATAACTCTCCCCAACAGTTTGACATTCTTGAAGTAGGCAGCTAAGAATGCTGCCACTTCCATATCCTTCACATATGGGGAGTACATTTTAATCACCACGAGTTTCGTAATTTCGAAGGCATGTTCTACTACCTGGACTCCCGCTACCACGAGTTCACCTTTTCTCCTCTCAGCTCGGTCCATGGCATCACGGAGGATTCCTTCTCCCATAAAGGTGACGTCGAAAATTCCTCGTTTCGGGTAGTCCTGGATAGCCAGAATCTCATTCTTGTGGACCGCCAGTAGTTCTTCCAGGATCTTGTGGACCAAGAACTTTACGCCACGTGGACCGCCTCCACCCTCTGCCACGATAAATCGGGCAGAGTTCCTTAGCCGGGCATACACCGGCACCGCATCAGGCTCGCCTGCCATTTCCGTGGCCAGGCCGAACCGCACAGCAATTGCTGCGCCCTATGGGGTCCTGAGACTTACCAAAGGGCTGGGGGGGGGATCGCAACTCGTTGCTCAGGACTAAGCCTCTCTCCCAAATAGCAGCACGGGGGTGAAGTCCAGGCGAACCTGGACGATCCCCCGAGGCCGAGAGAGAGGGTACCTGAGCACCTTCTGACTAAAAACCTCCTGTATAAATACACTTGGTCTTAGCCAAAAGGCCGAGAAGCGATAACCCGAATGGGCCTGGCGTTGACCGAGCCTGCCTAATACTGCTGTTCACCCCTTGCAGCGATTCAGCCTACTCCTAGGCAATTCCACGGGGCCCTGCAGGCGCGCACACACTCACAGCTACTAAGCGGGAGGTGAATAAAGGCCGGAGAGGAAGCAAGACAGGATTTGCTTCTTTTGCTTGCACCACAATGCAGTGCTGAAAGAGGAGGAATCTACATAAAAACGCCTTCCTGGCAACGCCCAAATGCCCTCCTGCCATGCAGATAAACACTGGCAGCGGCAGCAAGTGCATGCCCACAGCCACCCCTTGTTCCTTCACACCTTGTATCAGCTTTAATCCAGTCCAGTCCGGTGCTGCCTGCTGAGCAGCACTGACCAACACTGCCTGGGCCCAGGCTTTTATCTCTGAGGCCCCATTATGATGTCAGAAAGCTGGCTCTGGAATCCTGAGGGCTCCACTATGACACGTGCAAAGTTCCGTCTGAACTTTATATAAGACGGTGAGGCTCAGTCAGTCACTCAGTGTTGCCTGAGAGGGCAACACTGCAACAGCCGGCCGCCAGGCTGTCTTTTTTTGCACAGCTAGTTGCCTCCAGGAGGCCACAAGAGGGAGACAAGGGACTGCAAAGTGGAAAATAGGCATCCACCAACTTTACAGACAACTTCTCCTTGCTCCTACAACCTCCATCCTTGCACAGTTTGTTATTCTTCTAGGTAACATAGTAACAAATCCAAATTGCTGCTCTCTTTGTAGGCAAGCAAGGCTTTGTTGCAACTGCAATTCTTACTTCTTCTTGAAATGTAGGGACGACAGTACATTCCATCACATCCATCTAGTGTACACAGGTAGGTCCATTGTGGCGGGCAGGCGAGCGGGCGGGCGGGCTGCTTTATTGGCTGTTTGCTGTTCCCCTACTCCACTCCACTATTTGACTGTGGTGCTGCATCAATCAATCAATCAATCAATCAATCAATCAATCAATCAATCAATCAGTGGCTGGCTCAGGTGCAGCTCTTTAACTTACCTAAAAGGGAGGGCGGAGAGAAGACAAGGAAGGTGAATGAGCTGTTCCAATGTGAAATGCCGGAAATACAGAAACACAGACGACACACAACAAGAGGTGGCAATCTATTCATTAATTGCATTTAATCAATGAGCTCATTATCACACATGACTGTACAAATGCATTGTCCAACAGGTGTTGAAATAATGGGATTAAAAGGGGAGATCCCTTCAGAAAGACAAAAACAATAGCAAACACAAATAGCACTTTTGGAATCTGATTTTAGTAAACACATAAGGGAAGGGTGCACCGGTCCTGGAAATACTGCAATACCAGGTCAATGCGTGGAGTGGACAGAGCAAGCTCTATTTCCATCTCCCTGTTCTAAAAATCCATTTAATATATGGTCCCCAGATAGGGGACGTATCAGATATTAAACTGATAAGAACAGATTTTTTTTTTTTTTTTTTTTTTTTTCTTTTTTTTTTTTTTTTTACTCAGATCACAAGTCTCAAAACTTAAAATCACCATCTTTTTCTCTTCACAGATCTCAAGACTCACATCATCATCGTAAAAGGTAAGTATATTTATACATTATTTCCCCCTAAATATCTATTCTACACTCCCATTACAGAATTCCATTTCTTTTGCTTCCATTTTTCTTCTGCTTTCTCTATTCCTAGTTCTTTCTTTTCTTTCCAAAAATAGATAAATAAATAATTTAGGCTTAGACGTATGCAATCATCAACAGTTAAAGCATCCCTTTTAAATAGTAAAATATTCCTGGACCTCCATAGCGCCATTTTAACTGATGCTAAGATCAGCCAAACTATTTGAAACTCATTTTCCCCGATTCCAATTCCATAAAATATCAAGTTAAAATTAAAATAGTTAACTTTACTCACCATGCTCACCAACTTACTTATCTTTTTCCACACTTTTTGTGCAAAATCACAATTCCAGAAAACATGCATTGTGGTTTCATCATCAATACAACCACTTCTAGGACATTGGCTATTCCGATTCAGTCGTCTTTTATATTGGAAATCCTTTGTTGGTAAACAATCCTTTATCATACACCATAATAGATCTTTGTGATCATTAGACAAACAAAGATGGTTAACACATTTCCAAATGTTTTTAACTACCTGGGGAGTAAACCGTTCAATCGGGCTGCAAATGGTTCTACCCTCTAAGACTTTTAATATTTTTTTATGATTAATAAGAACCTCTTTTCCTTCTTCTGCCAGATTGAACTCTCTTATAATTTTCTCTAAGATTAAATAGTTCTCTGGAGGCAACCACCTATATGGTCTCTTTAGATCTATATTGATCCATTTATACTTCCTTATGAAAAAACCAAAATTATATATTACAAAGGCTCTCAACTTTGATTCAGGTCCACATAGGATACTAATACACTGTGATAAATACTTACAAAATAAAAACTGTCTAAGATCAGGGAAACCCTTACCACCATTTCCTTTTGATTTATATAACTCTACTCTCCTTACTCTCTCCATTTTTGAACCCCAAAAGAAGTTAAAACATACCTTAATAATTCTTTTCATCATAATGTTTGAGGGCATAAAAACAGCAGATACATATAAAATCAGAGGCAATAGAACTTGTTTAATCACTAAGATTTTCCCTTCCATTGATAGGCACCTTAGTTTCCAAAAATCCACCTTCTTTTTAACCCTTTCCAAGAGAGATTCCCAATTTTTTATACTTCCACAGTTTTGTGAGAAATGAATACCTAGAATTTTCATATCTACTACACTTAATAATTTACATTCCCTTTCCAACTTAAGATTCCCTATCAATAAAACCCCTGATTTTTCCCAGTTTATTTTAAAACCAGATGCACCATTAAACCATTCAACTACTCGTAATACCCTATTAAACCCTCTCAAACTTCTAACTAAAACCGTAATGTCATCCATATATGCCACAATTTTAACTCGCTCATTTTTATTCCCTGGTATAAAAACACCATCAATAACTTTATCCCTTCTTATTGCACATAAAAGTGGTTCCACGGCACAAATAAAGAGTATTGGCGACAAAGGACACCCTTGCTTCACTCCACAATTCATTTTAACCTTTTCCGATAAAAAGCCATTCACTGAAATTTTACTGAAACAACTAGAATATAAACTCTTAATACACTTAATAAACATATCAGGACAACCAAGCTTTTTTAAAACCTGAAATAAAAACAAATGGGAAATTCTATCATATGCTTTTTCGAAATCTAATGAGATCAATGCCAAATCCTGATCACGATCTTTAAAATCCCATAATACATCTCTAATCAAGAGTAATGAATCTGTAATTTTTCTCCCTGGCACAGCACATGTCTGATCCTCCTCAATTACCGATGAGATTACTTTTTTCAAACGATTAGCAAATAATTTTGCATAAATTTTATAATCCATGTTTAGTAACGTTATAGGCCTCCAATTCTTTATCATTTCTTTATCCCCTTTCTTAAAAAGTAAAACAATTAACCCTTCAGACCATGATATTGGCATTTTAAAAGAGGATAGCACCCTAAAAATGATATCACAAAAATCCACACCCACCAACTTCCAAAAGACCCTATAGAACTCTATCGGTAAACCATCCAAACCAGGTGTTTTCCCATTTGAAAAGCTATTAACAGTATTATAAATTTCATTTTCAGTAAAATCTTCAGATAAAAGACCTATTTCTTCTTTATTAAAATTTTTATCTAGTTGACTGATAAAGTGGTCCCTTAAAGAACCATCACTTTTTTTTTCAGAAAATAAGTTATCATAAAACTCATGTGCCTTTTTCAATTTACCTTCCAAAACCACCTCTCCCTCCAACTTGTCAATATAATCTCTCTTATTGATGATTTTTTTAAAGAAGAACTTTGAGCATTTTTCATCACATTCCAAAATTTTTACTCTCGAATTAAATATGATTTCCCTTCCTTTTTCATACAAACTTCTATTAATTTGGCTTTTAATGCCTTCAATCTCATCATCCATCATTACACCACTCTTTTTCAAGACATAAAAACACTGGAGTTTCGTATTTAGAGATTCATATAATTCCACTCTCTCTCTCGCCTTTCTTTTACTAATACGAATGAAAAATGTTTTGATCTGAGATTTTACGAACTCCCACCATTCAAAAACATCCTTAAAACTGCTTTTCCTACACTGCAACTTTTTATAGAATGAACCAAATTCCGATTTTACGTTCTCATCTTCTAATAGTTTTGTATTCAATTTCCAATGTGAAGATTTTTTGCTTTCCATTCTCTCACATTCTAACGTACATTTGATCAATCTATGATCGGAAAAACAGTTAAAATCAGTTTTAAAAGATGACCCTTTAAAATGCTCTGATACAAAAAAATAGTCTATTCTAGACCTAGAGTTTTTCCTACTCCATGTAAATTCATCTTCTTTCTTTTTGCCACATATTTCCCACATATCTTTTAAATTACTTGATGAGAGAATTCCTTTTAGGCATGATACTGAACCATCTTTCTTATTTTCCAGATGGCAGTTAAAGTCTCCTCCAATTATAATAGGGTCCGAACCTGTAAGGAACAACTGCAGAATTTCAAAGAGCTGGATTCTCTTACTCTTCTCTGTGTATCCATACACACAGAAACATTTGATTTTTTTATTAGTCTTCTTCACTTCTATCATCATTATCCTCCCCGGATAAATCTCTTGAATTTTCTCCACTTTCCACTCCTTACTACATAAAAAACCTACTCCATCGCTCTTTTGCTCATTACCTCCTGAAAAAAAGGCTTTTCCTTTCCAATATTTTTTATAGAACTCATAACACATACTTTTCTCTATATTACATTCTTGTAAAAAAATGAAATCATAAGCTTCATTATTAAAAAAGTCATATAAAGCAACTCTCTTTTTTGAATTTTTTAACCCCTGAACATTCAGGGAAGCTATACTGATCATCTTTTAATGACAATTCCAGGGCTATCTCCCCCGCCCTCATCAGTGGTAGAAGGATACTCGTTTATCCTCAAAGCCTCCGAACTAACAGAGCTTAAGGGTGACACGACTTCCAAAATTTCTATCACTCTTCTTTTTTCACCACTAATATTTCCACGTTTCGCCTCTGCTTCATCATCTAAAGATCTTTTCAAATTACCTAATGTCGTTTCCATTACCTCTTCAGTAAGGCCCTCCTTTTCCACAGGACTATCTGAAGGGGTTTCCCTCACTACAGTGATACCTTCTGTTTGTCCAGATCCCCCAGCTTCAGATCCCTGGGTTACCACTACTGCAGGTATTTTTTCCACTTTTTCTTTTACTTTTTTCTTTTCCTCTTTTTCCTTCCTAGTTTCTTTTTTCTCTTGCCTCTTTTCTTTTCCCTCTCGTCTCTTCTCCTTTCTCTCCTTCTCCTTCCTCTCTTTCTCCGTACACTCTCTTTCCTCCTCCTGAACCTCCTCCTGAACCTCCTCCTGAACCTCCTCCTGAACCTCCTCCATTACCTCTTCAACTTGCTGTGGTTCAGGTATTTCTTCCATACGTTTTGGACAATCTGCCTCTTGATGAATACTCATCGGGCAGTCCATACAGCGTTTACAGTTATCATCACTGTGGCCGTATTTCTTGCAACTTCTGCAATAGGGAGGCATCCCTGAAAAAAAAAAAATATCCTCTACTACGATTTATAAACACCACAGGCGGGGGCCTACAGACTCCTCCTTCTTCCTGTGGATCTTTTTTAAACGTAGCATAATATACTCGCTTTCCATTCCACACTCCGAAATCCGTCATCCCATGTTGCTTTAGGGAGAGTTTTTCACAAAAATTCCAGAGGTATGATTCCACCTCTTGGTCCGTTATAAATGGACTATACATTTGTATGGTTAACAATTTTGCCTGAAATTGAAACAATGGGGCAATTTTTATCCCCTTAAAAACATCTCGCCCCTTATTAGCTTCATAAAGGGTGTATGCCTTTTCGCATAATGCATTTGTTTCCAAAGTCACATCATAAATTCCCCTAGAGAAGAAGGTTTGTATACAAAAGAAGTTCTTCTTCTCCAATTCCATAACCGGTATTAGTATTTTGTCATAAAGGTACCTTAGATTTTTTTCTTGTCGGACTTCTGGGGACACGAAGAACCGAATAGTATCCTTTAAGCCATACTTATCATCAAAGAAGTCAGGCCGATTATCCTGAAATCCTCGCCATTCTCCTGGTGTTCTCCTTCCATAAGCCATATTCCAACGAATTTTTTCTTCCTCCACAGCACGAAAAAAAGCCCTTGAAAAGAGCTCGATCGCCTCCTGATTCCAATGGAAAACACGAAATCCACACGTCCAGCGAAAGAATCCCTCCACGAATAGGTTCCAGATCCTCCAAAGAAAAAGGCACACCAGCTTTCAGCCACCCCTCAATAGCAGCAGTTCGGTCCGAAAACCGAAAAGGCCGAGCAGGTAGGTTTCCACCAGTGCACCTTGCCCTCTGACTTCAACCCACTACAGATCGAAGCCAAAAGGCCGAGAAGCGATAACCCGAATGGGCCTGGCGTTGACCGAGCCTGCCTAATACTGCTGTTCACCCCTTGCAGCGATTCAGCCTACTCCTAGGCAATTCCACGGGGCCCTGCAGGCGCGCACACACTCACAGCTACTAAGCGGGAGGTGAATAAAGGCCGGAGAGGAAGCAAGACAGGATTTGCTTCTTTTGCTTGCACCACAATGCAGTGCTGAAAGAGGAGGAATCTACATAAAAACGCCTTCCTGGCAACGCCCAAATGCCCTCCTGCCATGCAGATAAACACTGGCAGCGGCAGCAAGTGCATGCCCACAGCCACCCCTTGTTCCTTCACACCTTGTATCAGCTTTAATCCAGTCCAGTCCGGTGCTGCCTGCTGAGCAGCACTGACCAACACTGCCTGGGCCCAGGCTTTTATCTCTGAGGCCCCATTATGATGTCAGAAAGCTGGCTCTGGAATCCTGAGGGCTCCACTATGACACGTGCAAAGTTCCGTCTGAACTTTATATAAGACGGTGAGGCTCAGTCAGTCACTCAGTGTTGCCTGAGAGGGCAACACTGCAACAGCCGGCCGCCAGGCTGTCTTTTTTTGCACAGCTAGTTGCCTCCAGGAGGCCACAAGAGGGAGACAAGGGACTGCAAAGTGGAAAATAGGCATCCACCAACTTTACAGACAACTTCTCCTTGCTCCTACAACCTCCATCCTTGCACAGTTTGTTATTCTTCTAGGTAACATAGTAACAAATCCAAATTGCTGCTCTCTTTGTAGGCAAGCAAGGCTTTGTTGCAACTGCAATTCTTACTTCTTCTTGAAATGTAGGGACGACAGTACATTCCATCACATCCATCTAGTGTACACAGGTAGGTCCATTGTGGCGGGCAGGCGAGCGGGCTGCTTTATTGGCTGTTTGCTGTTCCCCTACTCCACTCCACTATTTGACTGTGGTGCTGCATCAATCAATCAATCAATCAATCAATCAATCAATCAATCAATCAATCAATCAATCAATCAGTGGCTGGCTCAGGTGCAGCTCTTTAACTTACCTAAAAGGGAGGGCGGAGAGAAGACAAGGAAGGTGAATGAGCTGTTCCAATGTGAAATGCCGGAAATACAGAAACACAGACGACACACAACAAGAGGTGGCAATCTATTCATTAATTGCATTTAATCAATGAGCTCATTATCACACATGACTGTACAAATGCATTGTCCAACAGGTGTTGAAATAATGGGATTAAAAGGGGAGATCCCTTCAGAAAGACAAAAACAATAGCAAACACAAATAGCACTTTTGGAATCTGATTTTAGTAAACACATAAGGGAAGGGTGCACCGGTCCTGGAAATACTGCAATACCAGGTCAATGTGTGGAGTGGACAGAGCAAGCTCTATTTCCATCTCCCTGTTCTAAAAATCCATTTAATATATGGTCCCCAGATAGGGGACGTATCAGATATTAAACTGATAAGAACAGATTTTTTTTTTTTTTTTTTTTTTTTTTTTTTTACTCAGATCACAAGTCTCAAAACTTAAAATCACCATCTTTTTCTCTTCACAGATCTCAAGACTCACATCATCATCGTAAAAGGTAAGTATATTTATACATTATTTCCCCCTAAATATCTATTCTACACTCCCATTACAGAATTCCATTTCTTTTGCTTCCATTTTTCTTCTGCTTTCTCTATTCCTAGTTCTTTCTTTTCTTTCCAAAAATAGATAAATAAATAATTTAGGCTTAGACGTATGCAATCATCAACAGTTAAAGCATCCCTTTTAAATAGTAAAATATTCCTGGACCTCCATAGCGCCATTTTAACTGATGCTAAGATCAGCCAAACTATTTGAAACTCATTTTCCCCGATTCCAATTCCATAAAATATCAAGTTAAAATTAAAATAGTTAACTTTACTCACCATGCTCACCAACTTACTTATCTTTTTCCACACTTTTTGTGCAAAATCACAATTCCAGAAAACATGCATTGTGGTTTCATCATCAATACAACCACTTCTAGGACATTGGCTATTCCGATTCAGTCGTCTTTTATATTGGAAATCCTTTGTTGGTAAACAATCCTTTATCATACACCATAATAGATCTTTGTGATCATTAGACAAACAAAGATGGTTAACACATTTCCAAATGTTTTTAACTACCTGGGGAGTAAACCGTTCAATCGGGCTGCAAATGGTTCTACCCTCTAAGACTTTTAATATTTTTTTATGATTAATAAGAACCTCTTTTCCTTCTTCTGCCAGATTGAACTCTCTTATAATTTTCTCTAAGATTAAATAGTTCTCTGGAGGCAACCACCTATATGGTCTCTTTAGATCTATATTGATCCATTTATACTTCCTTATGAAAAAACCAAAATTATATATTACAAAGGCTCTCAACTTTGATTCAGGTCCACATAGGATACTAATACACTGTGATAAATACTTACAAAATAAAAACTGTCTAAGATCAGGGAAACCCTTACCACCATTTCCTTTTGATTTATATAACTCTACTCTCCTTACTCTCTCCATTTTTGAACCCCAAAAGAAGTTAAAACATACCTTAATAATTCTTTTCATCATAATGTTTGAGGGCATAAAAACAGCAGATACATATAAAATCAGAGGCAATAGAACTTGTTTAATCACTAAGATTTTCCCTTCCATTGATAGGCACCTTAGTTTCCAAAAATCCACCTTCTTTTTAACCCTTTCCAAGAGAGATTCCCAATTTTTTATACTTCCACAGTTTTGTGAGAAATGAATACCTAGAATTTTCATATCTACTACACTTAATAATTTACATTCCCTTTCCAACTTAAGATTCCCTATCAATAAAACCCCTGATTTTTCCCAGTTTATTTTAAAACCAGATGCACCATTAAACCATTCAACTACTCGTAATACCCTATTAAACCCTCTCAAACTTCTAACTAAAACCGTAATGTCATCCATATATGCCACAATTTTAACTCGCTCATTTTTATTCCCTGGTATAAAAACACCATCAATAACTTTATCCCTTCTTATTGCACATAAAAGTGGTTCCACGGCACAAATAAAGAGTATTGGCGACAAAGGACACCCTTGCTTCACTCCACAATTCATTTTAACCTTTTCCGATAAAAAGCCATTCACTGAAATTTTACTGAAACAACTAGAATATAAACTCTTAATACACTTAATAAACATATCAGGACAACCAAGCTTTTTTAAAACCTGAAATAAAAACAAATGGGAAATTCTATCATATGCTTTTTCGAAATCTAATGAGATCAATGCCAAATCCTGATCACGATCTTTAAAATCCCATAATACATCTCTAATCAAGAGTAATGAATCTGTAATTTTTCTCCCTGGCACAGCACATGTCTGATCCTCCTCAATTACCGATGAGATTACTTTTTTCAAACGATTAGCAAATAATTTTGCATAAATTTTATAATCCATGTTTAGTAACGTTATAGGCCTCCAATTCTTTATCATTTCTTTATCCCCTTTCTTAAAAAGTAAAACAATTAACCCTTCAGACCATGATATTGGCATTTTAAAAGAGGATAGCACCCTAAAAATGATATCACAAAAATCCACACCCACCAACTTCCAAAAGACCCTATAGAACTCTATCGGTAAACCATCCAAACCAGGTGTTTTCCCATTTGAAAAGCTATTAACAGTATTATAAATTTCATTTTCAGTAAAATCTTCAGATAAAAGACCTATTTCTTCTTTATTAAAATTTTTATCTAGTTGACTGATAAAGTGGTCCCTTAAAGAACCATCACTTTTTTTTTCAGAAAATAAGTTATCATAAAACTCATGTGCCTTTTTCAATTTACCTTCCAAAACCACCTCTCCCTCCAACTTGTCAATATAATCTCTCTTATTGATGATTTTTTTAAAGAAGAACTTTGAGCATTTTTCATCACATTCCAAAATTTTTACTCTCGAATTAAATATGATTTCCCTTCCTTTTTCATACAAACTTCTATTAATTTGGCTTTTAATGCCTTCAATCTCATCATCCATCATTACACCACTCTTTTTCAAGACATAAAAACACTGGAGTTTCGTATTTAGAGATTCATATAATTCCACTCTCTCTCTCGCCTTTCTTTTACTAATACGAATGAAAAATGTTTTGATCTGAGATTTTACGAACTCCCACCATTCAAAAACATCCTTAAAACTGCTTTTCCTACACTGCAACTTTTTATAGAATGAACCAAATTCCGATTTTACGTTCTCATCTTCTAATAGTTTTGTATTCAATTTCCAATGTGAAGATTTTTTGCTTTCCATTCTCTCACATTCTAACGTACATTTGATCAATCTATGATCGGAAAAACAGTTAAAATCAGTTTTAAAAGATGACCCTTTAAAATGCTCTGATACAAAAAAATAGTCTATTCTAGACCTAGAGTTTTTCCTACTCCATGTAAATTCATCTTCTTTCTTTTTGCCACATATTTCCCACATATCTTTTAAATTACTTGATGAGAGAATTCCTTTTAGGCATGATACTGAACCATCTTTCTTATTTTCCAGATGGCAGTTAAAGTCTCCTCCAATTATAATAGGGTCCGAACCTGTAAGGAACAACTGCAGAATTTCAAAGAGCTGGATTCTCTTACTCTTCTCTGTGTATCCATACACACAGAAACATTTGATTTTTTTATTAGTCTTCTTCACTTCTATCATCATTATCCTCCCCGGATAAATCTCTTGAATTTTCTCCACTTTCCACTCCTTACTACATAAAAAACCTACTCCATCGCTCTTTTGCTCATTACCTCCTGAAAAAAAGGCTTTTCCTTTCCAATATTTTTTATAGAACTCATAACACATACTTTTCTCTATATTACATTCTTGTAAAAAAATGAAATCATAAGCTTCATTATTAAAAAAGTCATATAAAGCAACTCTCTTTTTTGAATTTTTTAACCCCTGAACATTCAGGGAAGCTATACTGATCATCTTTTAATGACAATTCCAGGGCTATCTCCCCCGCCCTCATCAGTGGTAGAAGGATACTCGTTTATCCTCAAAGCCTCCGAACTAACAGAGCTTAAGGGTGACACGACTTCCAAAATTTCTATCACTCTTCTTTTTTCACCACTAATATTTCCACGTTTCGCCTCTGCTTCATCATCTAAAGATCTTTTCAAATTACCTAATGTCGTTTCCATTACCTCTTCAGTAAGGCCCTCCTTTTCCACAGGACTATCTGAAGGGGTTTCCCTCACTACAGTGATACCTTCTGTTTGTCCAGATCCCCCAGCTTCAGATCCCTGGGTTACCACTACTGCAGGTATTTTTTCCACTTTTTCTTTTACTTTTTTCTTTTCCTCTTTTTCCTTCCTAGTTTCTTTTTTCTCTTGCCTCTTTTCTTTTCCCTCTCGTCTCTTCTCCTTTCTCTCCTTCTCCTTCCTCTCTTTCTCCGTACACTCTCTTTCCTCCTCCTGAACCTCCTCCTGAACCTCCTCCTGAACCTCCTCCTGAACCTCCTCCATTACCTCTTCAACTTGCTGTGGTTCAGGTATTTCTTCCATACGTTTTGGACAATCTGCCTCTTGATGAATACTCATCGGGCAGTCCATACAGCGTTTACAGTTATCATCACTGTGGCCGTATTTCTTGCAACTTCTGCAATAGGGAGGCATCCCTGAAAAAAATAAATATCCTCTACTACGATTTATAAACACCACAGCGGGGGCCTACAGACTCCTCCTTCTTCCTGTGGATCTTTTTTAAACGTAGCATAATATACTCGCTTTCCATTCCACACTCCGAAATCCGTCATCCCATGTTGCTTTAGGGAGAGTTTTTCACAAAAATTCCAGAGGTATGATTCCACCTCTTGGTCCGTTATAAATGGACTATACATTTGTATGGTTAACAATTTTGCCTGAAATTGAAACAATGGGGCAATTTTTATCCCCTTAAAAACATCTCGCCCCTTATTAGCTTCATAAAGGGTGTATGCCTTTTCGCATAATGCATTTGTTTCCAAAGTCACATCATAAATTCCCCTAGAGAAGAAGGTTTGTATACAAAAGAAGTTCTTCTTCTCCAATTCCATAACCGGTATTAGTATTTTGTCATAAAGGTACCTTAGATTTTTTTCTTGTCGGACTTCTGGGGACACGAAGAACCGAATAGTATCCTTTAAGCCATACTTATCATCAAAGAAGTCAGGCCGATTATCCTGAAATCCTCGCCATTCTCCTGGTGTTCTCCTTCCATAAGCCATATTCCAACGAATTTTTTCTTCCTCCACAGCACGAAAAAAAGCCCTTGAAAAGAGCTCGATCGCCTCCTGATTCCAATGGAAAACACGAAATCCACACGTCCAGCGAAAGAATCCCTCCACGAATAGGTTCCAGATCCTCCAAAGAAAAAGGCACACCAGCTTTCAGCCACCCCTCAATAGCAGCAGTTCGGTCCGAAAACCGAAAAGGCCGAGCAGGTAGGTTTCCACCAGTGCACCTTGCCCTCTGACTTCAACCCACTACAGATCGAAGCCAAAAGGCCGAGAAGCGATAACCCGAATGGGCCTGGCGTTGACCGAGCCTGCCTAATACTGCTGTTCACCCCTTGCAGCGATTCAGCCTACTCCTAGGCAATTCCACGGGGCCTTGCAGGCGCGCACACACTCACAGCTACTAAGCGGGAGGTGAATAAAGGCCGGAGAGGAAGCAAGACAGGATTTGCTTCTTTTGCTTGCACCACAATGCAGTGCTGAAAGAGGAGGAATCTACATAAAAACGCCTTCCTGGCAACGCCCAAATGCCCTCCTGCCATGCAGATAAACACTGGCAGCGGCAGCAAGTGCATGCCCACAGCCACCCCTTGTTCCTTCACACCTTGTATCAGCTTTAATCCAGTCCAGTCCGGTGCTGCCTGCTGAGCAGCACTGACCAACACTGCCTGGGCCCAGGCTTTTATCTCTGAGGCCCCATTATGATGTCAGAAAGCTGGCTCTGGAATCCTGAGGGCTCCACTATGACACGTGCAAAGTTCCGTCTGAACTTTATATAAGACGGTGAGGCTCAGTCAGTCACTCAGTGTTGCCTGAGAGGGCAACACTGCAACAGCCGGCCGCCAGGCTGTCTTTTTTTTCACAGCTAGTTGCCTCCAGGAGGCCACAAGAGGGAGACAAGGGACTGCAAAGTGGAAAATAGGCATCCACCAACTTTACAGACAACTTCTCCTTGCTCCTACAACCTCCATCCTTGCACAGTTTGTTATTCTTCTAGGTAACATAGTAACAAATCCAAATTGCTGCTCTCTTTGTAGGCAAGCAAGGCTTTGTTGCAACTGCAATTCTTACTTCTTCTTGAAATGTAGGGACGACAGTACATTCCATCACATCCATCTAGTGTACACAGGTAGGTCCATTGTGGCGGGCAGGCGAGCGGGCGGGCGGGCTGCTTTATTGGCTGTTTGCTGTTCCCCTACTCCACTCCACTATTTGACTGTGGTGCTGCATCAATCAATCAATCAATCAATCAATCAATCAATCAATCAATCAGTGGCTGGCTCAGGTGCAGCTCTTTAACTTACCTAAAAGGGAGGGCGGAGAGAAGACAAGGAAGGTGAATGAGCTGTTCCAATGTGAAATGCCGGAAATACAGAAACACAGACGACACACAACAAGAGGTGGCAATCTATTCATTAATTGCATTTAATCAATGAGCTCATTATCACACATGACTGTACAAATGCATTGTCCAACAGGTGTTGAAATAATGGGATTAAAAGGGGAGATCCCTTCAGAAAGACAAAAACAATAGCAAACACAAATAGCACTTTTGGAATCTGATTTTAGTAAACACATAAGGGAAGGGTGCACCGGTCCTGGAAATACTGCAATACCAGGTCAATGCGTGGAGTGGACAGAGCAAGCTCTATTTCCATCTCCCTGTTCTAAAAATCCATTTAATATATGGTCCCCAGATAGGGGACGTATCAGATATTAAACTGATAAGAACAGATTTTTTCAGTTGGCTACCCCCTCGCGGGGGTGTCAATGATTTATTTATAAAAATTTCAATTTTACAATAAAACACATTTCAGTTACATAGATAAATACAAAGAATTTTTACATTGTAACAATAGTAAAATCAAATTTTCATAAAATTTTTGTAGAGGGACATGGGGCAAATCTTTATTTATTTGGAGTTCCAGTCAGTCACAAACCATTTATTTAGAAGGGTGGCATTCCTTTTTTTGTCTAGTAAAAAATAAATATACATCTCACTAAAACAAAGACCTAAAACATCATCAACCGATAAAACGTCGTGCTTAAAAAGGAGGATGTTCCTGGCCTTCCATAGAGCTTCTTTGGCGCAATTCATCGTCTTCCATGCAATTATCTTCTGACTCGCGGTTGGGCATCCAAAAAGTCCATATAAAATATCTTCATAGTTTAAGTCCTTTAGGTCTGCCATCTTCACCAAAAGAGGGAATATTTTTTTCCAAAATTGTTTTGCAAAGTCACATGTCCAAAAAATATGTCTTATAGTTTCCTCGGCCTGGCAGCCTTCCCTCGGGCAGACGGCAGACCTCGCGAATCCTCTTCTGTACTGGAATGCCCGGCATGGAAGACATTGATGAACGCAGCTCCAGGCCAGGTCCATCTGTGCATTAAAAAGATAAAACACATTAACCATTTTGAAAATAAAAGCACATCGTTGCGTATTAAAATTCTCTACATTGCTGACCGTCTCGCTCTCTCTCAGGTCTTTAATTATTTTCTTGCTGTTTTTAAGTTCGTTCACGGTCTTCCCTTTTAAATTGAAGAGAGCCACTATTTTTTCTAAAATTACGTAATTCGCTGGTAATTTAAAAGCGTATGGTGAGGATAAAATTATGTTGAACCAACCAAACCTCCGCATAAAAAACCCAGTATTAAAACGTAAAAAGTAAGACCAATAGTGCTCTTTAAAAAGGGAATTAAAACAGAAACTAAAGAACTTAATTAAAAGAAACCTATTAAAATCAGGAAAATCTTTGCCACCCTTTGGTTTGGACTTTATTACCGTTTCTCGTTTCAATTTCTCCATCCTGGAACTCCAAAAGAAGGTAAAACATGCTTTTGTTATTTTTCGTAATAAAACTGTTGGGGGAGGGAACACCATGCTTGTGTATAAAAGGAGGGGTAAAATGACCATTTTTATGATTAAAATTTTTCCCTCCATAGTGAGTTTCCTCATATTCCACATACAAATTTTATTGTTTACCTTCTGCGCCACCATGTCCCAACTTATAAAACCATTGTCGTGCTCACTGAAGGAGATACCTAAAACTTTAATAGTATCTGACACAGGAACGGGTACGTCTCTAAAAACCATGCTTCCTATGCTTAAAATATTACTTTTGCTGAAGTTTATTCTAAAACCGGAAGCACAGCAATAAAACTCAATTTGTTTTAGGGCTTTCTGAAGCGAGAGGGTGTCCCTACAAAGTATCGCCACATCATCCATGTACCCCACTGCTTTAGCCTCTATGCCGCCTCCCCCTGGCAGGGGGACTCCACGTATCTGTTTGTCCCGGCGTATTGCGCATAGCAGAGGCTCTAGTGCACATATGAAAAGCAGTGGGGACAAGGGACACCCCTGCTTCACCCCAGAGTTTAAAAGAACGTCCTGTGTCTTAAAACCATTTACTAAAATTTTGCTTGTGCAATCTTTATAAAAGGCTTTAATAGATAATAAAAAACCTTCAGGTATACCCATCCGCTCTAAAACCTTAAAAAGATAAAAGTGCGATACTCGGTCGAAAGCTTTTTGAAAATCTATGGATAAAATGGCTAATTTTCCGTTTCTAGATTTTGTGTCTTCAATCGCATCTTTTATTAAATTAATATTATCCCAGATGCTGCGGCCTGGCACCCCACACACCTGGTTAGAGTGTATGATGTGGGGTACTATGGCTTTTAAACGGTTTGCGCATAGTTTTGCCATTATTTTGTAGTCACTATTCAGAAGGGTTATTGGTCTCCAATTCTCTAAAACTGCGATGTCACCTTTCTTGTATAGCAAGGAGACCTCACCCTTCCGCCAGGACTTAGGCAGCATCTTGGAATGAAAGACTTCGGTAAAAAGGTTTAAGAGATCATCTTTTAAAATATCATAAAATTTGACATAAAACTCGCTGGGTATACCGTCCGGGCCAGGAACTTTACCTGCTTTAAAACTCTTCACTGTCTCTAAAATCTCCTGCTCCGACAGTTCCTGCAATAAAAAATTCTGGGAGACAGGGTCTAAAACAGTGGTAATCTCCTTCAGCGAGTCACGCATAAAATCACGATCCACAGTTTTCACATTAAAAAGGTCAGTATAAAACTCATGAACTTTACTTAAAAGACCCTGTACATCCGACACCCCATCAATATTTTTAAGAATAGCTTTTTTATTGTTCATTTTCTTAAAAAAGTACCTGGAGCAGGTCTCGTTCTCTTCCACGTGCTGTACTTTAGAACGAAATATAATTTCTTTACCTTTCTGCTCCAGGCACTGAGCTATCTCTTTTTTTAAGTTGGTGATGTCGTCTTGTACCTCTATCTCATGCTCTCTCATCTTGTACAGGGTCTGTAGGCGGGTGTTGAGAATTTTAAAAAAAGCTTGCTTCTCTCTAGCTTTCGCCACGCTTTTTTTAATAAAAAATTCTTTTATTTTCCTTTTCATTTTCTCCCACCATGCGGTGATGGGAGCCCGTGTGTCTCTCACCCGCCTACTCTCTTTGTAAAATTCAATAAAATCTGTAAAAACCTGTGGATCATCTAAAAGGGAAACATTTAACTTCCAGGACTTTTTACTAATAATGTTATTAAAATCACGCTTTACATAAAATGATAAAAGCTTGTGATCAGAAAAAACATTGGTTAAAACTTCACATTTAAAAGGCAGTAGATTCTCATTACAAAATATAAAATCTATCCTGGAGCTACAGGTGGCGTTGCTCCAGGTAACGCCGGCTTCCTCTGGACTGCTCCTGTTACACTCTTTATAAACGTCTTTTAATTTAAAATCACCCACCATATCTTTGAGCAGTCCAGAGGTCTTGTCATAGTTTCTGCTTGTAGCGCTGGTAAGCCGGCGTTCCCCCCTCAGGATACAATTAAAATCACCTGCGAGGATAAAAGGCTCAGTCGTGTTAATAAAAAGAGGTAAAATCGCTAACATTTCTGCTCTTTCATTTTTATCTGGTGAGCCGTAAAAATTTAAAAACTGCCATTTCACACCGTCAATAAAAGCCTTAACCAATAAAATACGTCCTGGAAGAATCTCTTGGATAAAATCGATTAAAACGTTTCCCTTAAAAAGAATGGCGACCCCTGCTGATCTGGACTCGTTAGATCCAGACCAGACTGATGGACCATACTTCCAATCCTCTTGGTATTTATGGTACTTCATCATATGGGGAATGCCGCACTCCTGCAGGAAAAAAACAGAGGCTGCCAGGCCAGCTAAAAAGCTGAAGAGAGCAACCCTTCTAACTTTGGACTTGGCGCCCCTCACGTTGAGGGAGATTCCCTTTACTTCTGACATTGTGGAGATTAAAATAGCGTCTTGATTTTAAAATAATAAATATTCGTGGAACTTAAAATCAGACATTTCCTCCACCAGCATTACCAGAACTCTCGTTTGCGCTCATATCCCCACCCTCGTCCGAATCGCCTGCAAAGAGGGACGAAAAGGGAGAGGAACTACCTTCACTGAGAGCCGTGCCAGCAACTCTTATCTCGTACAAGGGGAGCCCACTCTCGCTTAGCGTCACCTGGGTCTCCACTGGGTGACCACGTAGGTCCATTTCGGGTGGGTCCCCCAAGGGCCCCGCCTCTCCCCCCAGGCTCTGTTGACGCCGTCTTAGAGGGGGAGGTTGCGCACACGGCGGGGTGTCCGGTATCTGGGAGGGAACAGTGCCCACCCTCCTCACCAGGTCAGGCGAGGAGGTGGTCCTAGGAGGAGCCTCACTTTTCTTCACGTATGTGTCCATCCTCTCCTCCCCTGATTCCCTCCTACCAGCACGCTCCTGTTTTCCCTTTTTTCGGGGACCCACCGCTACCCAGTTCTCCTGCTCGGAGTCAGACTCCTGAGACCCAGGTACAGGAGCAGGCCCGGCACCCACTGGACAACCAGCCCTCTGGGATGCCACAGTATCATTGGTGGCCTGCTCCTTTTCCGCCTTCCGCTTAGCTTGCCTTTTGTCATTGGCGCTGGGCTCCTTCCTTTCCTCAGAGGTTGCTGGCTGCGAGGCACCTGCTTTGGCTCCATTACTCCGCACCACTGAAGCCCAGGTGCCTCGCTGCTCCTTCGCGGCCCCGGCATGCTCCTCTCCCCGGGGGTGGGACTGGTCTGCTGGTGGAGCACGTGGGGGCGCCTCGGGTTGCTCATTTTCTTCGCCTCGGTACCTATGGGGACAAGAATAGTACAAATGACCAGTTTTTTGGCAAAAATTACATTTTTTCTCTTGTGAGCACTCTCTCATATTGTGCTCTTTGCTTCCACAGTTTCTACAGGTGACATCGCAGTTAAAACTGGTATGTCCATAAGTACCGCAGGCCCTGCAGAAGTTTGGCATCCCTGAAAAATAGAGGTCGCCATTCACATTTCCAATTTTAAAACGAGCCGGTGGTAATCTCGTTTCCTGGGTGGAGGGGTCCTTTATCAATGTTACTAAAAACTTCCACTTGACGGTCCACACTCCACACTCGTTCATAACTCTCCCCAACAGTTTGACATTCTTGAAGTAGGCAGCTAAGAATGCTGCCACTTCCATATCCTTCACATATGGGGAGTACATTTTAATCACCACGAGTTTCGTAATTTCGAAGGCATGTTCTACTACCTGGACTCCCGCTACCACGAGTTCACCTTTTCTCCTCTCAGCTCGGTCCATGGCATCACGGAGGATTCCTTCTCCCATAAAGGTGACGTCGAAAATTCCTCGTTTCGGGTAGTCCTGGATAGCCAGAATCTCATTCTTGTGGACCGCCAGTAGTTCTTCCAGGATCTTGTGGACCAAGAACTTTACGCCACGTGGACCGCCTCCACCCTCTGCCACGATAAATCGGGCAGAGTTCCTTAGCCGGGCATACACCGGCACCGCATCAGGCTCGCCTGCCATTTCCGTGGCCAGGCCGAACCGCACAGCAATTGCTGCGCCCTATGGGGTCCTGAGACTTACCAAAGGGCTGGGGGGGGGATCGCAACTCGTTGCTCAGGACTAAGCCTCTCTCCCAAATAGCAGCACGGGGGTGAAGTCCAGGCGAACCTGGACGATCCCCCGAGGCCGAGAGAGAGGGTACCTGAGCACCTTCTGACTAAAAACCTCCTGTATAAATACACTTGGTCTTAGCCAAAAGGCCGAGAAGCGATAACCCGAATGGGCCTGGCGTTGACCGAGCCTGCCTAATACTGCTGTTCACCCCTTGCAGCGATTCAGCCTACTCCTAGGCAATTCCACGGGGCCCTGCAGGCGCGCACACACTCACAGCTACTAAGCGGGAGGTGAATAAAGGCCGGAGAGGAAGCAAGACAGGATTTGCTTCTTTTGCTTGCACCACAATGCAGTGCTGAAAGAGGAGGAATCTACATAAAAACGCCTTCCTGGCAACGCCCAAATGCCCTCCTGCCATGCAGATAAACACTGGCAGCGGCAGCAAGTGCATGCCCACAGCCACCCCTTGTTCCTTCACACCTTGTATCAGCTTTAATCCAGTCCAGTCCGGTGCTGCCTGCTGAGCAGCACTGACCAACACTGCCTGGGCCCAGGCTTTTATCTCTGAGGCCCCATTATGATGTCAGAAAGCTGGCTCTGGAATCCTGAGGGCTCCACTATGACACGTGCAAAGTTCCGTCTGAACTTTATATAAGACGGTGAGGCTCAGTCAGTCACTCAGTGTTGCCTGAGAGGGCAACACTGCAACAGCCGGCCGCCAGGCTGTCTTTTTTTGCACAGCTAGTTGCCTCCAGGAGGCCACAAGAGGGAGACAAGGGACTGCAAAGTGGAAAATAGGCATCCACCAACTTTACAGACAACTTCTCCTTGCTCCTACAACCTCCATCCTTGCACAGTTTGTTATTCTTCTAGGTAACATAGTAACAAATCCAAATTGCTGCTCTCTTTGTAGGCAAGCAAGGCTTTGTTGCAACTGCAATTCTTACTTCTTCTTGAAATGTAGGGACGACAGTACATTCCATCACATCCATCTAGTGTACACAGGTAGGTCCATTGTGGCGGGCAGGCGAGCGGGCGGGCGGGCTGCTTTATTGGCTGTTTGCTGTTCCCCTACTCCACTCCACTATTTGACTGTGGTGCTGCATCAATCAATCAATCAATCAATCAATCAATCAATCAATCAATCAATCAATCAATCAGTGGCTGGCTCAGGTGCAGCTCTTTAACTTACCTAAAAGGGAGGGCGGAGAGAAGACAAGGAAGGTGAATGAGCTGTTCCAATGTGAAATGCCGGAAATACAGAAACACAGACGACACACAACAAGAGGTGGCAATCTATTCATTAATTGCATTTAATCAATGAGCTCATTATCACACATGACTGTACAAATGCATTGTCCAACAGGTGTTGAAATAATGGGATTAAAAGGGGAGATCCCTTCAGAAAGACAAAAACAATAGCAAACACAAATAGCACTTTTGGAATCTGATTTTAGTAAACACATAAGGGAAGGGTGCACCGGTCCTGGAAATACTGCAATACCAGGTCAATGCGTGGAGTGGACAGAGCAAGCTCTATTTCCATCTCCCTGTTCTAAAAATCCATTTAATATATGGTCCCCAGATAGGGGACGTATCAGATATTAAACTGATAAGAACAGATTTTTTTTTTTTTTTTTTTTTTTTTTTTCAGTTGGCTACCCCCTCGCGGGGGTGTCAATGATTTATTACTTAAAATTCAAAAACATTTACAATAAATTACAGCTTTTTACAATGAATTACAGTAATAAAATCAATTTACATAAAAACACATAAAAGGGGACATGGTGGCAAATTCTTATATATTGGAGTTCCATTCTTTTACAAACCATTTATTTGAAAGGGTGGCATTTCTTTTTTTATCTAATAAATAATAAATGTACATCTCGCTAAAACAAAGACCTAAAACATCGTCAACAGATAAAACATCGTGCTTAAAAATCAGGATGTTCCTGGCCTTCCACAGAGCTTCTTTTACGCAGTTCATCGTCTTCCATGCAATAGTCTTTTGGTTCGCGGTTGGGCATCCAAAGAGTCCATATAAAATCATTTCGTAACTCAAGTCCTTTAGGTCTGCCATCTTCTTCATTAGAGGGAATATCTTTATCCAAATATGTTTTGTAAAATCACAAGTCCAAAAAATATGACGCACTGTCTCCTCAGCCTGGCAGCCTTCCCTCGGACAGACAGCAGACCTCGTGAATCCTCTCCTGAATTGGAATGCCCGGCATGGAAGACATTGATGAACGCAGCTCCAGGCCAGGTCCATCTGTGTATTAAAAAGATAAAACACATTAACCATTTTGAAGATAAAAGCACAGCGTTCATTATTAAAATTTTCAATATTAGTGACGACTTCATTTCCTCTTATGTCTTTTATAAGTTTCTTACTGTTTATCATGTCATTAAAATTTTTCCCTTTAAAATTAAACAAGGCCACTATTTTCTCTAAAATCACGTAATTTGCTGGTAGATTAAAAGCATAAGGTGAGGTTAAAACAATTTCAAACCACCCCATCCTTCGCATAAAAAACCCAGTATTAAAACGTAGAAAATAAGACCAATGATGTTGTTTAAAAAGAGAATTAAGACAGAAACAAAAGTACTTGATTAAAAGAAACCTATTAAAATCTGGAAAGTCTTTGCCACCCTTTGGTTTGATTTTCATTACCGTCTCACGTTTAAGTTTCTCCATTCTGGAACTCCAAAAGAAGGTAAAACAAGCTTTAGTAATTTTTCTTAATAAAACCGTGGGAGGAGGGAAAACCATGCTTAAGTATAAAAGCAAAGGTAAAATTATCATTTTAATTATTAAAATTTTTCCCTCCATGGTAAGCTTCCTCATGTTCCACATGCATATTTTTTGATTTACCTTCTGCGCCACCATGTCCCAACTAATAAAACCATTGTCGTACTCACTGAAGGAGACACCTAAAATTTTAATATTATCAGACACAGGAACCGGTATATCTCTAGGAGCCATGCTTCCTATGTTTAAAATATGACTCTTGCTGAAGTTTACTTTAAAACCGGAAGCACAGCAGTAAAACTCGATTTGCCTAAGGGTTCTCTGAAGCGACAGGGCGTCCCTACATAAAACCGCCACATCATCCATGTACCCCACTGCTTTGGCCTCTACGCCGCCTCCCCCGGGCAGGGGGACTCCACGGATACACTTATCGCGGCGAATTGCGCATAACAGAGGCTCCAATGCACATATAAAAAGCAGTGGGGACAAGGGACACCCCTGCTTCACCCCAGAGTTTAAAAATACGTCCTGTGTCTTAAAACCATTCACTAAAATTTTGCTGGTGCATTCTCTGTAAAAGGCTTTAATAGATAATAAAAATCCTTCAGGTATACCCATACGTTCTAAAACCTTAAAAAGATAAAAATGAGAGACACGGTCGAACGCCTTCTCAAAGTCTATAGATAAAATGGCTAATTTACCTTTTCTAGACCTCGTGTCCTCAATCACGTCTTTTATTAGGTTTAAATTATCCCAGATGCTGCGGCCTGGCACCCCACACACCTGGTCAGAGTGTATAATGTGGGGTATTATGGCTTTTAATCTATTTGCACATATTTTAGCCATAATTTTATAGTCGCTATTTAGAAGGGTTATTGGTCTCCAATTCTTTAAAACTGCGATGTCACCCGTCTTATACAGCAGGGAGACCTCACCCTTCCGCCAGGACTTAGGCAGCATCTTGGAATTAAAAACATCAGAAAAAAGGTTAAAAAGATCCTCTTTTAAAATGTCATAAAATTTTACATAAAACTCACTGGGTATACCGTCCGGTCCGGGAACTTTCCCTGTTTTAAAACTCTTAACAGTTTCTAAAACCTCCTGCTCCGTCAGCTCCTGTAATAAAAAATTCTGGGAGACAGGGTCTAAAACAGTAGTAATCTCCTTCAGTGAGTCACGCATAAAATTATGATCCACAGTCTTAACATTAAAAAGGTCAGTGTAAAACTCATGAACTTTACTTAAAAGACCCTGTACATCTGACACACCTTCTATATTTTTGATAATTGCCTTTTTGTTATTTATTTTCTTAAAAAAGTACCTGGAGCAGGTCTCGTTCTCCTCCACATGTTGTATTTTTGAACGGAATATAATCTCTTTACCTTTCTGCTCCAGGCACTGGGCTATCTCCTTTTTCAAATTGGTGATGTCATCTTTAACGTCTATGTCATGATCTTGCATTTTGTACAGGGTCTGCAGACGG
Organism: Rhinoderma darwinii; assembly: GCF_050947455.1. Taxonomy (NCBI): domain Eukaryota; kingdom Metazoa; phylum Chordata; class Amphibia; order Anura; family Rhinodermatidae; genus Rhinoderma; species Rhinoderma darwinii. Next base: position 213,034,619 of record NC_134691.1, read on the forward strand.
GTATTGAGAATTTTAAAAAAAGCGTATTTCTCTTTGGCTTTCGCCACGCTTTTCTTAATAAAAAAATCTTTTATTTTCTTTTTCATTTTCTCCCACCATGCACTGATGGGAGTACGTGTGTCTCTTACCCGCCTGCTTTCTTGGTAAAATTCAATAAAATCTGCTAAAACCTGTGGATCGTCTAAAAGGGAAACATTCATCTTCCAGGACTTTTTACATACAATATTATTAAGATCATGCTTTACTTTAAAAGATAAAAGCCTGTGATCTGAAAACACATTGGTTAAAACTTCACAATTAAAAGGCAGTAAATTTTCAGAACAAAAGATAAAATCAATCCTGGAGCTACAGGTGGCGTTGCTCCAGGTAACGCCGGCTTCCTCTGGACTGCTCCTGTTACATTTTTTGTATATGTCTTTTAATTTAAAATCAGTCACGATATCCTTGAGCAGTCCAGAGGTCTTGTCATAGTTCCTACTCGTACTGTTGGTAAGCCGGCGTTCTCCTCTCAGGATACAATTAAAATCACCTGCGAGGATAAAAGGCTCAGATGTGTTGATAAAAAGCGGTAAAATCTCCAGCATCCTCGCTCTTTCGTTCTTTTCTGGTGATCCGTAAAAATTTAAAAACTGCCACTTTACACCATCAATAAAAGCTTTAACCATTAAAATACGTCCTGGTAAGATTTCTTGAATAAAATCAATTAAAACGTTTCCCTTAAAAAGAATGGCGACCCCTGCTGATCTGGACTCGTTGGATCCAGACCAGACGGATGGACCATACTTCCAATCCTTTTTGTAATTTTCATATCTCATTGTATGGGGAATGCCGCACTCCTGCAGGAAAAATACAGAGGCTGCCAGGCAAGATAAAAAATTGAAGAGAGCAACCCTTCTCACTTTTGACTTGGCGCCCCTCACGTTGAGGGAGATTCCCATGAGCTCAGACATCGTGGAGAGTTAAAGCAAAATTCTGATTTTAAAATAATAAATAATAGGCGTACTTAAAATCAGATTGCTCCTCCACCAGCAATACCCGAAACCTCACTTGAACTCATGGCCCCGCCCTCATCCGACTCAACTGAAAAGAGGGACGAGGCAGGAGAAGAACTACTGTCGCTGAGAGCTGAGCCAGCAACACTCACCTCGTACACGGGGAGCCCAGACTCGCACAGCCTCACCTGGGTCTCTCTCGGTTGACCGACTGGGTCCATGTCTGGTGGGTCCCCCAAGGGCCCCGCCTCTCCCCCCTGGGCCCGTGAAGGCCGGTCTAGAGGGGGAGGTTGTGCGCATGGCGGGGTGTCCGATAATACGGAGGGAGCAGTGCCCGTCCTCCTCACCAGTGCAGGCGAGGAGGGGGTCCCAGGAGGAGCCACATCTTTCCGCACGGACGTATCCATCTGCTCCTCCCCTGTCTCCCTCCTACTGGCACGTTCTTGCTTCCCCTTTTTACGGGGACCCACCTGTACCCAGTCTTCTCCTTCCGAGTCGGTCTCTAGAGACCCAGGATTAGGAGCAGGCCCGGCACCGCCTGAGCAACCAGCCGTCTGGGATGCCACAGGTTCATCGATGGCCTGCTCCTTTTCTGCCTTCCTCTTGGCCTGCCGTTTTTCCTTGGCGCTGGGCTCATTTTTATCCCCTGAGGTCGCTGGCTGAGAGGCACCTGTTTTGGCTTCGGCTAGCCGTACTCTTGAAGCCCAGGTACCTCTCTGCTCTTTCGCCGCAACAGCTTGTTCTCCTCCTTGAGGACGGGACTGCTCTGCTGGTGGAGCACGTGGGGGCACCTCGGGTTGCTCATCTTCTTCGCCTCGGTACCTATGTGGACAAGCATAATAAAGATGACCAGTTTTTTGACAAAAATTGCATTTTTTCTCTTCTGTACATTCTCTCATTGTGTGTTGTTTACTTCCACAGTTCCTGCAGGTGACATCGCAGTTAACCCCTTCCCGCTCCTTGACGTACTATTACGTCATGGCAGCTGTATCGTTCGCGCTCCATGCCGTAATAGTACGTCTCGGGAGTAACGGCCGTTTCGGCCGTCCTCCCGACACATACAGGAGCTGTGACGCTGCTGTCTTGTTCAGCAGCTGTCACAGCTCCTACAGCGGGGACCGATCGCTGTGTCCCCGCTGATTAACCCCTTAAAAGCCGCGTTCTATAGAGATCGCGGCTTTTTAGGGGTTAAGCTGCCATCGCCGGCCTGCTACGCGATAGCGGCCGGCGATGGTGACTATGGCAACCGGACACCAAACAATGGCGTCCGGCGATGCCATAGACGGAAGCCTAGTGGGTCCTGACAACGTCAGGACCCACTATGCTTGCTGTCAGTGAGTAGCTGACAGTTCTAATACACTGCACTACGCATGTAGTGCAGTGTATTAGAATAGCGATCAGGGCCTCCTGCCCTCATGTCCCCTAGTGGGACAAAGTAATAAAGTAAAAAAAAAGTTAAAAAAAGTTGTGTAAAAATAAGAAAATAAAAGATTTAAAAGTATTAAAAGTAAAAATCCCCCTTTTTCCCTTATCAGTCCTTTATTATTAATAAAAATATATAAAAAAACAAATAAACTATACATAATTGGTATCGCCGCGTCCGTAACGGCCTGAACTACAAAATTATTTCATTATTTATCCCGCACGGTGAACGCCGTAAAAAAAAAAAATAATAAACCGAACCACAATCACAATTCTTTGGTCACTTCACCTCCCAAAAAATGGAATAAAAAGAGATCAAAACGTCGCATGTACCTAAAAATGGTACTGATCGAAACTACAGTTCGTTACGCAAAAAATAAGTCCTCGCACGGCTTTATTGATTGAAAAATAAAAACTTTATGCCTCTTAGAATAAGGTAACACCAAAAGTGAATGATTGTTTACAAAACTTATTTTATTGTGCAAACGCCATAAGACATAAAAAAAAACTATAAACATCTGGTATCGCCGTAATCGTATCGCCCCGCAGAATAAAGTGAATATGTCATTTATAGCGCACGGTGAACGCTGTAAAAAAAAACGAAAAAAAAAACAATCGTACAATTGCTGTTTTTTAGTCACCACGCCACCTAAAAATAGAATAAAAACTGATCAAAAAGCCGCATGCACCCCAAGAAAACTCCAATGGATTCCTCAAGGGGTCTAGTTTCCAAATTGGGGTCACTTTTGGGGGGTTCCCAATGTTTTGGCACCACAAGACCTCTTCAAAACGGACATGGTGCCTAATAAAAAAGAGGCTTCAAAATCCACTAGGTGCTCCTTTGCTTCGGAGGCCGATGCTTCAGTCCATTACCGCACGAGGGCCACATGTGGGATATTTCTCAAAACTGCAGAATCTGGGCAATACGTATTAAGTTGCGTTTCTCTGATAAATCCTTTTGTGTTATAAAAAAAATGGTATAAAGAGGATTTTCTGACAAAAAAAAAAATGTAAATTTCACCTCTACTTTGCTCTAAATTCCCGTGAAACACCTAAAGGGTTCATAAACTTTCTAAATGCTGTTGTGGATACTTTGAGGGGTCTAGTTTCTAAAATGGGGTGTTTGATAGGGGTTTCTAATATATGGGCCCCTCAAAGCAACTTCAGAACTGAACTGGAACCTAAAAAAATAAATAAATGAGGCAATACTTCGCTTCTTACATTATACTGATAATGAGCCGTGCCCACCCCGAGATGACCCCAGTTTTGACCGTTTGTATAAACGGAGACCCCTATTAGACCGTTCCAGTGCCCGGTTTTCCCAAGCATACACCCCTGAGAAGTGTATTTCTATTGATGAGTCCCTGGTACATTTTAAAGGGAGGGTTCAATTCCGCGAGTACCTGCCGGGTAAGAGGGCAAGGTATGGCGTGAAGATGTATAAGCTGTGAGAGTGCATCAGAGTATACCTACAGGTTTAGGATATATGAAGGAAAGGCCACCCCCAAACCAGACTGCATCCTGGACTACAATAGGTACATGGGAGGGATGGACTTGTAAGATCAAGCCCTGAAGCCCTACAGCGCCATGCGGTGTGGTATAAGAAGCTGGCCGGGCACATCATACAGATGGCATTGTACAATGCGTACATGCTACGTCGATGTGCAGGCCAGACGGGAACTTTCCTGGAATTTCAAGAGGTGATTATCAAGAACCTAATCTTTAGGGACCAAGAAGGGGGGGGCACCCAGTACTTCTGGAAGCGAGCCCACACGCATCGTACCAGGGCAACACTTTCCAGGAGAAGTTCCCCAAACTGGCAAGAAGGGAAAAAGTCAAAAGAGGTGCAAAGTCTGCTATAAGAGGGGGATAAGGGAGGACACAATATATCAATGTGACACGTGTCCCGAATAACCAGAGCTCTGTATGAAAGTGTTTTAAAATTTATCATACATCCCTTGGTTTATAATTTACCCCAATTTTACTTACCCTGATGCACTCCACACAGCTTATCCCCCCTCGTCTTTCCCCTCTGATCCCTGCTGTGTGTCCAGGCAGCTGATAACAGCCACATGTAGGGTATTGCCATACCCGGGAGAACCCACATTACAGTTTATGGGGTGTAGGTCTCCGGTCAAAATGGCCACTACACCTCTAGATGAATGCCTTAAGGGTGTAGTTTTTAAAACGGGGTCACTTCTTGGGGGTTTCAACTGTTCTGGTACCTCAGGGGCTTCTGCATACATGACTTCGCACTAGAAAATCCCCAGTAGGCCAAATGGTGGTCCTTTCCTTCTGAGCCCTCCCATGGGCCCAAATGGCAGTTTATCACAACAAATGGGGTATTGCGGCCCTCAGAACAAATTGCGCAACAGAATGGGGTATTTTGTTTCTTGTGAAAATAAGAAATTTTCAGCCAAAACTACATATTATTTGAAAAAAATAATTTTGTTTTCATTCCCAGCCCAATTCAAATAAGTTCTGTGAAAAAACTATGGGGTCAAAATGGTCACAACACCCATAAATGAATTCCTTGAGGGGTGTAGTTTCCAAAATGGGGTCATTTGTGGTTGGTTTCTATTGCTTTGATACCTCTGGGGCTCTGCAAATGCGACATGGCACCCGAAAACCAATCCAGCAAAATCTGGACTCCAAAGAACACACAGCGCTCCTTTCCTTCTGAGCCCTCCCATGGGCCCAAACGGCAGTTTATCACCACAAATGGGGTATTGCCGCACTCAGGACAAATTGGGCAACAGAATGGAGTATTTTATTTCTTGTGAAAATAAGAATTTTTGAGCTAAAATGACATATTATTGGAAAAAATATATATTTTTTTAATTCCCAGCCCAATTCAAATTAGTTCTGTGAAGAAACTATGGAGTCTAAATGGTCACATTACCCATAAATGAATTCCTTGAGGGGTGTAGTTTCCAAAATGGGGTCACTTCTGGTGGGTTTCCATTGCTTTGATACCTCTGGGGCTCTGCAAATGCGACATGGCACCCGAAAACCAAACCAGCAAAATCTGTACTCCAAAGAACACACAGCGCTCCTTCCCTTCTGAGGCCTCCCATGGGCCCAAACGGCAGTTTATTGCCACAAATGGGGTATTGATGCACTCAGGAGAAATTGGGCAACAAAATTGAGTATTTTGTTCCCTGTGAAAATAAGAAATTTTGGTAAAAAATTACATCTTATTGGAAAAAATGTCATTTTTTTAATGTCACAGCCCAATTGAAATAGGTGCTGTGAAAAAACTGTGTGGTCAAAATGCTAACAACAACCATAAATGAATTCCTTGAGGGGTGTAGTTTCCAAAATGGGGTCACTTTTGGTGGGTTTCCATTGCTTTGATACCTCTGAGGCTCTGCAAATGCGACATGGCACCCGAAAACCAATCCAACAAAATCTGGACTCCAACAAACATATAGCGCTCCTTTCCTTCTGAGCCCTCCCATGGGCCCAAACGGCAGTTTATCACCACAAATGGGGTATTGCCACACTAAGGACAAATTGGGCAACAAAATGGGGTATTTTGTTCCTTGTGAAAATAAGAAATTTTGATCACAAATGACATTTTATTTGAAAAAATGACATTTTTTTCATTTCAGAGCCCAATTCAAATACGTGCTGTGAAAAAACTGTGCGGTCAAAATGGTAACAACAACCCTAAATGAATTCCTTGAGGGGTGTAGTTTCCAAAATGGGGTCACTATTGGGGGATTCCTACTGTTTTGACACCTCAACACCTCTTCAAACCTGGCATGCTGCCTAAAATATATTCTAATAAAAAAGGGGCCTCAAAATGCACTAGGTGCTTCTTTGCTTCTAGGGCTTGTGTTTTAGTCCACGAGCGCAGTAGGGCCACATGTGGGACATTTCTAAAAACTGCAGAATCTGGAGAATACATATTTAGTAGTGTTTCTCTGGTAAAACCTTCTGTGTTACAGAAAAAAAAATGAATAAAATTGAAATTCAGCAAGAAAAATGAAATTTGCAAATTTCACCTCCACTTTGCTTTAATTCCTGTGAAATGCCTGAAGGGTTAAAAAACTTTCTAACTGCTGTTTTGAATACTTTGAGGGGTCTAGTTTTTTAAATGGGGTGTTTTATCAGGGTTTCTAATACATAGGCCCCACAAAGCCACTTCAGAACTCAAGAGGTACCTTAAAAAAAAGGCTTTTGAAATTTTCTTAAAAATATGAGAAATTGCTGTTTATGTTCTAAGCCTTGTAACGTCCAAGAAAAATAAAAAAATGTTCAAAAAACGATGCCAATCTAAAGTAGACATATGGGAAATGTGAACTAGTAACTATTTTGGGTGGTATAACCGTCTGTTTTACAAGCAGATGCATTTAAATTCAGAAAAATGCAATTTTTTCAAAATTTTCTCTACATTTTGCAATTTTTCACCAATAAACACTGAATATATCGACCAAATTTTACCACGAACATGAAGCCCAATGTGTCACGAGAAAACAATCTCAGAATCGCTTGGGTAGGTTTAAGCATTCCGACGTTATTACCACATAAAGTGAAATATGTCAGATTTGAAAAATGGGCTCTGAGCCTTAAGGCCAAAACTAGGCTGCGTCCTTAAGGGGTTAAAACTGGTATGTCCATAGGTACCGCAGGCCCTGCAGAAGTTTGGCATTCCTGAGAAATAGAGGTCGCCATTCACATTCCCAAGTTTAAAACGAGCAGGTGGTAGCTTCGTTTCTTGGGTGGAGGGGTCCTTTATTAGCGTAACAATAAATTTCCATTTGACGGTCCACACACCGCACTCGTTCATAACTCTCCCCAGCAGCTTAACGTTCTTAAAGTATGCAGCAAGAAACGCCGCCACTTCCTGATCTTTCACGTATGGGGAATACATTTTAATCACTACGAGTTTGGTTACTTCAAAAGCGTGTTCAATTACCTGGACTCCCAAGGCCATGAGTTCACCTTGTTGCCTCTCAGCTTTTCCCATGGCATCACGGAGGATTCCTTCTCCCATGAAAGTCACGTCGTACACTCCACGCCTTGGGTAGTCCTGGATCGCCAAAATCTCGTTCTTGTGGACCGCCAACCGCTTTTCCAAAATATCGTGGACAAGGAACTTGAGACCACGAGGACCGCCTCCACCCTCTGCCAAGATAAATCTTGCAGTATTCCTCAACCGGGCGTATACCGGCACCGCATCAGGTCCGCCTGCCATTTGCGTGGCCAGGTCGGTACCGCACAGCTTGCGCTGCGCCCTTTGGCTTTAAGGAGACACACCAAAGGGCTGGGGGGGGGGATCGCAACTCGTTGCTCAGGACTAAGCCTCTCTCCCAAATAGCAGCACGGGGGTGAAGTCCAGGCGAACCTGGACGATCCCCCGAGGCCGAGAGAGAGGGTACCTGAGCACCTTCTGACCAAAAACCTCCTGTATAAATACACTTGGTCTTAGCCAAAAGGCCGAGAAGCGATAACCCGAATGGGCCTGGCGTTGACCGAGCCTGCCTAATACTGCTGTTCACCCCTTGCAGCGATTCAGCCTACTCCTAGGCAATTCCACGGGGCCCTGCAGGCGCGCACACACTCACAGCTACTAAGCGGGAGGTGAATAAAGGCCGGAGAGGAAGCAAGACAGGATTTGCTTCTTTTGCTTGCACCACAATGCAGTGCTGAAAGAGGAGGAATCTACATAAAAACGCCTTCCTGGCAACGCCCAAATGCCCTCCTGCCATGCAGATAAACACTGGCAGCGGCAGCAAGTGCATGCCCACAGCCACCCCTTGTTCCTTCACACCTTGTATCAGCTTTAATCCAGTCCAGTCCGGTGCTGCCTGCTGAGCAGCACTGACCAACACTGCCTGGGCCCAGGCTTTTATCTCTGAGGCCCCATTATGATGTCAGAAAGCTGGCTCTGGAATCCTGAGGGCTCCACTATGACACGTGCAAAGTTCCGTCTGAACTTTATATAAGACGGTGAGGCTCAGTCAGTCACTCAGTGTTGCCTGAGAGGGCAACACTGCAACAGCCGGCCGCCAGGCTGTCTTTTTTTGCACAGCTAGTTGCCTCCAGGAGGCCACAAGAGGGAGACAAGGGACTGCAAAGTGGAAAATAGGCATCCACCAACTTTACAGACAACTTCTCCTTGCTCCTACAACCTCCATCCTTGCACAGTTTGTTATTCTTCTAGGTAACATAGTAACAAATCCAAATTGCTGCTCTCTTTGTAGGCAAGCAAGGCTTTGTTGCAACTGCAATTCTTACTTCTTCTTGAAATGTAGGGACGACAGTACATTCCATCACATCCATCTAGTGTACACAGGTAGGTCCATTGTGGCGGGCAGGCGAGCGGGCGGGCGGGCTGCTTTATTGGCTGTTTGCTGTTCCCCTACTCCACTCCACTATTTGACTGTGGTGCTGCATCAATCAATCAATCAATCAATCAATCAATCAATCAATCAATCAATCAGTGGCTGGCTCAGGTGCAGCTCTTTAACTTACCTAAAAGGGAGGGCGGAGAGAAGACAAGGAAGGTGAATGAGCTGTTCCAATGTGAAATGCCGGAAATACAGAAACACAGACGACACACAACAAGAGGTGGCAATCTATTCATTAATTGCATTTAATCAATGAGCTCATTATCACACATGACTGTACAAATGCATTGTCCAACAGGTGTTGAAATAATGGGATTAAAAGGGGAGATCCCTTCAGAAAGACAAAAACAATAGCAAACACAAATAGCACTTTTGGAATCTGACTTTAGTAAACACATAAGGGAAGGGTGCACCAGTCCTGGAAATACTGCAATACCAGGTCAATGCGTGGAGTGGACAGAGCAAGCTCTATTTCCATCTCCCTGTTCTAAAAATCCATTTAATATATGGTCCCCAGATAGGGGACGTATCAGATATTAAACTGATAAGAACAGATTTTTACATTTTAATTTTTTTAGTTCTTATTCAGCTATTTCTTATAAAATCTGCGAAACAGAAAAAAGCTTCAGTTCAAACATCTTCCAACAGGACGTTCCAACTTCTTAAATTCCACCAGCTTGAGGCTTTTGGACCCACTCTCTTCCTGTCCAACAAATAGAAGACGTAAATTTCACTTAGGGCCAGCTTTATACAGTCTTTCTCGGAAATGGTGTCTCTTCTGAACAGTAAGATGTTGCGCACCTTCCATAGGGCATTTTTTAAACAGTTCAAGATAATCCACAACACTCTCTTCTTCTCTCCCACAGGATGCTTGAAGTCTCCATACAGCACCACTTCATGGTTCAGGAACCTTAATTCACAGGTAAATTTCAGTAGAATGCCAACAGTTTTCCATACCTTCTGAGCATAGGCACAGTTCCACATTAAGTGCATGACGCTTTCTTCTCCAGGACACCCAGCTCTTGGGCATCTTGGAGTGGAGACGAGCCCTCTTCTATACTGAAATGCCCTGGTAGGGAGACTTTCGTGTAGAATCATCCAAGACAAGTCTTTAAGAACATTGGATAGGTAAGGAGCGTTGGTGTTTCTCCATAGCTCCATAGACTTTGATGTTGTGAAGTTACTCACATTTGTTGTCTCTTGGTGACTGTCCAGCAACATTCTCAGCTTTCTGGCATTCTTAAGATGTTCCTGTTCCATACCTTCCAGTTGGTAGACACGGATGGTTCTTTCCAAACATACATACTGCACAGGTGGTAGCAGCAGGGTAGGCTTTGTAAGGGGCAGCTCTATCCACTTTCTCTTTCTGAACACGTGTCCAGCGGCATACCTTAGAAAATAGGCCCAGGTTTTATTCGTCTTGATGTTCTTGAAACACAAGGAGAAATACTGCAGATATAGAAAGCGTTTAAAGAAGATAATCTCCTTTCCTCCATTCTTCTTCTGCTTGTACATTATCTCTCGTCTAACTTTCTCCATTTTTGAATTCCAGATGAAATGGAAACAAATCCTTTGGAGTTCCTTAAGACGATTTTCGCTTGGTAGAAAAACCTGGCTCAAGTACAACAGCAGAGGTAGTACTAGTGCCTTGATGACCAAGTTCTTCCCTTCAATTGTTAGCTGTCTGAGTTTCCAAAACTCAATCTTCTTCTTCACCTTTTCACTTATCAGCTCCCAGCTTTCTTTTCCATCATTCTGGGGCGTGAATATGACACCAAGAATTTTGATTCTGTCGCACTGGGTATTGACCTCAGGTAAGTCGAAATCCCTCCATTCCTTCAGTGTGAAGCAGTCGCACTTATTCTTATTCAATCTGAATCCTGATGCTTGACAGAAGAAGTCTGTTAGCAGTAGCGCCCTCCTCACAGATTGTTTATTGGAGCATAAAATATTGACATCGTCCATATAGGCACTTACTTTCACTGACTGCCCACCTCCTCCTGGAATCGGCACCCCTCTAATGATCTTCTCTTTCCTCAACAGCGTGAGCAGGGGTTCGAGGACACAGATGAAGAGGATGGGCGACAGGGGGCATCCTTGTTTTACCCCAGACATCAGATCCACTTTTCCAGACAAGAAGCCATTAATGGTAACTTGGCTATAGGATTCTTTGTACAGTAATGCGACTTGTTTGATCACTGTCTCAGGAAAATTCATTTTCTTCAGCACAAGCCACAGAAACTCGTGCGAGACTCGGTCATAGGCCTTCTGAAAGTCCAGTGACAACACGGCCAAATCTTGCTTTCTGTCTTTGGAGTACCAGATGCAGTCCCTGATGGTATTTTGGTTATCTGCGATACTTCTACCCGGTACCCCACAAACTTGGTCTTGGTGGATGACCTTGTCGATGTGTTTCTTAATTCTATTGACCAAGATTTTGGATAACACCTTGTAATCGACATTGAGGAGGGTTATTGGCCTCCAATTTTCAAGGCTGGTCTTGTCTCCTTTCTTGAACAGCAAAGTAACTATTCCTCTCCTCCATGACTCAGGTAACAGCTCGCTCTTCATTGCTGCTTTGAAGATCTCCAGCAGGTCTTCCTTCAGAGTGTTCCAGAATGTTGAAAAGAACTCCACTGATAGACCATCTGATCCTGGAGCCTTCCCTCTTGCGAAACTCTTGATTACACTCAGGAGTTCTCCCAAGGTAAGTTCCTTGCATAAGTCTTCTTTCTCAGCTTGGCCAAGCTTAAGTTCTAGCGCTTCTAGGGCGTGTGAGACATAAGACATATCTATCTTCTTTTTGTCAAAGAGAGTCTGAAAGAATTTCTTGGCCTCTTGAAGCATACCTTCTTTGCTGGTTTGACCAGCGATATTGGTCATGATATTTTTCTGTTCCATACTTTTCTTGAAAAAGAAGCGTGAACATTTCTCGTTATTTTCCAACTGTTGCACTTTAGTATTAAAGATCACTTCTTGTCCTTTTTGATGGATGACCTCTTTAATTTCTTTTTTAATTTTTCCCACCAGGTCAGCGACATCAACACCAGCGTTCTTCAAACTCAGGTAAGTCTGTAATTTTGTGTTGAGTCTCTTGTACCACCTTTTCTTCTCTCGGGCTCTTTTAATCCCATAATCTAAGAAGAAGTTCTTGATCTTCTCTTTAGTATTGTCCCACCATTCTAGGATTGATGGAAATTTTCCTTTAGCAGTTGCCCATTTTTTATAGGCTACAATGAATTCCTCCTGCATCACTTTGTCTTCCAGAAAGCTGGTATTTAATCTCCATACTCCTCTTCCTCTTTCATTTGCAGGGATATGAATAGTTGCACTGAGCATTTTATGGTCAGAGAAGATATTGTCTTCAATCTTAATATCCACTGGCTTCATATTTTTCGATGTGAGTACATAATCCAGTCTGGACTTGACTGTAATGTTCTCCCAGGTATAACCTGGTTCAGACCTCTTCAGACTCCTCCATACATCAGACAATTCAAAATCGCAAATGAAATTTTTCCACTGTTGCACGGTTTTATCTACTCTTCTTGCAGCACCTCCAGTTCGATCTTCACTTTCGAGTGCACAATTGAGATCACCTGCTACTACAAGCGATGTTGAGCCGGCAATAAATGGCTGGATATCTTCAATCAATTCTGACCTTTCATTAGTATCAGGTGAGGCATACACATTGAGGAGTTTCACTTCACTCCCATTATAGTCAACAATAACTAAAAGCGCCCTCCCGGGGATAAGTTCAACAAAGGAAATAATTCGGCAATTCTGCCCTTTCAATAAAACACCTACTCCTGTTGACTTATTTGAATTTTCGCCTGACCAAACCGATTGTCCGTGAGGCCAACTGTCTCTCAGCTCTTTATAGTCCATACTGTGATCTATATCACATTCTTGCAGAAAAACAATATCAAAGTTCAATGTGCTCAAAAACGAAAAAAAGGCAGCCCTTCTGGCAGAGCTCCTCACACTCCTCACATTCAGCGAGAGCAACTTCAGACAGGACATCATTCAGACTTCATGATGACCCATCAGAATCAGAAAGTTCAGGAAGTATATCCCCCAGGCTTGGAGTTGCGAACTCCTGGATATCCATGGTGGGCTGGATAGGTTGAGACATCTCAATTGCCGATACTGGTTGCGGTGTCTCCATTGCCAGCACTGGCTGTACGTCTTTTAATTTTGCCTTCATAGTCTTTTTCGACTTGACACTACTAGACTCAGCCGACTCAACTTTTTTCCTTTTTCTTTTCTCCTCCAGCTCCATCACTTCACCCCAGTTATCCTCTTGGCCATCAGGAAGACCGGGAGAGCGGACATCAGTCACACGAGAACCGCTAGATGGCAGACCCTTGGCCTCGGATGGGACATCGGACTCTGTAACTGCTACAGGACCTGCCACCATTACGGAAGGACTCAGGATAACGGATAGGTTCTTTTTTCCCTCTGATACTGGGGCCACCTTCCGTATGAGGCCAGCAACAGATGGCCCAGCAGCAGGCTCCTTGGATAGAATAGTCAGTCCAGGTTGTTGTTGAGCTGACGCTGCAACCTGCGCCCAAGTCTTTACCCTATCTGGGCAATCTTTGAACGTGTGTCTCTTCCCACCACACAGATTACATGTGATCTCCTCCTGACACTCGTCTCTATTGTGGCCAAGTTTCCCACAGTGACTGCAGAAGCGTGTGTCAGCCGCCTCTGCTTTGCATCCATCTGGCTTGTGCCCAAACTTCCTACATTTCCTACAATAGGAGGGCATATTGTTGTAGAACAGATAGCCTCTGTCACGGCCAATGGTGAAATTGGAAGGCGGGTGGTGAACTCCCCCAATCCCATCTGGGTCTGCTCCAAACTTCACCAAAAATTTGTATTTGCCTGTCCATAGGCCAACTTCGTCCATCACATTCTGGCCATTTTTAATGTCCGTACAATACCGCAGCAGGAACCGAGCAATATTGTCCATGGTGACATACGGATTGTACATGAAGACAGTCACATACGCTTCACCATAGGAGTACAGCAAGGTGAATTTAAGTCCTTCCAGCTCTGGACTCCCCTCTTTCAATTTCAGAGTCTGGTAGAAGTTCTGGCAGGCAGCTGTTGTCTCCAAGACCAGGATATAATAGTCTTTTGCCGGATGTTGTAGGCAGAGAATGTCATTCTTTTCCACCAGAAGAAGTCCAAACAGGATCTCTGTAGCCAGATGTTTCAATCCGAATTCCTCCCGATAATCTTCTCCAATATCAATTCGGATGCCGTTCTTCACAAAATTTTGTCCACGCTCCAGGAATCGGATTCGGCCATAAGAAGCCATATTATCTGTATCCCTGTCTGGGAACTCAGTCGATCGCCTTCTTGTTCTCCGTGGTCTTCCCCTTATAGCAGCATAGAGCTTAAGACAGTAAACTGCCAATGCTCTAAGGCCAAGGGTATGACAGGCTAGGAGACCCTCTGACAAGCCACTTGAGCTTAGCCAAAAGGCCGAGAAGCGATAACCCGAATGGGCCTGGCGTTGACCGAGCCTGCCTAATACTGCTGTTCACCCCTTGCAGCGATTCAGCCTACTCCTAGGCAATTCCACGGGGCCCTGCAGGCGCGCACACACTCACAGCTACTAAGCGGGAGGTGAATAAAGGCCGGAGAGGAAGCAAGACAGGATTTGCTTCTTTTGCTTGCACCACAATGCAGTGCTGAAAGAGGAGGAATCTACATAAAAACGCCTTCCTGGCAACGCCCAAATGCCCTCCTGCCATGCAGATAAACACTGGCAGCGGCAGCAAGTGCATGCCCACAGCCACCCCTTGTTCCTTCACACCTTGTATCAGCTTTAATCCAGTCCAGTCCGGTGCTGCCTGCTGAGCAGCACTGACCAACACTGCCTGGGCCCAGGCTTTTATCTCTGAGGCCCCATTATGATGTCAGAAAGCTGGCTCTGGAATCCTGAGGGCTCCACTATGACACGTGCAAAGTTCCGTCTGAACTTTATATAAGACGGTGAGGCTCAGTCAGTCACTCAGTGTTGCCTGAGAGGGCAACACTGCAACAGCCGGCCGCCAGGCTGTCTTTTTTTGCACAGCTAGTTGCCTCCAGGAGGCCACAAGAGGGAGACAAGGGACTGCAAAGTGGAAAATAGGCATCCACCAACTTTACAGACAACTTCTCCTTGCTCCTACAACCTCCATCCTTGCACAGTTTGTTATTCTTCTAGGTAACATAGTAACAAATCCAAATTGCTGCTCTCTTTGTAGGCAAGCAAGGCTTTGTTGCAACTGCAATTCTTACTTCTTCTTGAAATGTAGGGACGACAGTACATTCCATCACATCCATCTAGTGTACACAGGTAGGTCCATTGTGGCGGGCAGGCGAGCGGGCGGGCGGGCTGCTTTATTGGCTGTTTGCTGTTCCCCTACTCCACTCCACTATTTGACTGTGGTGCTGCATCAATCAATCAATCAATCAATCAATCAATCAATCAATCAATCAATCAGTGGCTGGCTCAGGTGCAGCTCTTTAACTTACCTAAAAGGGAGGGCGGAGAGAAGACAAGGAAGGTGAATGAGCTGTTCCAATGTGAAATGCCGGAAATACAGAAACACAGACGACACACAACAAGAGGTGGCAATCTATTCATTAATTGCATTTAATCAATGAGCTCATTATCACACATGACTGTACAAATGCATTGTCCAACAGGTGTTGAAATAATGGGATTAAAAGGGGAGATCCCTTCAGAAAGACAAAAACAATAGCAAACACAAATAGCACTTTTGGAATCTGATTTTAGTAAACACATAAGGGAAGGGTGCACCGGTCCTGGAAATACTGCAATACCAGGTCAATGCGTGGAGTGGACAGAGCAAGCTCTATTTCCATCTCCCTGTTCTAAAAATCCATTTAATATATGGTCCCCAGATAGGGGACGTATCAGATATTAAACTGATAAGAACAGATTTTTACATTTTAATTTTTTTAGTTCTTATTCAGCTATTTCTTATAAAATCTGCGAAACAGAAAAAAGCTTCAGTTCAAACATCTTCCAACAGGACGTTCCAACTTCTTAAATTCCACCAGCTTGAGGCTTTTGGACCCACTCTCTTCCTGTCCAACAAATAGAAGACGTAAATTTCACTTAGGGCCAGCTTTATACAGTCTTTCTCGGAAATGGTGTCTCTTCTGAACAGTAAGATGTTGCGCACCTTCCATAGGGCATTTTTTAAACAGTTCAAGATAATCCACAACACTCTCTTCTTCTCTCCCACAGGATGCTTGAAGTCTCCATACAGCACCACTTCATGGTTCAGGAACCTTAATTCACAGGTAAATTTCAGTAGAATGCCAACAGTTTTCCATACCTTCTGAGCATAGGCACAGTTCCACATTAAGTGCATGACGCTTTCTTCTCCAGGACACCCAGCTCTTGGGCATCTTGGAGTGGAGACGAGCCCTCTTCTATACTGAAATGCCCTGGTAGGGAGACTTTCGTGTAGAATCATCCAAGACAAGTCTTTAAGAACATTGGATAGGTAAGGAGCGTTGGTGTTTCTCCATAGCTCCATAGACTTTGATGTTGTGAAGTTACTCACATTTGTTGTCTCTTGGTGACTGTCCAGCAACATTCTCAGCTTTCTGGCATTCTTAAGATGTTCCTGTTCCATACCTTCCAGTTGGTAGACACGGATGGTTCTTTCCAAACATACATACTGCACAGGTGGTAGCAGCAGGGTAGGCTTTGTAAGGGGCAGCTCTATCCACTTTCTCTTTCTGAACACGTGTCCAGCGGCATACCTTAGAAAATAGGCCCAGGTTTTATTCGTCTTGATGTTCTTGAAACACAAGGAGAAATACTGCAGATATAGAAAGCGTTTAAAGAAGATAATCTCCTTTCCTCCATTCTTCTTCTGCTTGTACATTATCTCTCGTCTAACTTTCTCCATTTTTGAATTCCAGATGAAATGGAAACAAATCCTTTGGAGTTCCTTAAGACGATTTTCGCTTGGTAGAAAAACCTGGCTCAAGTACAACAGCAGAGGTAGTACTAGTGCCTTGATGACCAAGTTCTTCCCTTCAATTGTTAGCTGTCTGAGTTTCCAAAACTCAATCTTCTTCTTCACCTTTTCACTTATCAGCTCCCAGCTTTCTTTTCCATCATTCTGGGGCGTGAATATGACACCAAGAATTTTGATTCTGTCGCACTGGGTATTGACCTCAGGTAAGTCGAAATCCCTCCATTCCTTCAGTGTGAAGCAGTCGCACTTATTCTTATTCAATCTGAATCCTGATGCTTGACAGAAGAAGTCTGTTAGCAGTAGCGCCCTCCTCACAGATTGTTTATTGGAGCATAAAATATTGACATCGTCCATATAGGCACTTACTTTCACTGACTGCCCACCTCCTCCTGGAATCGGCACCCCTCTAATGATCTTCTCTTTCCTCAACAGCGTGAGCAGGGGTTCGAGGACACAGATGAAGAGGATGGGCGACAGGGGGCATCCTTGTTTTACCCCAGACATCAGATCCACTTTTCCAGACAAGAAGCCATTAATGGTAACTTGGCTATAGGATTCTTTGTACAGTAATGCGACTTGTTTGATCACTGTCTCAGGAAAATTCATTTTCTTCAGCACAAGCCACAGAAACTCGTGCGAGACTCGGTCATAGGCCTTCTGAAAGTCCAGTGACAACACGGCCAAATCTTGCTTTCTGTCTTTGGAGTACCAGATGCAGTCCCTGATGGTATTTTGGTTATCTGCGATACTTCTACCCGGTACCCCACAAACTTGGTCTTGGTGGATGACCTTGTCGATGTGTTTCTTAATTCTATTGACCAAGATTTTGGATAACACCTTGTAATCGACATTGAGGAGGGTTATTGGCCTCCAATTTTCAAGGCTGGTCTTGTCTCCTTTCTTGAACAGCAAAGTAACTATTCCTCTCCTCCATGACTCAGGTAACAGCTCGCTCTTCATTGCTGCTTTGAAGATCTCCAGCAGGTCTTCCTTCAGAGTGTTCCAGAATGTTGAAAAGAACTCCACTGATAGACCATCTGATCCTGGAGCCTTCCCTCTTGCGAAACTCTTGATTACACTCAGGAGTTCTCCCAAGGTAAGTTCCTTGCATAAGTCTTCTTTCTCAGCTTGGCCAAGCTTAAGTTCTAGCGCTTCTAGGGCGTGTGAGACATAAGACATATCTATCTTCTTTTTGTCAAAGAGAGTCTGATAGAATTTCTTGGCCTCTTGAAGCATACCTTCTTTGCTGGTTTGACCAGCGATATTGGTCATGATATTTTTCTGTTCCATACTTTTCTTGAAAAAGAAGCGTGAACATTTCTCGTTATTTTCCAACTGTTGCACTTTAGTATTAAAGATCACTTCTTGTCCTTTTTGATGGATGACCTCTTTAATTTCTTTTTTAATTTTTCCCACCAGGTCAGCGACATCAACACCAGCGTTCTTCAAACTCAGGTAAGTCTGTAATTTTGTGTTGAGTCTCTTGTACCACCTTTTCTTCTCTCGGGCTCTTTTAATCCCATAATCTAAGAAGAAGTTCTTGATCTTCTCTTTAGTATTGTCCCACCATTCTAGGATTGATGGAAATTTTCCTTTAGCAGTTGCCCATTTTTTATAGGCTACAATGAATTCCTCCTGCATCACTTTGTCTTCCAGAAAGCTGGTATTTAATCTCCATACTCCTCTTCCTCTTTCATTTGCAGGGATATGAATAGTTGCACTGAGCATTTTATGGTCAGAGAAGATATTGTCTTCAATCTTAATATCCACTGGCTTCATATTTTTCGATGTGAGTACATAATCCAGTCTGGACTTGACTGTAATGTTCTCCCAGGTATAACCTGGTTCAGACCTCTTCAGACTCCTCCATACATCAGACAATTCAAAATCGCAAATGAAATTTTTCCACTGTTGCACGGTTTTATCTACTCTTCTTGCAGCACCTCCAGTTCGATCTTCACTTTCGAGTGCACAATTGAGATCACCTGCTACTACAAGCGATGTTGAGCCGGCAATAAATGGCTGGATATCTTCAATCAATTCTGACCTTTCATTAGTATCAGGTGAGGCATACACATTGAGGAGTTTCACTTCACTCCCATTATAGTCAACAATAACTAAAAGCGCCCTCCCGGGGATAAGTTCAACAAAGGAAATAATTCGGCAATTCTGCCCTTTCAATAAAACACCTACTCCTGTTGACTTATTTGAATTTTCGCCTGACCAAACCGATTGTCCGTGAGGCCAACTGTCTCTCAGCTCTTTATAGTCCATACTGTGATCTATATCACATTCTTGCAGAAAAACAATATCAAAGTTCAATGTGCTCAAAAACGAAAAAAAGGCAGCCCTTCTGGCAGAGCTCCTCACACTCCTCACATTCAGCGAGAGCAACTTCAGACAGGACATCATTCAGACTTCATGATGACCCATCAGAATCAGAAAGTTCAGGAAGTATATCCCCCAGGCTTGGAGTTGCGAACTCCTGGATATCCATGGTGGGCTGGATAGGTTGAGACATCTCAATTGCCGATACTGGTTGCGGTGTCTCCATTGCCAGCACTGGCTGTACGTCTTTTAATTTTGCCTTCATAGTCTTTTTCGACTTGACACTACTAGACTCAGCCGACTCAACTTTTTTCCTTTTTCTTTTCTCCTCCAGCTCCATCACTTCACCCCAGTTATCCTCTTGGCCATCAGGAAGACCGGGAGAGCGGACATCAGTCACACGAGAACCGCTAGATGGCAGACCCTTGGCCTCGGATGGGACATCGGACTCTGTAACTGCTACAGGACCTGCCACCATTACGGAAGGACTCAGGATAACGGATAGGTTCTTTTTTCCCTCTGATACTGGGGCCACCTTCCGTATGAGGCCAGCAACAGATGGCCCAGCAGCAGGCTCCTTGGATAGAATAGTCAGTCCAGGTTGTTGTTGAGCTGACGCTGCAACCTGCGCCCAAGTCTTTACCCTATCTGGGCAATCTTTGAACGTGTGTCTCTTCCCACCACACAGATTACATGTGATCTCCTCCTGACACTCGTCTCTATTGTGGCCAAGTTTCCCACAGTGACTGCAGAAGCGTGTGTCAGCCGCCTCTGCTTTGCATCCATCTGGCTTGTGCCCAAACTTCCTACATTTCCTACAATAGGAGGGCATATTGTTGTAGAACAGATAGCCTCTGTCACGGCCAATGGTGAAATTTTAAGGCGGGTGGTGAACTCCCCCAATCCCATCTGGGTCTGCTCCAAACTTCACCAAAAATTTGTATTTGCCTGTCCATAGGCCAACTTCGTCCATCACCTTCTGGCCATTTTTAATGTCCGTACAATACCGCAGCAGGAACCGAGCAATATTGTCCATGGTGACATACGGATTGTACATGAAGACAGTCACATACGCTTCACCATAGGAGTACAGCAAGGTGAATTTAAGTCCTTCCAGCTCTGGACTCCCCTCTTTCAATTTCAGAGTCTGGTAGAAGTTCTGGCAGGCAGCTGTTGTCTCCAAGACCAGGATATAATAGTCTTTTGCCGGATGTTGTAGGCAGAGAATGTCATTCTTTTCCACCAGAAGAAGTCCAAACAGGATCTCTGTAGCCAGATGTTTCAATCCGAATTCCTCCCGATAATCTTCTCCAATATCAATTCGGATGCCGTTCTTCACAAAATTTTGTCCACGCTCCAGGAATCGGATTCGGCCATAAGAAGCCATATTATCTGTATCCCTGTCTGGGAACTCAGTCGATCGCCTTCTTGTTCTCCGTGGTCTTCCCCTTATAGCAGCATAGAGCTTAAGACAGTAAACTGCCAATGCTCTAAGGCCAAGGGTATGACAGGCTAGGAGACCCTCTGACAAGCCACTTGAGCTTAGCCAAAAGGCCGAGAAGCGATAACCCGAATGGGCCTGGCGTTGACCGAGCCTGCCTAATACTGCTGTTCACCCCTTGCAGCGATTCAGCCTACTCCTAGGCAATTCCACGGGGCCCTGCAGGCGCGCACACACTCACAGCTACTAAGCGGGAGGTGAATAAAGGCCGGAGAGGAAGCAAGACAGGATTTGCTTCTTTTGCTTGCACCACAATGCAGTGCTGAAAGAGGAGGAATCTACATAAAAACGCCTTCCTGGCAACGCCCAAATGCCCTCCTGCCATGCAGATAAACACTGGCAGCGGCAGCAAGTGCATGCCCACAGCCACCCCTTGTTCCTTCACACCTTGTATCAGCTTTAATCCAGTCCAGTCCGGTGCTGCCTGCTGAGCAGCACTGACCAACACTGCCTGGGCCCAGGCTTTTATCTCTGAGGCCCCATTATGATGTCAGAAAGCTGGCTCTGGAATCCTGAGGGCTCCACTATGACACGTGCAAAGTTCCGTCTGAACTTTATATAAGACGGTGAGGCTCAGTCAGTCACTCAGTGTTGCCTGAGAGGGCAACACTGCAACAGCCGGCCGCCAGGCTGTCTTTTTTTGCACAGCTAGTTGCCTCCAGGAGGCCACAAGAGGGAGACAAGGGACTGCAAAGTGGAAAATAGGCATCCACCAACTTTACAGACAACTTCTCCTTGCTCCTACAACCTCCATCCTTGCACAGTTTGTTATTCTTCTAGGTAACATAGTAACAAATCCAAATTGCTGCTCTCTTTGTAGGCAAGCAAGGCTTTGTTGCAACTGCAATTCTTACTTCTTCTTGAAATGTAGGGACGACAGTACATTCCATCACATCCATCTAGTGTACACAGGTAGGTCCATTGTGGCGGGCAGGCGAGCGGGCGGGCGGGCTGCTTTATTGGCTGTTTGCTGTTCCCCTACTCCACTCCACTATTTGACTGTGGTGCTGCATCAATCAATCAATCAATCAATCAATCAATCAATCAATCAATCAATCAGTGGCTGGCTCAGGTGCAGCTCTTTAACTTACCTAAAAGGGAGGGCGGAGAGAAGACAAGGAAGGTGAATGAGCTGTTCCAATGTGAAATGCCGGAAATACAGAAACACAGACGACACACAACAAGAGGTGGCAATCTATTCATTAATTGCATTTAATCAATGAGCTCATTATCACACATGACTGTACAAATGCATTGTCCAACAGGTGTTGAAATAATGGGATTAAAAGGGGAGATCCCTTCAGAAAGACAAAAACAATAGCAAACACAAATAGCACTTTTGGAATCTGATTTTAGTAAACACATAAGGGAAGGGTGCACCGGTCCTGGAAATACTGCAATACCAGGTCAATGCGTGGAGTGGACAGAGCAAGCTCTATTTCCATCTCCCTGTTCTAAAAATCCATTTAATATATGGTCCCCAGATAGGGGACGTATCAGATATTAAACTGATAAGAACAGATTTTTTTTTT
This sequence comes from Rhinoderma darwinii, assembly GCF_050947455.1. Taxonomy (NCBI): domain Eukaryota; kingdom Metazoa; phylum Chordata; class Amphibia; order Anura; family Rhinodermatidae; genus Rhinoderma; species Rhinoderma darwinii. The sequence goes on from NC_134691.1 coordinate 213,056,771, forward strand.
TTTTTTTTTTTTTTTTTTTTTTGCTTTCCCTCAGATGGGAATGAATACGATCAACCACAACCATATCCGTTCTATGACAATTTCACGAAAAAACTGTCCCATCATCATCCAGAAAACATTCTAAATATATTTTTCCAAAGGTAAACAACAAAAACAGCAACATCATTGCATAAAACATTACAGAAAAAAGAAATCATGATGAACAATCAACAATATCAATCCATTTTTTAACTTTCCACACCCCCTCTGCATCCATTTCCCCTTTTCACTTTTTATCCCACAAAAAACAAACATATAGCTTTCCCAATGCCATTCTCACACTATCTCTAACAGCCAGTTCTTTCCTTTTAAACACATATACATTCCTTACATCCCATAATACTTCTTTTATACATGCAAGCAACAACCACAACACTCTCTCTTTTTCTCCATTACACGCACACAACCCAAACATAAACATTTCAAAAGACAACAAACTCACCCCAGTCAACTCCTTACATAACGGTCCCATTCTCTTTATCACTTCTCTTGCATACTTACAATTCCAGAACAAATGAATAACACTCTCCCTTCCATTACAATCAGACCTTGGACACATATCACTCCTAATTAGCCCACGATTCCTCTGGAATTCTCTTACTGGTAACACTCCATGCAAACTTTGCCACACCAATTCACTCTGCTTATTTGTCAAACCATCCATTCTTACTTTCTTCCATACTTTCCCCACATCTCTTCCTCTCACCATATTTATACCACACTCAGTCTCCGCACACTCAATCATCCTGTACACCAAACTCTTATTGCGCAACATCCTAACATCCACACCATGCAACTTATATTTCACAAGAAACTTATACATCCACACATACCATACAGGCACAACAAACGCAACTGGACTACGTAAATCTCTCGCACACCACTTCATCCGAATCAGGTAAGTCCCAAACAAATATTTACACATAACAGAATATTTTAAGTCTGCCCTAACTACTCTTAGAAGAAAAATACACATATTTACCCCAAAGAATACTTCTAAGTTAGGAAAACCCAATCCACCATTCCTCACAGATTTAATTACCACCTCCCTCCTTGCTCGCTCCATTTTTGATCCCCACAAGAAAACAAACAAAATCCTATTTAAGCTCCTCAAACACATATAATTAGGTGGAAACACAAAAGCAATATACAAGTATATTGGCAAAACAACACTCTTAATAATCAAAATCTTCCCAATAAACGATAAACTTCTCATCCTCCAAAAACATAATTTACTTTCCACTTTCTTCTTCACATCATCCCAACATTCTTTCCCATCTAATTTTTCTGTAAATTTCACCCCCAACACCTTAATTGGTCCATCCACAATGTTCACCCCTATATCCCCCCTCACCTTACTGCTCCCAAAACTTTTACATTCACTCTTACTCCAGTTAACACGAAAAGCAGACGCGCCACAAAAAAAGGACACTAACAGTTTCACACGTTTTATAGCACATTCAGAATCACATAGAACGCACACATCATCCATATAGCCACTTACCTTCCACTCTCTCCCCCCACTCCCTGGAATCTGAACACCACGCACAACCTTATCTTTCCTTAACAAACACAATAATGGCTCAATCGCACAAATGAAAGCAACCGGTGACAACGGACATCCTTGACGCACACCAGAAGACACAATCACTCTCCTACCCACACACCCATTCAATAACACACGACTATATATCCCACCATACAAACTCCTAATTCTACATACAAACTCAGCTGGAAAACCTATTTTCAGCAACACCTTATACAAAAACTTATGAGACAACCTATCATACGCTTTTTCAAAATCCAAACTTACCAAATGCACATCCTTCTTCCTTTCCATACAATCCCACAAACAATCTCTTAACATACACACATTCTCATGTATTCTTCTCCCAGGTACCGCACAACATTGCTCATCCCCAACCACACTCTCAATCACATCACGCATCCTATTGGCTATCACTTTTGCGTAAATCTTATAATCACAATTGAGTAACGTTATCGGGCGCCAATTTTTCAATTCCTTTAACTCTCCCTTTTTCGGAATCAACACAATCACACCCGCACGCATACTTTCAGTAATTTCTTCATTCACCCACATATATTTACACAATTCTATCACATCTTTTCCAATCACATCCCACATTAACCTATAGAACTCTATAGGGAGTCCATCTTCCCCTGGTGTCTTATTCACAGCCATACTATTTATTACCTTCCATACTTCATCCATAGTCACATCCTTCATAACACATTCTTTCTCAACATCACTCAAATTTTTATCCATCCCATTCAACACCTCACTCTCCAAAGTATCATCCCTCCATTTTTCTGCATACAACTCTTCATAGAACTTTGCCACTTCCTCACTCACATCATCACCACTCACCTCACTACCATCCTCCCCAATCAACACATTCATACTTTGTTTTTTACCAAACACTTTTTTGAAAAAAAACCGTGTACATTTCTCATCATATTCCATTCTCTCCAATTTTGCTCTAAAAATAACACTCTTACCTCTCTCAAACATAAATTCATTAATCTCTCTTTTGATAACTAATATATCCTCACTCACATCAGAACCTTCATCCCTTAACTTATATAATAAACTCAACTGAGCATTCAACCTCACATACTTTTCCCTCTTAATCGCAGCAAATTTATACCCAACGTTTTTGAAAAACGATCTTGTCTTCATTTTAACCCAATCCCACCACCTACAGATATCAGTAAAATCACTTTTCTTCCTTACCCAACATGCATACCGATTTGCATATTCCCGCCTCACATCCTCACTTTCCAACAGACTCACATTTAATTTCCATAAACCCCGCCCATACACACCCTTTGCATCCACATCCACCTCACATATTACACACTCATGGTCTGAAAACAAAACCCCATGCTGTTTATAACTTAAAGAAATAACATTTTGCGAAACAAAGCAATAATCCAACCTACTATGAATTCTCCCCCTATCAGCATGATAGGTATTTAAATTCGGGTCTATTTTACATAACTTTTGCATATCTGATAAATTAAAATCACTAACTAAATCCAAAAATGTTTTCCCTGATATGTCAACATTACTCTTAGTGAGATCACAATTTAGATCACCAACTAAAATTACAGGCATTCTCCCTGGAATGAAAAACTTAATTTTTTCAAATAAAACATTTCTTTCTGCTTTATTTGTTGGAGCATATATATTAATTAAACATAACTGTACATTTTTGTACTCAAAGATAACTAAAATGCATCTACCTTGTTCTATAACAGTATAACTAACTAAAGATACTTCCCTCCCTTTAAACAAAACTCCCACCCCATCATTTTTATTTAACACACTGCCTGACCATACCATACTACCATGCACCCATTCATCACTTCCAATTGACTCACACAAACCACATTCCTGCAAACAAAAAATAGAAGCACTTTCCTGTGCCAGGAACTCTAGAATAGCAGCTCGCCTATTTTTACTCTTGAAGACTCTGACATTTTGAGACACTATCCTGAAGCCCATATTCAACTTAAAACTTCTAGCTCATGGAGAGCAACCTAAGAAGAAAATACATAAAAGTACAACAAAATACATTTTTGCACATAGGACTAAAAATAACACAAATTTCTCTTCCCAGAGGTCTCCTCTTCCTTGCATAATGTGAAGACCACAGGTGAGTGAAGCCCATCACTTATCCCTAAACTGCAGGGCAAACTGTGTCAGCGTCCATAGGGTCAATCTCCAGCACCTGAAAAGGGTTGCTTGTTTCCACACCTTCCTTCTCACTCTTCTCAGTGCGTCTTTTTTTACAGGATTTTTCCCTGCGAACCAAGAAGGTTTGACTGTCTTCCTCAGAGCTTTTATCCCCACCACCCTCCCTTTGACTCTTTATAGTCTCTGTCCCAGATGGATATTCCTCTATGTTACATGGGTCAGATGCATGAACAGAGCTGGTGAACTCCTCAATCACTTCCTCCAAACTTCTCAAAGGAGGTAAAAGCGGGGGCAGGGCACTCACCACAGGTGTTTGTGTAGTAGTCTCATCACCACTCCTTACCTCTTCACTGGCTGGGCCTCTTACCACACTTGCAAATGATCTCCTTTGCGTTGCACTGTGTTCCCGCCGCTCCACTTCTCTTTGCTGAGCCTCCTCCGCCCTCTTCTGATTCTGCTCCTTCTGTGCAGCTGCATTGGGGCAATCTCTAAATAAATGGTCAGTTTTACCACAGATATCACAGGCACGTGGAATAGGACACTCATTAGCTGTGTGCCCCTCCTGCTTACAGTTCCTGCAGCAACTTCCTTTAGTACAAACATCCTGTGTATGACCAAAAAGAAAACAATTTCTGCAGTACTTTGGCTGCCCAGGGTACATTATGAACCCCCTCTGGCCTGCCACAGAGAAACTCGCAGGTGGGTGCATAAAACCTCCTAAGTAATTAGGGTCCTGCTTCAACTTCACTCTGAACTTGTATTTGCAGTTGAAAATACCCATGCAATTCACCTGGGGTACTCCATCTCTAACATACTGGCAGTAGTTAAGGAGAAAATTTACAAGTACCTCCATCTTGGTGTAGGGATTGTACACATGCACCGTGATAACAATTTCATTCAATCCGAACAACGGCGTACATTTTATACCTTGCATCATGGGGTCATCCTTGTTACTGCGCAGCCATTCATAGACGTTTATGCAAATGTCTTCATTTATGAAGGTAACGTCGTACACACCTGTTTTCCAGAAGTCCTGAACAGCAAAAATCAGATTTCTCTGCACACCAGCTTTACCTTCAATGATCTTTTCAATCATAAAACGGAGGTTGTTCTTCTGATGGTCCTTGGGATCCACTTCCATCCGGATGGTATTCTTCAGCCCAGCCATTTTTCAATAAGACACTGTCGGTAAAAACCACAGAAAATTAGACAGCAGCTCCTGCAAAGGAAACTGCTGGATCACTCCAGGACTCGCACCCTGACTACTACACTTGGTCGTAGCCAAAAGGCCGAGAAGCGATAACCCGAATGGGCCTGGCGTTGACCGAGCCTGCCTAATACTGCTGTTCACCCCTTGCAGCGATTCAGCCTACTCCTAGGCAATTCCACGGGGCCCTGCAGGCGCGCACACACTCACAGCTACTAAGCGGGAGGTGAATAAAGGCCGGAGAGGAAGCAAGACAGGATTTGCTTCTTTTGCTTGCACCACAATGCAGTGCTGAAAGAAGAGGAATCTACATAAAACCGCCTTCCTGGCAACGCCCAAATGCCCTCCTGCCGTGCAAACACTGGCAGCAGCAGCAGCAGTAAGTGCATGCCCACTGCCACCCCTTCTCCTTTCACACCTTGTATCAGCTTTAATCCAGTCAGGTGCTGCCTGCTGAGCAGCACTGACCAACACTGCCTGGGCCCAGGCTTTTATCTCTGAGGCCCCATTATGATGTCAGAAAGCTGGCTCTGGCTCCTCAGGGCTCCACTATGACACGTGCAAAGTTCCGTCTGAACTTTATATAAGACGGTGCGGCTCAGTCAGTCACTCAGTGTTGCCTGAGAGGGCAACACTGCAACAGCCGGCCCCCAGGCTGTCTTTTTTTTGCACATTTATTTGCCTCCAGGAGGCCACAAGAGGGAGACAAGGGACTGCAAAATGGAAAATAAGCATCCACCAACTTTACAGACAACTTGTTCTCCTTGCTCCTACAACCTCCATCCTTGCACACTTTGTTATTCTTCCAGGTAACATAGTAACAAATCCAAATTGCTGCTCTCTTTGTAGGCAAGCAAGGGTTTGTTGCAACTGCAATTCTTACTTCTTCTTGAAATGTAGGGACGACAGTACTTTCCATCACATCCATCTAGTGTACACAGGTAGGTCCATTGTGGCGGGCGGGCGGGCGGGCGGCTTTAATGGCTGTTTGCTGTTCCTCTACTCCACTCCGCTATTTGACTGTGGTGCTGCATCAATCAGTGGCTGGCTCAGGTGCAGCTCTTTAACCTACCTAGGAGGGAGGGCGGAGAGAAGACAAGGAAGGTGAATGAGCTGTTCCAATGTGAAATGCCAGAAACACAGAAACACAGACGACACAAAACAAGAGGTGGCAATGTATTCATTAATTGCATTTAATAAATTAGCTCATTATCACACATGACTGTACAAATGCATTGTCCAACAGGTGTTGAAATAATGGGATTAAAAGGGGAGATCCCATCAGAAAGACAAAAACAATAGCAAACACAAATAGCACTTTTGAAATCTGATTTTAGTAAACACATAAGGGAAGGGTGCACCGGTCCTGGAAATACTGCAATACCAGGTCAATGCGTGGAGTGGACAGAGCAAGCTCTATTTCCATCTCCCTGTTCTAAAAATCCATTTAATATATGGTCCCCAGATAGGGGACGTATCAGATATTAAACTGATAAGAACAGATAAGGTTTCAACAAAATTTTATTGACAAATATTCACATACATAGAATGCAATTTTTACAGAATAAAATTCAGTAATAAAATGCTGTTAAATAAAATTCCGTAATAATAAATTTGTTTATACATTCAATTGTCCAATAAGATTAGTAATAAAACGTTTTTAATACATTTCATTAAAAAACCTTTTTATAGCATAAAATTCGGTACTAAAAATGTTTATTTTTAATACATTTCATTAAAACGATAAAGGCAATATATTTTCAACGAGAAGAAGGTTTCTTTAAGAGTATGACAATGGCAGGATAAAACATCATAAAACAAGCAATAAAATCACAATTATAAATACATGGATAATTTACATAATAATTGTGTTCCATAGAGACAGACACCACATGGATGCCGCCTCTTTTGCTCCGAGATGTTTTTTGTCTCTTAGATAGTATACATATAATTCACTCAACGCGATTTTAACACAATCTTTAATATCAATAAAATCACGTTTAAAAAGAAGAATGTTCCTAACCTTCCAGATGGCATTTTTAAAACAATTAATAATCATCCAGCAGATCATCTGCTGTCTGAATGATGGGCAGGTAAAAAGGCCATAAAAAACGTACTCGTATTTAAAATCGTTAAGACCACAGATCCATTTTAGTAAAAGGCCAGCCTTCCTCCAAATCTCCTGTGCATAGTGGCAGTTCCAGAATAAGTGCATTACCGTCTCATCATTTCTGCACATATCTCTCGGGCACTTGGCTCTCGCCACCAGTCCTCGCCTGTGTTGGAACTCACGTGTAGGGAGGCACTGGTGCACGATCGCCCAGGCAAGGTCCTTATGCACATTTGCAAGGTATTTCCCAAAAACATTCCGCCACACTTGCTTGGACCTTGCCTGTGAGAGATTGGAAACTGCCACCATTTCTTCTCTGTGTCTACACGCCACTGACACCTTCCTCTGGTCCCCCAATATATCAGGCTCCAACTCATGGAGGCTCAGGAGCCTGACAGTCTTCTCCAGCACCACGTAGTGTTCTGGGGGACACAGGAGCACAGGAGAATTTAGGGAGATACGAGACCAACGCTTAAAAACCATGCCCGCTGCATATTTTAAAAAGCAGCTAAAAATGCCATCGGATTTAAACATTTTAAAACAGAAGCAGAAATATTTGATATAAAAAAATGTAAAAAGGTTAGGAACATCTCTCCCGCCATTGTCCTTACATTTATACATAAAATCACGTTTTAATTTTTCCATCTTGGAGCCCCACAGAAACATAAAACAAATGCGTGTTAGCTTTTTAATATATAAAATGGACGGAGGGAAAACCATGGCAACATAAAGCATTATTGGGATTAAAACCATTTTTATAATTAAAATTTTCCCCTCCATCGTGAGGCTCCTAAGATTCCACATTAAAACCTTCTTCTCTATTTTTGCTATCACCGAGTCCCAGTTAGAGGTCCCATTGTTCGCCTGATTAAAACCAATGCCTAAAATTTTAATCTGGTCCTTCTGCATTCTGACTCCTGGGGTCAGGGAGGAATCCCAGCCTCCTATATTAAAACAATCACATTTATCAATGTTTAGTTTAAAACCAGAAGCCTCGCAGAAAAAGGTGGTGTTCCTCAGCGCCCTCCTCATGGATGTTGAATCAGGGCATAAAATTGTTACGTCATCCATGTAGCCCAATACCTTTATTTGGTTACCCCTCCCACCAGGTATCGGGGCGCCTCTGACTACTTTGTCACTTCTGAGCATAGCTAACAGGGGCTCCATTGCGCATATAAATAGTAGGGGAGACAATGGGCACCCTTGCTTGACTCCAGATAAAAGAGGAACACCTTTAGTTAAAAATCCATTTACAGAAATTTCACTAAAACAGGACCGATATAAAAGCATAACACGACTTATCATAAAATCAGGCACCGCCATCTTTTTAAGAACCATAATGTAATGGCAGGAAGGAGGTGAAGGGAAAGTGAGCCCTAATCTACCCACCGCCCTGTCCCTGCCTACTTGCAACGACCCGCCCTAGGCGACGAGGCACAACTGGGCGGCGGTCCCTACGCTGGCCAAGTGCACAGGAAGACAAACAGGGAACACGCAAGGGAAGGGGCAGTAGCCACGGAACGCCACGAGGAAACGGGGCGGCGAACGAACAGTCAGGACCAGGACGAAGTGAGTACACCCGAGCAGGCACGGAGACAGAAGCAAGCCAGGGCAAGCAAGCAGGTCAAGCAGAACTGCAGCAAGGCAGAAGCACGGCAGAAGCAGGCTGGAGCAAGCAGCAGTGGGGCCAGGAATCCAAAAGAATTACAAGCACTGAGGGAGAGCACAGGGCAGGTAATAAAGGGCAGGGGGCGGAGCTAACTCCGAGAGACCAGGCCGCGATAGGCTCTCCCACTCCTGAGCCTGCCACCCTGGTTGGTGGGAGATGGTGTCAGTCGAGCAGGTCTGGCCTCAGGTGTGGATTGATTAATCCCAGGAGTATAGCTAGATGAAGTACCTGGCAGATCCCTAACAGTACTCCCCCTTTTATGAGGGGCCACCGGACCCTTACTAAGGGGACCCGGTTTAGTGGGGAAGAGGAGGTGGAACCTCCTGATCAATACCCCAGCGTGAACATCACGGGCAGGTACCCAAGTCCTCTCCTCCGGCCCGTATCCTCTCCAATGGACCAGGTACTGGAGGGAGCCCTGGACCATCCTACTGTCCATAATCTTGGCCACCTCGAATTCCACCCCCTCAGGGGTGAGAACGGGAACAGGAGGTATCCTCGAGGGGGACCAGGACGGGGAGCAGCGTTTAAGGAGGGAGGCATGGAAGACGTCATGTATGCGAAAGGATGGGGGGAGCTCCAGACGGAAGGATACAGGGTTGAGGACTTCAATGATCTTATAAGGTCCAATAAATCGGGGAGCAAACTTCCTGGACGGGACCTTAAGGCGCAAGTTCCTGGACGACAACCAGACCAAATCCCCGACGACAAACCGGGGGTTAGCAGAACGTCTACTATCCGCCTGAATCTTTTGTGCGCTCTGGGACGCCTCTAGGTTCTTCTGAACCTGGGCCCAGACAGTGCACAGTTCCCGATGAACCTCCTCTACCTCAGGATTATTGGAACAACCAGGGGAGACGGAGGAGAACCTTGGGTTAAACCCGAAATTACAGAAAAACGGGGAGACCCCTGACGAGTTACTGACCCGGTTATTCAGGGAAAATTCAGCAAGGGGAAGGAATGAGACCCAATCGAATTGACAGTCAGAGATGAAACACCTTAAATATTGTTCCAGGGATTGGTTGGTCCTTTCCGTTTGGCCATTAGTTTCGGGATGGAAGGCGGAGGAGAAGGACAGATCAATCTCCAACTTTTTACAAAAAGCTCTCCAAAATAAGGAAACAAATTGTACCCCTCTGTCAGAAACGATATTGACTGGGACCCCATGGAGACGCAGGATGTGTTTCACAAACAAAGAAGCTAACGTCTTGGCGTTAGGTAGCTTCTTAAGGGGCACAAAGTGGCACATCTTGCTGAAGCGGTCGACTACCACCCACACCACCGACTTGCCCTGAGATGGAGGCAAATCGGTGATAAAATCCATGGAGATATGGGTCCAAGGTCTCTGGGGAATGGGCAAGGAACGTAGTAGGCCCGCAGGTCGGGACCTAGGGGTTTTGGACCTAGCGCAAACCTCACAAGCGGCGACGTAAGCCCTAACATCTTTAGGCAACCCAGGCCACCAATAGTTTCTGGTAATGAGGTGTTTGGTGCCCAAGATGCCAGGATGACCAGATAGAGCGGAGTCATGGTTTTCCCTGAGTACCCTCAGCCGGTATTGCAGGGGAACAAACAGTTTGTCCCCAGGGACGTTCCCGGGAGCTGCACCCTGATCAGCCGCGATATCAGAAGCTAAATCAGAATCCGTGGCAGAGACGATTATACCAGGGGGTAAAATACAAGCGGGATCCTTCTCGGAAGGAGGATTGGCCATGAAACTACGTGACAGAGCGTCAGCCTTAATATTCTTGGACCCAGCCCTATAGGTAACCAAGAAATTAAATCTGGTAAAGAATAGTGCCCACCGAGCTTGTCTAGGATTAAGCCTCCGGGCCGATTCTAGGAAAACCAGATTCTTGTGATCCGTAAGGACCGTTACCTGGTGTCTGGCCCCCTCCAGGAAGTGCCGCCACTCCTCAAAAGCCCATTTAATGGCTAGAAGTTCGCGGTTACCAATATCATAGTTACTCTCCGTGGGCGAAAACTTCCTAGAGAAGTAAGCACAGGGGCGGAGATGGGTGAGGGAGCTGGTACCCTGGGACAAGACGGCCCCCACTCCCACCTCGGAAGCGTCAACCTCCACAATAAATGGCTCCTCTTGGTTGGGCTGAATCAGCACGGGGGCCGAGATAAAGCACTTCTTGAGAGTCTCAAAGGCCTGGACGGCCTCAGGGGGCCAATGGAGGACATCGGCACCCTTGCGGGTAAGGTCCGTAAGAGGCTTAGCGACGACCGAGAAGTTGGCAATAAATCTCCTGTAATAGTTGGCGAACCCTAAAAAACACTGTAACGCCTTAAGGGAGGCAGGTTGGACCCATTCCGCCACAGCTTGAACCTTGGCAGGGTCCATGCGGAATTCATGAGGAGTGAGGATTTGCCCTAAAAATGGTATCTCCTGTACCCCAAAGACACATTTTTCAGTCTTAGCAAACAGATTATTCTCCCGAAGGACCTGGAGCACCTTCCTGACATGCTCCACGTGGGAGGACCAGTCCTTGGAAAACACCAGTATGTCATCAAGGTACACAACAAGAAAATTACCCAGGTACTCTCTCAGGATTTCATTAATAAAATTCTGGAAGACAGCAGGGGCATTACACAACCCAAAGGGCATGACCAGGTATTCGAAATGACCCTCGGGTGTGTTGAACGCAGTTTTCCACTCATCCCCCTCTTTGATGCGGATAAGGTTATATGCCCCCCGTAGATCGAACTTAGAAAACCATTGGGCTCCCTGAACCTGATTAAAAAGATCCGGAATCAAAGGAAGTGGGTACTGGTTCCTTACGGTGACCTTATTCAGGTTACGATAATCAATGCACGGCCTAAGACCACCATCCTTCTTCCCCACGAAGAAGAAGCCAGCACCTACAGGAGAAGTCGAGGGGCGAATGAAACCCTTGGCCAGGCATTCTTGGATATACACCCTCATCGCTTCACGTTCAGGACATGAAAGATTAAATATCCTACCCTTAGGAAGCTTGGCACCAGGCACCAAATCGATAGCGCAATCGTAATCTCTATGGGGGGGCAACACCTCGGAGGCCTCCTTAGAAAACACATCGGCGAAGTCCTGAACAAACTCAGGAAGCGTGTTTACCTCCTCCCGGGGAGAAATAGAGTTAACAGAAAGACATGACATAAGACATTCATTACCCCATTTGGTGAGATCCCCAGTATTCCAATCAAATGTGGGATTATGCAACTGCAACCAGGGGAGACCTAATACCAGATCAGACGATAATCCCTGCATCACCAGTACAGAGCACTGCTCCAAATGCATGGAGCCAACCAGGAGTTCAAAAACAGGAGTATGCTGAGTAAAATAACCATTAGCAAGGGGGGTTGAGTCGATTCCTACTACAGGGATGGGATAAGGTAAATCAATACAAGGCATCTTTAGAGACATAGCAAAATCCACAGACATGATATTAGCAGATGAGCCAGAATCCACGAAAGCACTGCCCGTGGCAGACTGGCCAGCAAACGAGACCTGAAAGGGAAGCAAAATTTTATTGCGTTTCACATTAACGGGAAATACCTGTGCGCCCAAGTGACCTCCCCGATGATCACTTAGGCGCGGAAGTTTTCCGGCTTCTTATTCTTGCGCCTGGGACAGGTGTTCAGTAGATGCTTGTCGTCCCCACAGTAGAAGCAGAGACCATTCATTCTGCGAAACTCTCTACGTTGTCGAGGGGACATGGAGGCCCCGAGTTGCATAGGTACCTCCGAGTCCTCCGTGGAGGGGCGAGGAGACGGGACCTCGGGGGGAATCGCAGAAAAGTCAGAGGGGAGCACACTGAAGCGTTCTAGCTGACGTTCCCTGAGACGTCGGTCAAGTCGTACTGCTAGGGCCATAACCTGGTCAAGGGAGTCAGGCGAGGGGTAGCTAACCAGCAGATCCTTCAGGGCGTCAGATAATCCTAACCTAAACTGGCACCTTAGGGCCGGATCGTTCCACTGAGAAGCTACGCACCACTTCCTAAAATCAGAACAGTATTCCTCAACCGGTCTCCTACCCTGACGTAAGGTCACCAGCTGACTCTCGGCTAAAGCAGTCCTGTCAGTCTCGTCGTAAATGAGTCCGAGGGCAGAGAAAAAACGATCAACAGAGGAAAGTTCAGGGGCGTCAGGAGCCAAGGAGAAGGCCCACTCTTGGGGCCCTTCCTGGAGTCGGGATATGATGATACCCACCCGCTGGTTCTCGGAACCTGAGGAGTGGGGCTTTAGGCGGAAATACAGTCTGCAACTCTCCCGGAAGGAGAGAAACGTCTTACGGTCCCCTGAAAACCGGTCAGGTAACTTGAGGTCGGGTTCTAGAGGTGAGGTGAGGGGTACTACTAAAGCAGCGTCACCCTGATTGACCCTTTGGGCCAGGGCCTGGACCTGTAGGGAGAGGCCCTGCATCTGCTGGGTCAGGGTCTCAAGGGGGTCCATGATAGCGTCAGCGTAGGAGAAATGGTAGACTAGGTAAGGGCTTGTAATTATGTAATGGCAGGAAGGAGGTGAAGGGAAAGTGAGCCCTAATCTACCCACCGCCCTGTCCCTGCCTACTTGCAACGACCCGCCCTAGGCGACGAGGCACAACTGGGCGGCGGTCCCTACGCTGGCCAAGTGCACAGGAAGACAAACAGGGAACACGCAAGGGAAGGGGCAGTAGCCACGGAACGCCACGAGGAAACGGGGCGGCGAACGAACAGTCAGGACCAGGACGAAGTGAGTACACCCGAGCAGGCACGGAGACAGAAGCAAGCCAGGGCAAGCAAGCAGGTCAAGCAGAACTGCAGCAAGGCAGAAGCACGGCAGAAGCAGGCTGGAGCAAGCAGCAGTGGGGCCAGGAATCCAAAAGAATTACAAGCACTGAGGGAGAGCACAGGGCAGGTAATAAAGGGCAGGGGGCGGAGCTAACTCCGAGAGACCAGGCCGCGATAGGCTCTCCCACTCCTGAGCCTGCCACCCTGGTTGGTGGGAGATGGTGTCAGTCGAGCAGGTCTGGCCTCAGGTGTGGATTGATTAATCCCAGGAGTATAGCTAGATGAAGTACCTGGCAGATCCCTAACACATAAAAAGGAACTCATGGGACACTCTATCAAAGGCCTTTTCAAAGTCTAGTGATAAAATGGCAAGATTTTGGCCTCGATCTTTAAAATACCAAATAACATCTCTTAAAATATTAAGGGACTCAGTGATAGATCTACCAGGTACCCCACAGACCTGGTTTGGGTGGATTAGCTTACTGATAAAAGGTTTAAAACGGACCGCTATCAATTTGGCTAAAATCTTGTAGTCTACATTTAAAAGTGTAATGGGACGCCAATTTTTCAGTTGGTCCTTTTCACCTTTTTTAAAAATTAAAGACACGATCCCCCTTCTCCAGGAAGGGGGCAGCTCTTCAGTGATAAAAACCTCTTTGTACAGTAAAATCATATCCTCTTTTAAAACATCCCAAAAAGTTAGATAAAATTCAATAGGCAACCCATCCTCCCCAGGGGCCTTTCCCGCTGAAAAACTTTTAAAAACAGATAAAAGTTCCTCTAAATTAAGATCTCGGGATAAAACCTCCTGGTCTAAAATATCTAACTTAAAATCAAGGGAGTTAAGAGCATGATTTAAAAAGGATTTATCTATAGCTTTTTTACTAAAAAGGAGTTGGTAAAAGTTAAAAGCTGCATTCAACATTCCTCCCATAGAAGTCTCCCCTTCTAGGTTTAAAATAGCATCTCGCCTACCATTTACCTTTTTAAAAAAGAATCGGGAGCACTTCTCATCTTCTTCAAGGTGTTTTACATGGGAGTTAAAAATGATTTGTTTGCCTTTATCATCTAAACATTTTTTTATTTCAGCTTTTAAATTTAAAATATCCGAATCCACCTCAAACCCAACATCCTTTAGTTTAAAAAGCACATGCAAACGCTTATTAAGAACATAAAACCACTGTTTCTTTTCTCTAGCTTTCTTCCTACCTGCTCGGATAAAAAATAATTTAATTTTGGGTTTAATGCCCTCCCACCAGTGCAGCATGGTCTCGTGGGGCTTTTTCTGTGATTGCCAGCACTGGTAGGTCCGCACAAACTCACTTTTGTTTTCAGGGTCCTCTAGGAGCGTGGTGTTTAACCTCCAGAGGCCCTTACTCACTTTTTGCTCTCCCTCCAGCTCCAGGGACACACTAAGGAGCTTATGGTCTGAAAATATATTTGTTAAAATCATACATTTTTGAGGGATAAAATCATGGGAAGCAAAAATAAAATCGATTCTGGAGCTCACTCTTCCATTAGACCATGTGGCACCTGCGTCTCCTGGCAAGAGTTCCCTCCAGCAATCGCGCAATTTAAAATCTTCAATAAAATTTTTGAGCAGGTAGGTAGTGCGGTCTTTTCTATTTGCATCCCCACCCTGCCGGCCTTCTCCTTCTCTTGTGCAGTTAAAATCACCTCCTACCAGCAGGGGGGTAGACCCAACACAAAACAGTGGTAAAATATTAAAAAGCTCTGCCCGCTCCTGTTTATCAGGAGGGGCATAGACATTTAAAATACGTATTAAAAGTCCATTAATGTGCAGGTGGGTTAAAATAGCTCTGCCAGGCATAATCTCAGTGACGGTTTGTATCGAAATAGAATGGCCACGGCAGAGCAATCCCACACCTGAAGAACGACAGTCATTAGCACCCGACCACACCGAAGGGCCCAGCTTCCAGTCTTTTTTCAAGTCCATATAGTCCATGCTGTTAGGGATTCCACACTCCTGCAGTAGGCAAAAATCAAAGTCCATAGTCTGTAGAAAAGAGAATAAAGCAGCCCTGCGAACAGGGCTCTTTAGGGACCTCACATTTAGCGAGGCAACTTTCAGGGGAATACAAGGCATAGTTATTGTTAGGCGTCAGTGTCCACCTCCGAGGAATCCGACTCCGATATAAATTGGGAGCCAGACTCCCCTGTATCAGGGGATGCAAACTCCAGGATTTTCCCAGGGTCAGAGCCAGATATATGAATCGACCCGACTCTTCCCCTGAACTCACTCTCATCCGAGCTGCGGCATATTGTCTTCCTCTTTATGGTGGGCACATCTTCTTCTCTTAGCCTTTTCCCCGTACTCGTCAGGTCCATCCTTGATTCCTCCTCCCCGTCACTGGATGTCACCTCCGACTCCTGGCTGTTGTCATCACCATCGCGAACTCCGGCCGCTGCTACCTCCGGTACGGCTGCAGGTATCTCCGGGTCACTCATCTGCTCAGGGCGCTCAGGAGCCTGTGAGGTCCCCTCCTTCTTTCTCGTCATCTTGCCTACTGCACCTGAAGCCGTCAATGCCCGACCCCCTGTTGGCGTAATAAGAGGGTGAGACTCGGGCTTCTCAGTCGGTCGGAGGCAGCTGGTGGCAGGGAGGTCCAGCGTGGAGCCCCTCCTTCTAGATCCCTTAATTGGATCATCACCAGCCACCACCTCTGCCCAGTCCTCCTTTGACGGCACCGAGGACCGGCGAGATTTCCTACCAACCGACTCAGGTATGGAGCTCGGGGCCTTCATCGCAGAACCAGAACAGCCCTGCTCCGGCCCTTTGGAATCCCCAGGACCACCCTCCACTCGTGACTTGGAGGGTCTTGGTCCTGGCCCTTCGGCGGGTGCCGTTTCCGGGGCATTACCAGCAGAGTCCGCACCTGTTGTGGACTGCTGCCCTGGCCCTGGACGGGATGAACCAGGCCTAGGCCCACCCCTCAATGACTGCGTTCTTTTAGGACAGTCTTTATACATGTGACCTGCCTCCCCGCACAGGTTACATGTTGCTCTGGAACTGCACTTGGCGGCCACGTGCCCCAGGCCTCCACATTTGTTACAGCGAACAACACGGTTTTCACTGCATGACTCTTTTGTGTGCCCATATTTTTGGCAGTTCCAGCAAAACCGGGGCATCTGGGGGTAAAACAGGTATCCCCGGTTCTTCCCAATGGCAAAATTCGCTGGAGGGTGCACAAAGCCACGTATGCCATTGGGGTCTTGAAAGAACTTGACAAAGTACTTTCTCTTTCCGTTCCAAAATCCCTCAGCATTTTTTACTTCATGCGAGAAGTGAATTTCCTTGCAATAGCGCCCTAGGAACGTGTCAATGTCCTTGGCGGGGACAAAGGGGCTATGCATTACCACGACCAGTGGAATAGACTCTTCTCCGTAGAGGAGAGAAAAATGAAGCCCATCTAGGCGCTCATCTGTCTGGTCGGAACCAGACAGGGCTGCACAGATCGTATCGCAGCAGGCCGCGGTGCAGAAGGAGATGGTATACCGACCGCGGCCTTCCTGGTCATTCAGACACAGGATATTTTCCCGTCTGAGGCCGAAGGAGCCAAGCAGGATTTCCCCTACTATGAATTTCAGGTTCTTCCGCTGGCGATGTTCCTCTCCGACCTCGATCCGGATGGTTTGGCGTAACTGGGTCTCCCCAGTTACAAACCCATAGGTGAACGGCATTCCTGCTTGTCCCAACAAGTTTTTCCGCCCTTCTAGGCCGTCCAGCGCAAGCTGTCCGCCTAGCGATCCCTTCCCGTTGCCTGAGGACTAGTCCGACTACCCAATAGCTGCAGGGGGGTGAAGTCAAGGCGATAAACCAAGTAGCCGGGTACCCCAGGCACCTTCTGACTGAAACCTCCTGTACGAATACACTTGGTCGCAGCCAAAAGGCCGAGAAGCGATAACCCGAATGGGCCTGGCGTTGACCGAGCCTGCCTAATACTGCTGTTCACCCCTTGCAGCGATTCAGCCTACTCCTAGGCAATTCCACGGGGCCCTGCAGGCGCGCACACACTCACAGCTACTAAGCAGGAGGTGAATAAAGGCCGGAGAGGAAGCAAGACAGGATTTGCTTCTTTTGCTTGCACCACAATGCAGTGCTGAAAGAAGAGGAATCTACATAAAACCGCCTTCCTGGCAACGCCCAAATGCCCTCCTGCCGTGCAAACACTGGCAGCAGCAGCAGCAGTAAGTGCATGCCCACTGCCACCCCTTCTCCTTTCACACCTTGTATCAGCTTTAATCCAGTCAGGTGCTGCCTGCTGAGCAGCACTGACCAACACTGCCTGGGCCCAGGCTTTTATCTCTGAGGCCCCATTATGATGTCAGAAAGCTGGCTCTGGCTCCTCAGGGCTCCACTATGACACGTGCAAAGTTCCGTCTGAACTTTATATAAGACGGTGCGGCTCAGTCAGTCACTCAGTGTTGCCTGAGAGGGCAACACTGCAACAGCCGGCCCCCAGGCTGTCTTTTTTTTGCACATTTATTTGCCTCCAGGAGGCCACAAGAGGGAGACAAGGGACTGCAAAATGGAAAATAAGCATCCACCAACTTTACAGACAACTTGTTCTCCTTGCTCCTACAACCTCCATCCTTGCACACTTTGTTATTCTTCCAGGTAACATAGTAACAAATCCAAATTGCTGCTCTCTTTGTAGGCAAGCAAGGGTTTGTTGCAACTGCAATTCTTACTTCTTCTTGAAATGTAGGGACGACAGTACTTTCCATCACATCCATCTAGTGTACACAGGTAGGTCCATTGTGGCGGGCGGGCGGGCGGGCGGCTTTAATGGCTGTTTGCTGTTCCTCTACTCCACTCCGCTATTTGACTGTGGTGCTGCATCAATCAGTGGCTGGCTCAGGTGCAGCTCTTTAACCTACCTAGGAGGGAGGGCGGAGAGAAGACAAGGAAGGTGAATGAGCTGTTCCAATGTGAAATGCCAGAAACACAGAAACACAGACGACACAAAACAAGAGGTGGCAATGTATTCATTAATTGCATTTAATAAATTAGCTCATTATCACACATGACTGTACAAATGCATTGTCCAACAGGTGTTGAAATAATGGGATTAAAAGGGGAGATCCCATCAGAAAGACAAAAACAATAGCAAACACAAATAGCACTTTTGAAATCTGATTTTAGTAAACACATAAGGGAAGGGTGCACCGGTCCTGGAAATACTGCAATACCAGGTCAATGCGTGGAGTGGACAGAGCAAGCTCTATTTCCATCTCCCTGTTCTAAAAATCCATTTAATATATGGTCCCCAGATAGGGGACGTATCAGATATTAAACTGATAAGAACAGATTTTTTTTTTTTTTTTTTTTAATTCTTTTATTGGAAAATTGCAAGTAAAATTTACAACATAACATTTCATCAAAAGTACAGGTTCAAAAAAACAATGGTACATCAAATGGCACAAGGAAACATCATACACAAAAACAAAACAATGTACATGATATTGTTCAATAATGTTCACAACACATGACACATTTAACCAAGTAAAACAAAATTAAAGAAATTAATACAGAACATCAGGAACCTAGAAACCAGGCTCTCCATTTTTTAAATTTCCAGATGCCTTCAGAATCAATAGTACCGAGCCTTTTTACATCAGATAAATAATACAAAAACAACTTCCCTCGGATCATGCCTATACAGTCTCTCACTTCAACATCACTCTGTCTGAAAATTAAAATGTTTCTTACATCCCACAAGACTTCTTTCACACAATTTACCAAAAACCATAACACTCTTGCTCTCTGTCTCTCCAAACCAGTCAAACCAAACATCATCATCCTAAAAGATAAAATCTCAACCCCAGTCAAACCTTTAATCATTCTTCTCATCCTTCTCCATACTTCTTTAGCATACCCACACTCCCACATTACATGAATACCATTCTCACAATTTGCACAATTCGCTCTAGGACAAATTTCACTATCCACTAGTCTTCTGCTTCTCTGAAATTCCCTTGTGGGTAAACAGCCATGAGCTGCCATCCAAGCAATATCTTTTTGCTTATTAACTAATTCTTTGTCATTCACCTTTTTCCACACTTCCATGCTTTCTGTCATATTCAGACCATTCACACGTTCCATACTCTCTCTTGTATCCAAAAGTTTTATAACTTTCTTACTGTCACACCACATTTCAGCAGACACACCACTCAAGTCATTCCTCCTAATACATCTCTCAATTCTCACATAAAACCAAGGTGCATTAAGTCTTACAGGCCTCCTCAGATCAGACTCAATCAAATCATACTTTCTCAACACACTCCCAGACAAATATCTCAACATACAACCAGCCAAACAATCCTTTTTGCTCAATCTCACACAATTACTTACATACTTTACAGCCAAAAACCTCTCCACATTCGTCACACCTTTACCACCATTGTCTCTTCCTTTCATAACCTTCACGCGACTCAACTTCTCCATCCTAGAATTCCAAAAGAACATGAAAATTAATCTTATAATCCGTTTCAAACACCTATCAGGTGCTGGAAAAACATTACTAATATACAAAATAATAGGAATAAGAACTGCTTTAATAATAAGAATCCTGCCTTCTAAAGATAAGGTCCTAAGAGACCAAAATTCCACCTTCTTCTTAATTTTATCATGGGCAATATCCCAGCTTTGTTTCCCAAGTAGATCATTATTAAAAATGATACCTAAAACCTCAATCCCACCCTCTCTAACAGGCCACACACTCATCTCACGCTCTCTCCATTCACCAAAGAATTTGCATCCACTCTTATCCACATTCAATTTAAACGCACTCGCCATACAAAAACACTCAATCAACAACTTTATTCTCACCAGACTAGCATGATATTTACACACAATCGTGACGTCATCCATATAGCCAATCACTCTCAGATCCCTACCCCCACTACCAGGCACTTCCACCCCACGCATAACTTTATCTCTCCTAATCATTCCTAACAAAGGTTCAATAACACAAATAAACAATATAGGAGACAGGGGACATCCCTGTCTCACCCCTTAATCTTTACTTCCTGGCTTAAAAACCCGTTAACCTGTACCTTACTTACAATATTGGTATATAATACTTTAATCCAACCAATCATACAATCAGGCACACCCATTTTCCGTAACACACTAAACATAAAATCATGTTCCACTCTGTCATACGCTTTCTCAAAATCCACAGTCACCACAGCAATAGGTTGCTTCCTCTCTTTACAATCATACAACACATCACGCAAACACAACAAACTGTCACATATTTGGCGCCCGGGCACCGCACACACTTGTTCCTCACCCACCATCTTGTCCACAACATTCCTTAATCTGTCAGCAATCACTTTAGCAATAATCTTATAGTCGCAATTAAGGAGCGCAATAGGCCTCCAGTTTTTTAGGTCTTTTTTATTACCTTTTTTATATAGTAACACAACCACACTCTCACTCATACTTCTAGACAATCTCCCTCTCGCAAGCACTTCCTTACACACTTCAAAAACATGAATACCAATCATATCCCAAAACTTACAATAAAACTCAACAGGCAATCCATCACTACCAGCCACTTTCCCTTTTTTCATACTTTTAACCACATTCACAACTTCTTCCATTTTAATCTCTTCACTCAGCCATTCTTTCTCCATTCTATCTAACTTTTTCTCTATATTGTCCAAACACTCTTCTTCCAGATCTCTCACTCTTTCCTTCCTAGCAAACAGTTTTGAATAAAACTTCTGTACTTCATCAATCACACCATCATTTCCACTTATCTCTACACCATCTTCATTTAGCACACACTCCATTCCAACTCTCTTTCCATACACTTTTTTAAAGAAAAATTTTGTACACTTCTCATCCTTTTCTTTCACGATCATCTTAGCCTGAGCTATAATTTTTTTACCTTTTTCCTGTAAACAAGATCTGACCTTCTCTCTCGTATCCTGAATGTCTTTTTTCATATCCCATCCACCCTTTTGCAAAGTTTCCAAATACTCCAACCTCGTCTGCCATCTCTCATACTCCTCACGTTCTCTCCTCACTTTCTCACAGCCTTTTTTGATGAAGAAACGTTTTGTTTCTCCCTTCACCCATTCCCACCATTCTACCACACTCTCAAAATCACTCTTTTTATTCATCCATCTCCTAAACCACTCACAATAGCTTTCACACACACTTTCGTCTTCCAATAAGGAAACGTTTAACTTCCACACACCTCTCCCATACGGACATTCATTTTCTATACTCACGACACATTCAAGCATGGCATGATCCGTAAACGGCAACCTTCTCAAAAGGAAACGATTAACTTCAAAATATCTGGAAAAGAAACAAAAATCAATACGAGAACTAACATTTCCTCTATCAGAGAAATAGGTAAAACCATCAGTATCATTATTACACTGCAGAAAAGCATCCTGCAACCCAAATAAACTAATAACTTCTTTTAGCTGTTTCCCACTCCTATCAACCCTACCTCCCCCACTAGTTCTATCACCATCCCTCAAAATACAGTTGAAATCTCCCACTAATATGGTATGACCCATACCACCCAAGAAAAAATACAGCTGTTCAATTAATTCTTCCCTCTCCTTTCTGTCAGGAGGGGCATAAACGTTAAGGAGTTTAAACAAAACACCATTTTTTTCAAAATTAACTAAAAGGACCCTGCCAGGAATAACATGAATTATTTCTTTAATCACGAAATCAAAACCTCTAAATAAAACTCCCACCCCACAATTCTTTTTCTTACTAGTGGACCAGACGCTTGGCCCACAAGTCCACTCTGCCACTATAGGTTCATCTTCAAGGCAACATTCCTGTAAACACAAGATGTCGTTAGGGTAAGCAGCAACAGAAGAAAAAATAGCCGCTCTCCTTACAGCAGATTTAATGCTCCTAACATTAAGAGAACCTATAGAAAGCAACATTTAAACATTTAAGGAAAAAAGGGAAAAATAAACATTATATCACAATCATGATTTTTTCCCACTTTTTTTCGTTCTCCCTCTAGAACTACCCGGTTTGTCCTCAGGAGGTTGCACTCCCTGCATCTCTGTCCACTCTTTTCTATTTGGCCTGATCTCCTTTACACTTTTTACAAAGCTCAGGGTACGGGCAAGTTTTTTAACACTACTCCTCTCCAGGTAACCCTGGTCTAGAGAAGAGGCATCAGAGTCCACAGAAGTCTCCTCCTCCTCCTCTCCACCTTCTGCATCAGGAGGTTCTGCATCCTTATCTGTGGAAGAAACAGGGTCAGTTCTTTCTGACTTCCTTTTAAGGGAAGCCTTGTCCACGTCCATTTCCGGAGTCTCGGCCACCACTGTAATGACCTCGGCTCCTTCCTCCACCACCACAGGAGGCTCCTCCCCCTCTGCCATCAGGGGGTCCGGAACCGCAACAGAGCCGGATTCCTGCTCAACTACCTGAGACTCAATTCCTGTAGGAATCTCCATTGACGAAATAAAAGCCACAGGTGCTTCTCCACTCACCACCCCAGCGTACGATCTCCTAGCTTGGGGAGGGTTAACTCCAGGACATTGCCTAGCCAGGTGCTCTGAGGAATTGCAGAAATGGCACTTCCTGGCCTCCTCACAATCTGCTGTTCTATGACCAGCTTTAAAGCAGTTCCTGCACACAGGACCAGTTGGACAATCTTCTTTGGTGTGACCAAAACAGAAACAGTCTCTGCAAAATGAAGGCTGTCCAGGATAAAACAAGTATCCTCTATTGGACCCAATGGAGAAGGTCTGGGGAGGATGCATCACACCCCCATAACCACTCTCATCCAGCTTGAACTCCACCCAGAAACGGCGTAGTCCATTAAATGTTCCAAGAACATTGCGACGTTTCTCCCCAGGAGAGACATACACAGCATACCTGCTCAGGAGAGCCATGATCTCTTCATCCTTCACAAAGGGATTGTACATCTGCACAGTCACAGGTGTCCTCTGCTTCCTCTGCAGACCAGGCACAAACTTCACTCCTTCCAAATTAGGGTGATCAGCAAGCTCTTGGCTTCTCGCATAACAAGTAGCACAGGCATCCTGGGTAGTGAAAGAGATGTCGTAGAATCCTTGGGTAGGAAAAGCTTGCGTACAAAAGATCATGTACCGGGGCATCCTCAGCGTATCCTCCACGATTTTTCCTTGCACGTCCATCACGGTCCAAACGAATTTCTTCTCCTCGGGAATATACAGCCGCACTGTATTTGGCGCAGACGGACCCACCGTTGCCATATCTCCTGTGATCGCCTTCCTTGTCTCCTCGCTCACCCCCTAAAGCAGCAGGTGGCTTAAGCTGGCGAACCAGCGATGCCACAAGGCCAAGGGCGAGCACTCAGACGGACCTCCTGACTAACCCCTTGAGATTAGCCAAAAGGCCGAGAAGCGATAACCCGAATGGGCCTGGCGTTGACCGAGCCTGCCTAATACTGCTGTTCACCCCTTGCAGCGATTCAGCCTACTCCTAGGCAATTCCACGGGGCCCTGCAGGCGCGCACACACTCACAGCTACTAAGCGGGAGGTGAATAAAGGCCGGAGAGGAAGCAAGACAGGATTTGCTTCTTTTGCTTGCACCACAATGCAGTGCTGAAAGAAGAGGAATCTACATAAAACCGCCTTCCTGGCAACGCCCAAATGCCCTCCTGCCGTGCAAACACTGGCAGCAGCAGCAGCAGTAAGTGCATGCCCACTGCCACCCCTTCTCCTTTCACACCTTGTATCAGCTTTAATCCAGTCAGGTGCTGCCTGCTGAGCAGCACTGACCAACACTGCCTGGGCCCAGGCTTTTATCTCTGAGGCCCCATTATGATGTCAGAAAGCTGGCTCTGGCTCCTCAGGGCTCCACTATGACACGTGCAAAGTTCCGTCTGAACTTTATATAAGACGGTGCGGCTCAGTCAGTCACTCAGTGTTGCCTGAGAGGGCAACACTGCAACAGCCGGCCCCCAGGCTGTCTTTTTTTTGCACATTTATTTGCCTCCAGGAGGCCACAAGAGGGAGACAAGGGACTGCAAAATGGAAAATAAGCATCCACCAACTTTACAGACAACTTGTTCTCCTTGCTCCTACAACCTCCATCCTTGCACACTTTGTTATTCTTCCAGGTAACATAGTAACAAATCCAAATTGCTGCTCTCTTTGTAGGCAAGCAAGGGTTTGTTGCAACTGCAATTCTTACTTCTTCTTGAAATGTAGGGACGACAGTACTTTCCATCACATCCATCTAGTGTACACAGGTAGGTCCATTGTGGCGGGCGGGCGGGCGGGCGGGCGGGCGGCTTTAATGGCTGTTTGCTGTTCCTCTACTCCACTCCGCTATTTGACTGTGGTGCTGCATCAATCAGTGGCTGGCTCAGGTGCAGCTCTTTAACCTACCTAGGAGGGAGGGCGGAGAGAAGACAAGGAAGGTGAATGAGCTGTTCCAATGTGAAATGCCAGAAACACAGAAACACAGACGACACAAAACAAGAGGTGGCAATGTATTCATTAATTGCATTTAATAAATTAGCTCATTATCACACATGACTGTACAAATGCATTGTCCAACAGGTGTTGAAATAATGGGATTAAAAGGGGAGATCCCATCAGAAAGACAAAAACAATAGCAAACACAAATAGCACTTTTGAAATCTGATTTTAGTAAACACATAAGGGAAGGGTGCACCGGTCCTGGAAATACTGCAATACCAGGTCAATGCGTGGAGTGGACAGAGCAAGCTCTATTTCCATCTCCCTGTTCTAAAAATCCATTTAATATATGGTCCCCAGATAGGGGACGTATCAGATATTAAACTGATAAGAACAGATTTTTTTTTTTTTTTTTTTTTTAATTTTTTTTTTTATTAAACCATTCAGGTTATTTTATTAAAACCGAGAAATATAGCTATCCATTACAGATAACTACTTCTCTATTTTCCAACAACTCATCACCATGGTTCGTTATTTATTTTTCAAAATTTGCGTATCAATACATCCTACCAAACTGTCACACCAAGTACCTCCATTTCAACATTCTCCATATCCCTTCCGCATCCATACCTCTTTCTAAATCCCACTTATAATAAAAGAACAATTTAGCCAACACCATTCTAACCACCTCATCCACCTCAAATTCTTCTCTTCTGTACACATTCAAATTCCTCGTATCCCACAATACCTCTTTCACACAAGTCAAGAAAATCCACAACACTCTGTCTTTCTCACAACCCAAACTACACAAACCAAACAAAACAATTTCATACGTAAGCTTCTTTAAACCAGTTATCTCTTCACACAACCCACTCAATTTTTTCCAAACATCTTTTGCATACTTACATGACCAAAACACATGACTCACATCCTCATCATCACCACAACCTTCTCTCGGACACCTTTCAGATAACACCAACCCTCTTCTTTTTTGAACACTCCTTACAGGCAACACTCAATGCACCGACATCCATAACAAATCTTTCTGTTTATTCGACACATCATACTTAATAATTTTCTTCCACACTGTCTTAGATTCTGCAACATTCAAACCATTTATAGAGCACATCACATTATTCATACACATTCTTTTAACAACATTTTTTCCACTCAAATATGTCTCCATTCTTACCCCTTCTAACTGAAATTTGTTAATAAAATTCCCTATGTATAAGTAATACCCTGTGCAGTCAAACGCTATGGGTCTACCTAAGTTTTTATTTCCCCACTTTAATCGCCTAATAACTGTCCCAGCTAGATATCCCAACATTCCCGACGCTTTTGATTCTTTTAAAAAAAGACCCACAAAAAAACGCACGCAATTTATCCCAATGAACACCTCCAAATTGGGGAAATCCAACCCACCATTTATTCTACTCTTCATCAGAGTTTCTCTTTTTGCCCCCTCCATCCTACTACCCCACAAAAAAAGGAACAAAAGTCTGTTCAACTTTTTTAAGGTGGCAGCAGCTGGAGGAAAAATCAAGGCAATATACAAAATCATAGGCAAAATAATACTTTTAACAATTAGCACTTTGCCAGAAAAAGAAAGCTCTCTCATTCTCCACATTTCCAATTTCCTTACTACTCTTCCACCCAATTCTTCCCAACTTTCTCTCCCTTTCAGCTCCTCATCAAACACTATCCCAAGGACTTTCACACCATTCACATGTTCCATATCCGCATCACACACCCGTTCATGACTGAAAAAAACTTTAAACTTACTTTTACCCCAGTTAATCTTAAATGCAGATGCAATACAAAATAAGTTAACTATCAACTTCACTCTAGCCATATCATATCCTGACTCACACGTAAACACAAATATCATCCATATAGCCTAACACTTTAACCCGCTTTCCATCACATCCAGGCACCAAAAAACCTTTTACAACTTTATCTTTTCTAATCATTTGCAACAAAGGCTCAATCACACAAATAAACAGAATCGGGGACAAAGGGCAACCCTGTCTCACACCAGACTTAATTTTAAATGGTTCTGTAAGGAATCCATTCACCTGCACACAACTCTCTGCACTCACATATAAACTCATAAGACATCTCACAAACCGCTCTGGAAACCCCATTCTTTCTAGTACTTTAAACAAAAACTCATGCGCTACCCGATCAAACGCTTTCTCAAAGTCCAATGCACACACAATCACTCCCTTTTTCCGACACTTACAGTCCTCAAGCACATCACGCACCAACCCTACATTCTCATGCAACTTTCTCCCAGGGACCGCACATACCTGATCTTCGCCAATCACATACCCAACAACCTCTCTCATCCGATTAGCTAGCAACTTAGCAAAAATTTTGTAGTCCGTATTTAACAATGTAATCGGTCGCCAATTTTCAAGACGCCGCTTGTCTCCTTTTTTATACAATAAGACCACCTTCCCTTGCTTCATTATCACAGGCATTCTCATGCCAGCAAAAACAGCTCTCATCATCTCCACAACATCTTCACCAATCACATCCCAATATTTAACATAAAATTCACCCGGAATACCATCCATCCCAGGAGATTTGTTTTTTGCTATACTTTTTATAACTTTTTCCACTTCTGCACCCACAATCTCTCCAAGTAACACTGAGCATTCACTCTCAGGAACCAAGTTTTCTATTACCTCCAAAAACTCATCATCCTCACCCAAATCACATCTTTTCTTATCATACAAGTTTTTGTAAAAATCTAACACAACATCAAGCACATCCTTACCACATACCTCCCTATCTTCCTTGTTCCGCAACACATTCATCCCACTTTTCCCACCACACATTTTTTTAAAGAAAAAACTCGTACATTTTTCATGTTTGTCTCTCACCTCCACTCTTGATCTAAAGATAATTTCTTTCCCTTTATCATAGAACCAATCACTCACCTCTTTTTTTGTTTTTTCCAGGTCATGCTTCACATCCATCCCCAAGAATTTGCATTTATGCAAAAAAGACAATCTTGAATTAAAACGTGAGTATTGCATTCTTTTCATCCTTGCTCTCTTGTATCCTAATCTTCTGAAAAAGCCCCCAATTTTCTTTTTTACCCATACCCACCACTCACACACATTAGAAAATAGATGCTTCTTCCTCCTCCAAAAAACATACTTTTTAACAAACACACTCTTAACCCTCTCTTCAGACAAAAAACTCACATTCATCTTCCATCCCCCTCTACCATAGAAGAAATTATTGATTTCAAAATCCCCCAATAAGCACTCGTGATCAGAAAAACAGACTTTTTCCTGCTCATATAATGTGCACTTCAATGCCCGTGCAGAAAAGAAAAAATAGTCCAAACGCGAACTGGTCTTCCCATCATCTGCATGGTAGGTATAAGGACCTGGTTTAGACTCCACCGCATCCTTTAAAGAAAAATCATTCAAATGTTTCTTCCACAAATTTCCAGTTACATCCACGTTGGATTCAAAGGAACCAGCTCTCTCCCGTTTATCCAGAACGCAGTTCAGATCACCCACTATGATCACAGGTAATTTCCCATGTAAGAAAAATTTTAATTTCTCAAAGAGAGCAAGTCGCTCATTCTTGCAAGCATGCCCATATATGCAAAAAAATTTAAATTTCCATCCAAAAAAATTGAGATTTAAGCACATGCATCTTCCCTCTTCTATGACCAATACCTGATCCACTGTGATATTTTTATTTTGTAGCAAAATGCCAATCCCATCATTTCTATTGGCTGAAGAAAAGGACCAAAAGGCTTCTCCATACTTCCACTCACTCTTTTTTGGTTTCCTTGACAGCCCACACTCCTGCACACAAACGATATCACCGCCCTTTAACCCCTTAAGGACACGGCCAATTTTAGCCTTGAGGACAGAGCAATTTTTTTTACATTTCCCTCTTTGCATCCCGACGCTCATAACGCTTTTATTTTTTGTACGACATAGTTGTATGAGACATTGTTTTTTGCGGCACGAGTTGTACTTTATGTACGTACCATTTTTTGGTACAAATACATTATCGTTTAATTTCTATAAATTTTTAATTAGATTAAAATGAAGAAAAAAAGCAGTTGCGCAGCAGTTTTAATATTTTTTTTTTTACACCATACACCGATCATCATAAATAATGGTATACATTTGTTGTACACGTTGTTACGGTCGTGGCGATACCAAATATGTCTATATTATTTCATGTTTTGGGACTTATATTTTAAAAAGTTTATTTATTATAAAAAATGTGTGTTTCTCTGTATTTTTTTGACTTTTTATTTATTTATTTACCATTATTTTTTTTTTACATTCATTTAACTTTTTTTGTTAATCCCATAAAGGGATTTATCATTTTGATTTTTATTTTGTAACTGTGATGTACTGGCATAGATCTATATGCCAGTACATTAGCCTGTTACTGATCGTACACAGGCAGTTGTTAGGACATACCTCAGTATGCCCTAACAACAGGAAATATGTTCAGACAGCCCTGGGGTCCTTCACTGGACCCTGGGCTGTCTGGCCATACGAGTTGTGGGCTTTGATCGCGTCACAGTTATATTCTGTGACGCGATCAATGTGCAGTCCCCTCTCTTTGAACGCCGCGATCAGCTGTCATCGCGGCGTTCAAAGGGTTAACAGCGGAGAGAAGATGTTTCTCTCCTCTCCGCTGTCAGAGCGGGGCCGTGGCTGTGTATTACAGCCGTTGCCCCGCTCTCGATCGCACACACAGAGACGGCAGGGACGGCTGTCACACAGGACGAGTATGCTCGTCCTAATGCGCGAAGTGCTCGCCGCTCAGGACGAGCATACTCGTCCTGTGTCGGCAACCAGTTAAAGCGAGAAAGTCCAGCACAGCAGCCCTCTTGAAAGCAGAGGTAAACACCCTAACATTCAGTGAAACTATTTTTAATTTCAAAGACATGTAGGTGTGAAAATGTTAAAACAACACGGCTGTCTTCTCAAGTGTCATTAGGAAACTGCAAGACCTTTTCCAAATCAGCCACTTGTTCGTCACACAAGTAGCTCACTGAGGGAGAACCAGATGTCCCAGGAAAAATTTGAGCGAGCTCAGGACTTCCACTTTGATCCGAGTCTAGAATGGCATACGGATTTGCTGATACCACTGAATCCAGACAACCTCTTTTCAACCTCTTAACTGCTTTGTTGCTATTTTTAATCCTCTTTGAAACAACTTTATGGAAAATAGAAGCATTCTCTGCAGATGGCATCCTGGCCTGCTCCTTCTCATCTTCGGACAGCGACCACTCCAATATTTGAGATCCCTCTCCCTGAGCCATTTCAGGACTGCTCATCTCCTCAATTTGCATACTGAGATTTGGCTCCTCCTCCTCCTCCTCAATCTCAGGCACATTCAGAGCTTTATTCTCAGGGCAGGCTTCACTCCCAGCAAACTGACCAGGGACCACACCCTCCACATGGGAACCAGCATTTGATACGGGCGTTGCCTCAGTAGCAAGCCCAGCAGTAGGAACAACATTTTCCTCCATATTTTGCACAACTTGAAAACCAATACTGGCTGCAACATCAGCATAAGTAACCCCTCTTGCTTTCCCCTGAGTCACTGGTTCTTTTGCTACTCCCAGCACAGACCTTTGGTTGATACCAGGACATTTCCTGCAAGTATGGTCAGCAGACCCACAAATATCACACATGCGGGGGAGGGGGCATGAACCTGCCTCATGTCCAGCTTGCTTACAGTTCCTACAAGTTGTACCCTGAGTGCAAACATCCTTCGTATGCCCATAGTGATAACATTTCCTGCAAAAGGATGGCATATCAAAGTAGTGCAGGTAACCTTTATTCCCTCCAATTGAAAAATTGGCGGGAGGGTGCTTTACGCCTCCAATACCATCTGGGTCCATTCTGAAACGGACCCAGAACTTTATGTTCCCATTGAACACACCCCATAAATTCTTCTGGTCGATTCCTCCTCTAATATGGGAACAGTACTGTGCCAGGAATGCCTTGACCAAATATTTGTCCACAAATGGATTGTACATATGTACTGTAACACATTTCTCAACAGTGGAAAATAGAGGCAAGATAGTGATGTGCTTTAAATAATTGTGCGTACCTTTCTCCTTCAGGAACTGAAAAAAGTCCAGACAGTCTGCTTCAATAAAGAAAGAGATATCGTACGTACCTATATTGAAAAATTCCTGGATACAAAATACCTTATCCAGGCTTACTCCAGCCAATTCCAGAAGGATTTTCTCCATAATATGTCCCATGCCAATGCTTGATTTCTTTTCTGTAGCCACCACGAACCGTACTGTGTTCCGAATTGCTGCCATCCTTCTTCCAATGCCCGAAGCACGTGATCGCTGTCCCGAACCGCCGGAGTCTCCTCCACGTAACCAGCCCCCTGGCCCAGACCAAGGCAATAAACCCTGATCTGAGCCAAAAGGCCGAGAAGCGATAACCCGAATGGGCCTGGCGTTGACCGAGCCTGCCTAATACTGCTGTTCACCCCTTGCAGCGATTCAGCCTACTCCTAGGCAATTCCACGGGGCCCTGCAGGCGCGCACACACTCACAGCTACTAAGCGGGAGGTGAATAAAGGCCGGAGAGGAAGCAAGACAGGATTTGCTTCTTTTGCTTGCACCACAATGCAGTGCTGAAAGAAGAGGAATCTACATAAAACCGCCTTCCTGGCAACGCCCAAATGCCCTCCTGCCGTGCAAACACTGGCAGCAGCAGCAGCAGTAAGTGCATGCCCACTGCCACCCCTTCTCCTTTCACACCTTGTATCAGCTTTAATCCAGTCAGGTGCTGCCTGCTGAGCAGCACTGACCAACACTGCCTGGGCCCAGGCTTTTATCTCTGAGGCCCCATTATGATGTCAGAAAGCTGGCTCTGGCTCCTCAGGGCTCCACTATGACACGTGCAAAGTTCCGTCTGAACTTTATATAAGACGGTGCGGCTCAGTCAGTCACTCAGTGTTGCCTGAGAGGGCAACACTGCAACAGCCGGCCCCCAGGCTGTCTTTTTTTTGCACATTTATTTGCCTCCAGGAGGCCACAAGAGGGAGACAAGGGACTGCAAAATGGAAAATAAGCATCCACCAACTTTACAGACAACTTGTTCTCCTTGCTCCTACAACCTCCATCCTTGCACACTTTGTTATTCTTCCAGGTAACATAGTAACAAATCCAAATTGCTGCTCTCTTTGTAGGCAAGCAAGGGTTTGTTGCAACTGCAATTCTTACTTCTTCTTGAAATGTAGGGACGACAGTACTTTCCATCACATCCATCTAGTGTACACAGGTAGGTCCATTGTGGCGGGCGGGCGGGCGGGCGGGCGGCTTTAATGGCTGTTTGCTGTTCCTCTACTCCACTCCGCTATTTGACTGTGGTGCTGCATCAATCAGTGGCTGGCTCAGGTGCAGCTCTTTAACCTACCTAGGAGGGAGGGCGGAGAGAAGACAAGGAAGGTGAATGAGCTGTTCCAATGTGAAATGCCAGAAACACAGAAACACAGACGACACAAAACAAGAGGTGGCAATGTATTCATTAATTGCATTTAATAAATTAGCTCATTATCACACATGACTGTACAAATGCATTGTCCAACAGGTGTTGAAATAATGGGATTAAAAGGGGAGATCCCATCAGAAAGACAAAAACAATAGCAAACACAAATAGCACTTTTGAAATCTGATTTTAGTAAACACATAAGGGAAGGGTGCACCGGTCCTGGAAATACTGCAATACCAGGTCAATGCGTGGAGTGGACAGAGCAAGCTCTATTTCCATCTCCCTGTTCTAAAAATCCATTTAATATATGGTCCCCAGATAGGGGACGTATCAGATATTAAACTGATAAGAACAGATTTTTTTGATTGAAAATTGCTTTATTGACAATCAATCGTCATCATACAAACATTACTGCGACGCAGCGCAAGCCATGAAGCAGCAAATAATAAATAATAACAGTCGTCAAACATAACATGACAGTATAATACACAGTACAGGCTAGCCTATGCTATACATTACACCACATGCTACACTAACATTCTTGCATTCACTAAAGCCAAACAACAAAGCATTACAGACAAGTGATGGGATAGGGGAGTGGGTAGGAGGGGATAGGGAAGGGGGAGATCACAGGCCCGAAGCTTTATTGAAAGACAACACACAAGAAGGGAGAGTGGGGGGAAGGGGAGTATCAGTCCTCTTCCTCATCGACGTCCGGGCTGTCCCAGGTGGAATAGTCTCTGAGCAGGCTGTGGATCAGTCTGCGGCAGTCCTGGACGGACACACTCTCTCTCCGCAAAATCAGACGGTTCCTGGCAAACCATATAGCGTCCTTAAAGCAGTTCATAAGGCGCCAGGCTTCCTGGATTGCTCCATCCGTGGTATTCCCAGGAAATAGTCCATAAAGTACCGAGCGGTACGACAGTCTGTTCCTGGGTACTGAGTCCTTGAGTTCATGTTCCAAGGCTTTCAACAGACCCTGTGCAAAGGGGCACTGCCAGAAAATGTGCAAAGATGTTTCCTCCGTGAAGGGGCACCTGGGGCAGTACCGGGTCTTGCACAGGTTGCGGGCATGCATGAATGACCTAAGAGGCAGTCCTCCCTGGATGGCCATCCATGAAATGTCCTTGTGCCCATTGGTCAACCTGCCAGATGACACGTTAGTCCAAACAGTCTCCAACGTGTCGGCATGAAGCCCTGGAACAAACTCCAGTGAGTCCTTTGCTCTGATGTGCTTGTGGATCGACTTAGGTTTCCACAAGTCGGGCTTAAGACCCTCCAGTTGATGCTCCCTCACAAACCGGACAACATCTCCGTAGAACCAGGGAGCGTGCCAGTTGTAAGGGAAGGAGCTGTCCCACTTGTCCCAGCCAAAACCTCGCCAGAGGGGAAGGAGGAAGTAGCGGGACATGGCCTTGCCCGCAGAGCCGTTTGCTGTCCTCAGAGTCCTACGAACACAGTCACATGCAAAAGCGATCCGCAGCAGAGTGGGAATGTCGGGTATACCCTTCCCACCTTTGCGGGGCTCCTTGTACATAACAGTCCGCTTTACTCTGTCCTTTTTCGAGCCCCAGATGAAGCGAAACACAGTCCTGGTAATGGCCCTCGAGACGGTGGCAAGAGGGGGCCATGCCTGTGCAGTGTATTGTAGCACAGGCAAGACTTCGTTACGCAGGACCATTGCTTTGCCCTCAATAGTGAGTTGTCTGAGGCTCCACAGTCCGATCCTTTGGTTGACTTTGGCCAAGCGTTCTTCCCACGACTTTAGGGCTGCACCTTCCTTACCGAACCAGACTCCCAGAATTTTGATGAAGTCCGGCTTGATAGTAAACGGGAAGGAGGCAGGAGAAGGCAGGTACCACTTTCCGAAGAGCATGGCTTCCGACTTCCCGCAGTTGACTTTTGCCCCTGAAGCGCGTCCGAACTCCTCACAGGTCTGGACGAGTGCAGTCACCGAACTCTGGTCAGCGCAGAAGACGGTCACGTCGTCCATGTACAGCGAGCATTTGACCTCGAAGTGTCCTGGACCTGGTGCGGTGATCCCTCTGATCTCTCCATTCTGCCGGATAGCCTCTGCGAAGAGCTCTATAACACAAACAAAAAGGAGAGGTGAAAGAGGACAGCCTTGTCTAACCCCCGACGATACAGGAAAGGGGTCAGTCTTCCAGCCGTTCACCAGCACCGAGCTGTAAATGTCGCAATACATCAGGTTAACATACAAACAGAACAACCTGCCAAGCCGCAGCCTACGCAGAGCCTTACCCATGAATTCATGAGAGACCCGGTCAAAAGCCTTCTCCTGATCCAGACTGACCAGGGCCGCGTGTGTACGGCGGCTTTGCATGTAATGCACCGTGTCCCTCACCAGGGCAAGACTGTCGGCCACCCTACGGCCAGGAATGCCGCAGGTTTGGTCCGATCCGATGATCTGTCCGATGACAACCTTCAGTCTGTTGGTCAATACTTTGGCGAGGATCTTGTAGTCCACGTTCAGGAGAGAGATGGGACGCCAGTTTTTCAGGTCACATCTCTCCCCCTTCCGCTTATACAAGATCGTGATCATGCCTTCTCTCAAGGACGGTGGCATTCTACCCTCCACCACCATCTCCTCATAGAGCTCCAGCAGGTCCGGACAGATCAAGTCCCCCAGCGCTACATAGAGCTCTGCTGGGAGACCATCACTGCCCGGGGTCCTGCCGGGTCTGAAGGATTTAGCGGCAGAGAGCAGTTCCTCCACCGTCAGGGGTACATCCATAGCCTCCGTACCTGCAGGATCAAGATGATTAGTGATACCTGACAGGAATTTATCGGCGGCTTCGGGGTCAGTGGTTTTCCGGGAGTAGAGGCTTCGGTAGTAGTCTGTGACGACTCCCATCACCTCCTTCTTCCCAGAATGCATGTTTCCGGTCTCATCTCGGAGTTCCTTCAGGGGCGTGTGGCCGGCATGGAGTTTCCTGAAAAAGAACGAGTTACATTTCTCACCCTTCTCCAGGTTCTCCACCTTGGAACGAAAGACAATTCGCTTGGATTCCTCCTCAAAGTGCCTTTTCAGGCCCTTTTTGGCTTCCTCCAGCTCCTTCCTGACGTCCCAGCCGCATTGAAGGAGGTCTTGCAGGGATCGCAGCTGACGCTGCATCTCTCTGAAGTCTCTCTTCCTCTCACACGCCTGTTGACGACTTTTTGCCTGAAAGAAACAACGAAATTCAACTTTAACATATTCCCACCAGTCACAGGTTTTGTCAAAGAAAACTTTATCATTCCTCCAAACAATATAGGCGTCTCTAAGTTCCGCCAGTACCTCCTCTCTTTCCAGCAGGGCACAATTCAGCTTCCAGGAGCCAGGGCCGGGAGGAAAACCGTGGCCGATGGCACCCTGGAAGAGAATGGCCCTGTGGTCAGAGAAGAAGCAGGGGATCATGGAGTGCCCATGCTGCTTGACTGCCCGGGAGGTGAACACAAAGTCAATCCGAGAACGAAGTGAGCCATCGGGTCGGCTCCATGAATAGTTCACAGAGCCGATCCCCATGGAACCCACAACGTCCTGCAAGGATGCTTCGGTTACCATCTCGATAAGCAGTTTGGAACTGACATCCAGCTTGATTGAAGTGCCGGAACTTCGTCCATCCTCTTCGATGAGGCAGTTGAAGTCCCCGGCCATCACCACTGCCCTAGTGGTGGCGAGCTGGGTCCGCAGGGTCTGGAATAGTTCCAGGCGCTCAGCCTTCATAGGGGGGGCGTACACGTTGATGAGCCTAATCGGCTCTCCTGCCCAGGAACCGTCTACGACCAACAAGCGGCCGCAGACGAGCTCCTGGACAGAGTCAACAGTAAATACGCCTCCCCTAATCAGGATGGCAACCCCCGCAGACTTACAGTCGCCCCCACCAGACCAGTAGGACGGGCCATGGGTCCACTGCCTGGCCAGGTGATGATATGACCTGGAAGAGGGGAGAGTACATTCCTGCAGCATAAATATATCACTCGACTGCTTGGAAAGAAAAGTTAGCACCATCTGACATCTAGTCCTATCTCTAACACTCCTCACATTGAGGCCAAAGATGTTAAGTTTAGCAGCCATGGGGGAGAATAAAGAAGGTTAGTGCAAACGATACACCTTAGTTACCAGTCCGGTCGGGCGGATCCTCCTCGCCTGGCGGGTCCGAAAGATCCAGCAGGCCCTCTGACAAAAATTGTTCCAGGATTGTAGCCACCTGGATGTCTGTTGTGAAGTCGATGACCTCAGGTTCAGACACGAGTTCCTCCACCATCTGCTCCATTTCCTCCTGCTGCGCAAGGGAATCTTCGCAGATTTCCACGACTTGTCGCTTTGAGGACTCAGCCGCTGGGCTGTCCCTCACCTTTCTCTTCCTCTGGATGGCACCTGAGGAGACAAGAGGGGGAAAATCCTCCAGGGAGAGGACTCCAGCAGCTGGAGAGGAAGATGTTAGTGCTGCTGGAGCTGGGGAGAAGGGAGGCTGGGTTGGGAGAGGTGCAGGTGACAGGACCACTGAGATGGGTGGGTAGGAGAAGGTGAGAGCCTCAGTGGGGGTGACAGGGGTTGGGGACGGGGGGGTGGGGAGGGCCGGGCGAGGGAGGGTGGGAAGGGTAGGGCGAGGGAGGGCCGGGAGAGGGGGGGGAGGGACTGTCGTCTTCTTACCATCCTTCTTTTTCCCGGTCTTCTGCGCCGCTGGAGCTCTGGCTGGGGCGGGGTTCCCTCTGGCCGGAGCTTTCGCCGCTACAGTTGCCCAGGATCGATCCCTCTTCGGGCAGTCCTTGTAAGAGTGGGCTGCTTGTCCGCAGAGGTTGCACATTGTCCGTTTCGGGCAGTCTTTGGTCTCGTGTCCTGTTACCCGGCAGTTCTTGCAGGCGTCCTCCTTGCAGTCCTTCACCGAATGACCCTTCTTGCTGCATCTCCTGCAGATCTGCGGCATGTCCGGGTAGTAGATGAGGCCGTAGGAGTTGCCCAGCGAGAATGACTGGGGCAGGTGCTGGAGGCCGTCTTCCGCGCTTGAATCCTTGTTGAGTCGGACGATTACCGACCACTTGCCAGTCCAGAAGCCGAGTCCGTTCAGGATGTGGGTGGGTTCCCTCACCACTGTGCAAAACCGCTTCAGGAGCGTGGTGATGTCTTTGCCGGGGGTGTGTGGGTTCCGCATTGAGACCGTCACCCGCCTTTCCTCTCTTTGGACAGGGCAGTTGCCCACAAAGCGAGAGAAAGGGGATTCAGGCCTCGCCGCTTTCACCATCTCCCAGTACCTTCTGCAGATGTTGATCGAAGCGAAGGTCACGAAGAACATCCCGGTCATGAAGGCCTGGATGCTGATGGTCTCCGGCTTAGCGAAGCCCTGGTCCAGGAGCATCTTCTGGCAGAACACTTCTTCCGTCATGTCCGGCACTCTCCCGTCCACCTCCTTCAGCTTCAGGGCCACCGTCTGCTTCATCCAGGGCTCCAGGGTTGGAGCAGCCTGGTTCGGCTTCCTGGTGGCCTGTTGGCTTGAGGAGGCTTCAGGAGGAGATGTCCTGGCCTGGGCCGGCTCACCTGGTCCATCAGTCTTCTCCTTCTGGGTGGCAGGGTTGCTGGTTGAGGCCATGGCTTCTTCCAGCTGTTCCTGTCGCTTGGGGAGGATCTTCAATAGCTCTTTCCCGAAGGGGGCGGAGCTATGCAAATCTTCTCCTTGCTGGCCGAGGTTCTTCCACGAAATTTCTTCCGCAGCGGTTCCTCGTCGAGCTTCTTCTGCGGCCGAGCTTCTTCAAAGATCCCCTTCAGCAGCGGCTCTTCTCCGAAGGTCTCTGTCGCAGTTCTCCTTCTTCTTCCCGGCAGCGATCTCCCGGAGCTTCTTCCCCGATGGCGGCTTCTCCCTTCTGGATCGTCGTCTTCGCTGGTTCTTCTCCGCAGTTCGTCGCCGGCTTCGTCTGGAACGCTCTTGGATCGCTAAGCTAGTGTTTATAGCCCCCAGTGGTTCTCCGAGCTATCTATCCTTACAAGGACTGATAAGAACAGATTTTTTTTTGATTTGGCTGTACCACAACGATACAAAACCGTTTATTCAAATTTCAAAGATTTACATACAGGTGCAAATACATTAATTCATCAATTCCAATCATTAAAATGCCATTTTACATATGCAGAGGCGTCTTTTTGTTTATCAAGTAACAGGTATAAATACATCTCACTTAAAATCATCCCATATACATCATCCACCGACAAGATATCCTTTTTAAAAAGTAAAATGTTCCGTGCCTTCCAGAGAGCTGCCTTCACACAGTTGATGATCCTCCATGCCGTCCATCTATTTTGCGTACAATCACAATCTATCTGTCCATATAGAATCACATAATAGTTTAACGTTTTAATTGCTGTAATTGTTCTTAAAAGTGGCAAAATCTTGCTCCATATAGTCTTTGAGAAAGCGCAAGTCCATAAAAGATGAAAGACTGTTTCTTCTTGGTGGCATCCCTCTCTTGGGCATACGGCAGTGTTTGATAGTCTTCTTCTGTGCTGAAAGGAACGGCATGGCAGGCAACTGTGGACGCAGCTCCAGGCTAGATCTTTCTGGGAATTAAAAAGATAATAACAATTCATCATTCTCCATATGTTTTTACATTGTATTTCGTTAAAATTACCAATAATACATACTTCAGTGGATTTTAAAATAAACTTAGTTAACACTTTGCCATTCATTAAGACCTCTGTTTTTACCTTAGTGAGATTAAAAAGGACAACAATTTTCTCAAAAATGTCATAAATATATGGTGTGTCAAAACTATACGGATGCTTGAGGTCAGTTTTAAACCAACCGAGACGCCTCATACAATTCCCCAAATTATATTTTAAAAAGAAGGACCAGTAGTTTTCTTTAAAAAAATTCCTAAAGCATAATGAAAAAAATTTAGTATATAAGAAAACTCTGAAATCAGTAAAATCCTTTCCTCCTTTTTCTTTGGGTTTAAAAACAGTTTCTCTTTTTAATTTTTCCATTTTTGAGTTCCAAAAAAAGGTGAAGCATGCTTTTTGTAATTTACATAGAACTCGAGTGGGAGGGGGGAAGACCAAGCTCAGGTATAAAATCAAGGGCAGGATCACCATTTTAATAATAAGCACTTTGCCCTCCATAGTCAGCTCTCGTAATCTCCATATGCACAACTTCTGGTTCACTTTTTGCATAATCCCCTCCCAGTTTTCTGTTACATCATTGTATTTATTAAAATATACACCTAAAATCTTCACTTTTTCTACAGTTGGAACTTCAATGTCACTCATGTCTATTGCACCTATCTTTAAAATTTCACATTTATTAAAATTAACTTTAAAACCTGATGCACAGCAGAAATTGTTGATTAGTTTTAAAGACTTCTTTAGTGATATGTTGTCTTTACAGGTTATGGCGACATCATCCATATAACTTGCTACCTTGGCTTCTATACCTTTGCTCCCAGGGAGAGATACTCCACGAATATCATTATCTCTCCTGATCATGCATAAAAGGGGTTCAAGAGCACAGATAAAAAGTAGGGGTGATAGGGGGCAGCCTTGTTTCACACCGGACCTGAGGGGAACAGCCTGGGACTTAAAACCATTAATTAAAATTTTACTTTGACAGTTATCGTAAAATGCCTTTAAAGAATTTAAAAAATTCCCTGGTATGCCCATCTTTCCTAAAACATTAAATAAAAACTGGTGTGAGACCCTATCAAATGCTTTTTCAAAGTCTACCATTAAAATTGCCAAGTTGCTTTTCCTGCTGTTTGCGTCATCTATCAGGTCTTTTATGAGGTTTAGGTTTTCCCATATACTCCTACCTGGGATTCCACATACTTGGTTTGGATGAATAAGCGTCTCAATCACGTTTTTTAATCTGTTTGCACAGATCTTGGCCATTACCTTATAATCACAATTTAGGAGTGTAATCGGCCTCCAATTCTTGATCTCCTCCTTATTACCTTTTTTATACAATAAAGAAACGTCACCCATTTTCCAAGATTCTGGTAAAATTTTTGAGTTAAAAGCTTCTAAAAGGAGAGATAAAAGATCATCCTTTAAAACCTCATAAAACGTTCTATAAAATTCAATTGGTACCCCATCAGCTCCTGGAACTTTACCCAACTTAAAACTATTTATGGTATCCAGTATTTCTTTTTCTGTAATGGGCTGTAATAAAACAGATTGGGCATTAGAATCTAAAACACATGAAATTTCCTTTAAAACATCATCCATAACATTTTTATCCACATTTTTTTCGTTAAAAAGGTCTTTATAATAAGTATGTGTTTTTTCCAAAATATTATCAATTACTGTTTCTCCTTCCATTTTTTCTATATGAATTCTCCTCTGTACACTTTTTTTAAAAAAATATCTGGAGCACTTTTCATTTTCTTCAATGTGTTGTATTTTAGCCTTAAAGATTATTTCTTTTCCTTTATCTTCCAAAAATGTTTTTACCTCTTTTTTAACGTGTATTATTTCTTCAGTCACATCTATCCCCACAGACCTCATTTTGTAGAGTGTTTGTAATTGTGTATTATATTTTTCGTAAACCGCTCTCTTTTCTCTTGCTTTTTGAACTCCATACCTGATAAAGAATTCTTTTATATTTTTCTTCATTTTATCCCACCATATTCTCATAGATTCTGTAGGGTCCTTTTTCTGCTTGCACCTGTTGTAAAACTTAGTAAAATGTGCCATTATTTTTTCATCTTTTAAAAGCGACACGTTCATCTTCCATGAACTAGCACCTCTTCTAAAACCAGGATCAAGATTTAAGACAAATAAAAGGCCTTTATGGTCAGAGAACATGTTAGTTAAAAGTTCACAGTGGACAGGTAAGATTTGCTGAGAAGAAAAAATAAAATCAATTCTTGAGCTGCATCGTATATTACTCCATGTAGTACTTTCCAGTTCAGACATTTTTTTGTTGCAATTTTTAAAAACATCTGTAAGTTTAAAGTCAGTTACGATATTACTTAATAGACCAGAAGTTTTGTCATAGTTTCTACTGGAAGATTGTGTAGATCTTTTTTCACCTCTTAAAACACAATTAAAATCCCCGGCTAAAACTAAAGGACAGGAATTATTAATAAACAGAGGTAAAATTTCCAACATCTCTTCTCTTTCTTTTTTGTTCGGTGATCCATAAAAATTTAAAAACTGCCACATAACACCATTAAGAAAGGCCTTAACCAATAAAATCCTACCTGGTAAAATTTCTTGTTTAAAGGAAATATTAACATTACCTTTAAAAAGTATTGCCACTCCTGCAGATTTTGTTATATTGGAACCAGACCACACCGAAGTCCCATATGTCCAATCTTTTTCATACCTCTTATATTCCGCCTGATGAGGGATGCCACACTCCTGCAAGAAGAACACCGAGGCGGAAAGCAGGGATAGATAATTAAAAAGTACTGTTCTGCGTGTGCTTGACTTGATACCCCTTACATTTAGGGAGAGTCCTTTCAAAACTGCCATCAATTAAGTTAAAAGGTGGGATAAAACACAAATTTCAACCTCTTAAAGTCTTAATTTCTTCTTCCAGCCTAGCCAACCCCTGAGAACTGTCAGAGATATCCTGGTCACCCCTAGAGGTCACGCAGCGCAATAAGTCTGTTGAGCTGGAATCACTGTCTGTTGCCTCCTCCGAAAAATCCTCACAGAGAGGACTAGGGAGAGTATTTGGATCACTCGTCACTGTCTTCTTACCCCTTTCTGGCGGTTCTGACCCATAGTCCATCTCTTCCGTGCGGCTTCTTGTATGGGAAGCCCCAGGCTGTCTGACAGACGTCTGAGCCATTTCTTCCGGGGTTTCCGAGATGATGCTGGGTGTTTCAAGTTCTCCCTCAGGTTGTATTGCCGAATAACGGTTTCCCATCTTCAGTACTTCCCGATTTAGAGGATCACCTGTTTTCCTTTTTTTTGCACCCGATTCTTCTTTTAGTTGAGCCTGAGATGCAGCTTCC
Source organism: Rhinoderma darwinii (assembly GCF_050947455.1). Taxonomy (NCBI): domain Eukaryota; kingdom Metazoa; phylum Chordata; class Amphibia; order Anura; family Rhinodermatidae; genus Rhinoderma; species Rhinoderma darwinii. The sequence goes on from NC_134691.1 coordinate 213,099,176, forward strand.
TCCGGGTTACTACCTTCCCTGCAAGAGGAAAGCATCCCCGTCCCCTGCTTCTCCATCCTTTTCCTCTCCTTTTGACGGTCTTTCATTTTAATCTGCGACTGGAATCCTTCACTGTCAAGAGAGACAACAGACTTACCGGTAGAAATTTCTGTAGCGTGACCTGCTTCCTGGGCTTCCATATTTGCCTCCTCTTCTGGGGCTGGCTGGTTTCCAAGCTGTCTCCCACGTTGAGGTTGGTGTATATTTTTTTGCGGTTTCTGTCTGTGGGGACAGGATGCATAGAAGTGACTGGGATCTTGACATAAACTACAATTTTTTGGTTCACTACAACTTCGAACCGTATGATTTTTACTTCCACAATTTGTACAGGTACTTTCACAATCATTTTTTGAATGCCCATATTTTTTGCAGATTCTGCAGAATTCCTCCATACCATTAAAAAAAATATCACCATTAATATTGCCCAATTTAAAACGAGCTGGGGGTACCAATTTTTCCTCAGGTGTTTTGGGATTGTCTTTTAATTCTACAAAAAATTTCCATTTTGAAGTCCACACATCAAACTCATTCATAACCTTCCCCTTAGGAATAACTAGAGTACAGTAATTTTTCAGAAAGAACACAATCTCCTCTTCAGTTATATAAGGGGAATACATTTTAATCACCATGAGTTTTCGATCTGAGGGGAAGTGCTCCACAATCTGGACCCCTTTCAGCCTGGGATCTCTGCCTACCTTTTTCAAGCGATTCACAAAATCCAAGTAAATACCGTCATATCGCAAGGTCACGTCATAGATCCCATGCCTAGGATAGTCCTGGATTGCCAAAATCTCCAAGGGTCGGATTGCGAACACTCCCAGGAGCACTTCCTCGATCAGGTGTTTCAGACCGCCGTTTGCTGGAGCCTCCTCCGTATACGTAAAACGTATAGAGTTTTTGAGCCGAGTGAAATTCGGCTCAAATGTTGGGTTGTCATTTCCTGCCATGACAAACCACCAACTTGTATGCGCACCACAGAGACACACGGGTCACTGTAACCAACTAACGCAACTCCCCTTTTCGGCCGAAACCTACACGGGGGTATATGGATCGCAACCCGTTGCTCAGGACTAAGCCTCTCTCCCAAATAGCAGCACGGGGGTGAAGTCCAGGCGAACCTGGACGATCCCCCGAGGCCGAGAGAGAGGGTACCTGAGCACCTCCCAACCAAGACCAAGGCAGAGCTGATACGAATAAACAGCACTACACTTGATCTCAGCCAGAAGGCCGAGAAGCGATAACCCGAATGGGCCTGGCGTTGACCGAGCCTGCCTAATACTGCTGTTCACCCCTTGCAGCGATTCAGCCTACTCCTAGGCAATTCCACGGGGCCCTGCAGGCGCGCACACACTCACAGCTACTAAGCGGGAGGTGAATAAAGGCCGGAGAGGAAGCAAGACAGGATTTGCTTCTTTTGCTTGCACCACAATGCAGTGCTGAAAGAAGAGGAATCTACATAAAACCGCCTTCCTGGCAACGCCCAAATGCCCTCCTGCCGTGCAAACACTGGCAGCAGCAGCAGCAGCAGCAGCAGTAAGTGCATGCCCACTGCCACCCCTTCTCCTTTCACACCTTGTATCAGCTTTAATCCAGTCAGGTGCTGCCTGCTGAGCAGCACTGACCAACACTGCCTGGGCCCAGGCTTTTATCTCTGAGGCCCCATTATGATGTCAGAAAGCTGGCTCTGGCTCCTGAGGGCTCCACTATGACACGTGCAAAGTTCCGTCTGAACTTTATATAAGACGGTGAGGCTCAGTCAGTCACTCAGTGTTGCCTGAGAGGGCAACACTGCAACAGCCGGCCGCCAGGCTGTCTTTTTTTGCACAGCTAGTTGCCTCCAGGAGGCCACAAGAGGGAGACAAGGGACTGCAAAGTGGAAAATAGGCATCCACCAACTTTACAGACAACTTCTCCTTGCTCCTACAACCTCCATCCTTGCACAGTTTGTTATTCTTCTAGGTAACATAGTAACAAATCCAAATTGCTGCTCTCTTTGTAGGCAAGCAAGGCTTTGTTGCAACTGCAATTCTTACTTCTTCTTGAAATGTAGGGACGACAGTACATTCCATCACATCCATCTAGTGTACACAGGTAGGTCCATTGTGGCGGGCAGGCGAGCGGGCGGGCTGCTTTATTGGCTGTTTGCTGTTCCCCTACTCCACTCCACTATTTGACTGTTGTGCTGCATCAATCAATCAATCAATCAATCAATCAATCAATCAGTGGCTGGCTCAGGTGCAGCTCTTTAACTTACCTAAAAGGGAGGGCGGAGAGAAGACAAGGAAGGTGAATGAGCTGTTCCAATGTGAAATGCCGGAAACACAGAAACACAGACGACACAAAACAAGAGGTGGCAATCTATTCATTAATTGCATTTAATCAATGAGCTCATTATCACACATGACTGTACAAATGCATTGTCCAACAGGTGTTGAAATAATGGGATTAAAAGGGGAGATCCCTTCAGAAAGACAAAAACAATAGCAAACACAAATAGCACTTTTGGAATCTGATTTTAGTAAACACATAAGGGAAGGGTGCACCGGTCCTGGAAATACTGCAATACCAGGTCAATGCGTGGAGTGGACAGAGCAAGCTCTATTTCCATCTCCCTGTTCTAAAAATCCATTTAATATATGGTCCCCAGATAGGGGACGTATCAGATATTAAACTGATAAGAACAGATTTTTTGATTGAAAATTGCTTTATTGACAATCAATCGTCATCATACAAACATTACTGCGACGCAGCGCAAGCCATGAAGCAGCAAATAATAAATAATAACAGTCGTCAAACATAACATGACAGTATAATACACAGTACAGGCTAGCCTATGCTATACATTACACCACATGCTACACTAACATTCTTGCATTCACTAACGCCAAACAACAAAGCATTACAGACAAGTGATGGGATAGGGGAGTGGGTAGGAGGGGATAGGGAAGGGGGAAATCACAGGCCCGAAGCTTTATTGAAAGACAACACACAAGAAGGGAGAGTGGGGGGAAGGGGAGTATCAGTCCTCTTCCTCATCGACGTCCGGGCTGTCCCAGGTGGAATAGTCTCTGAGCAGGCTGTGGATCAGCCTGCGGCAGTCCTGGACGGACACACTCTCTCTCCGCAAAATCAGACGGTTCCTGGCAAACCATATAGCGTCCTTAAAGCAGTTCATAAGGCGCCAGGCTTCCTGGATTGCTCCATCCGTGGTATTCCCAGGAAATAGTCCATAAAGTACCGAGCGGTACGACAGTCTGTTCCTGGGTACTGAGTCCTTGAGTTCATGTTCCAAGGCTTTCAACAGACCCTGTGCAAAGGGGCACTGCCAGAAAATGTGCAAAGATGTTTCCTCCGTGAAGGGGCACCTGGGGCAGTACCGGGTCTTGCACAGGTTGCGGGCATGCATGAATGACCTAAGAGGCAGTCCTCCCTGGATGGCCATCCATGAAATGTCCTTGTGCCCATTGGTCAACCTGCCAGATGACACGTTAGTCCAAACAGTCTCCAACGTGTCGGCATGAAGCCCTGGAACAAACTCCAGTGAGTCCTTTGCTCTGATGTGCTTGTGGATCGTCTTAGGTTTCCACAAGTCGGGCTTAAGACCCTCCAGTTGATGCTCCCTCACAAACCGGACGACATCTCCGTAGAACCAGGGAGCGTGCCAGTTGTAAGGGAAGGAGCTGTCCCACTTGTCCCAGCCAAAACCTCGCCAGAGGGGAAGGAGGAAGTAGCGGGACATGGCCTTGCCCGCAGAGTCGTTTGCTGTCCTCAGAGTCCTACGAACACAGTCACATACAAAAGCGATCCGCAGCAGAGTGGGAATGTCGGGTATACCCTTCCCACCTTTGCGGGGCTCCTTGTACATAACAGTCCGCTTTACTCTGTCCATTTTCGAGCCCCAGATGAAGCGAAACACAGTCCTGGTGATGGCCCTCGAGACGGTGGCAAGAGGGGGCCATGCCTGTGCAGTGTATTGTAGCACAGGCAAGACTTCGTTACGCAGGACCATTGCTTTGCCCTCAATAGTGAGTTGTCTGAGGCTCCACAGTCCGATCCTTTGGTTGACTTTGGCCAAGCGTTCTTCCCACGACTTTAGGGCTGCACCTTCCTTACCGAACCAGACTCCCAGAATTTTGATGAAGTCCGGCTTGATAGTAAACGGGAAGGAGGCAGGAGAAGGCAGATACCACTTTCCGAAGAGCATGGCTTCCGACTTCCCGCAGTTGACTTTTGCCCCTGAAGCGCGTCCGAACTCCTCACAGGTCTGGACGAGTGCAGTCACCGAACTCTGGTCAGCGCAGAAGACGGTCACGTCGTCCATGTACAGCGAGCATTTGACCTCGAAGTGTCCTGGACCTGGTGCGGTGATCCCTCTGATCTCTCCATTCTGCCGGATAGCCTCTGCGAAGAGCTCTATAACACAAACAAAAAGGAGAGGTGAAAGAGGACAGCCTTGTCTAACCCCCGACGATACAGGAAAGGGGTCAGTCTTCCAGCCGTTCACCAGCACCGAGCTGTAAATGTCGCAATACATCAGGTTAACATACAAACAGAACAACCTGCCAAGCCGCAGCCTACGCAGAGCCTTACCCATGAATTCGTGAGAGACCCGGTCAAAAGCCTTCTCCTGATCCAGACTGACCAGGGCCGCGTGTGTACGGCGGCTTTGCATGTAATGCACCGTGTCCCTCACCAGGGCAAGACTGTCGGCCACCCTACGGCCAGGAATGCCGCAGGTTTGGTCCGATCCGATGATCTGTCCGATGACAACCTTCAGTCTGTTGGTCAATACTTTGGCGAGGATCTTGTAGTCCACGTTCAGGAGAGAGATGGGACGCCAGTTTTTCAGGTCACATCTCTCCCCCTTCCGCTTATACAAGATCGTGATCATGCCTTCTCTCAAGGACGGTGGCATTCTACCCTCCACCACCATCTCCTCATAGAGCTCCAGCAGGTCCGGACAGATCAAGTCCCCCAGCGCTACATAGAGCTCTGCTGGGAGACCATCACTGCCCGGGGTCCTGCCGGGTCTGAAGGATTTAGCGGCAGAGAGCAGTTCCTCCACCGTCAGGGGTACGTCCATAGCCTCCGTACCTGCAGGATCAAGATGATTAGTGATACCTGACAGGAATTTATCGGCGGCTTCGGGGTCAGTGGTTTTCCGGGAGTAGAGGCTTCGGTAGTAGTCTGTGACGACTCCCATCACCTCCTTCTTCCCAGAATGCATGTTTCCGGTCTCATCTCGGAGTTCCTTCAGGGGCGTGTGGCCGGCATGGAGTTTCCTGAAAAAGAACGAGTTACATTTCTCACCCTTCTCCAGGTTCTCCACCTTGGAACGAAAGACAATTCGCTTGGATTCCTCCTCAAAGTGCCTTTTCAGGCCCTTTTTGGCTTCCTCCAGCTCCTTCCTGACGTCCCAGCCGCATTGAAGGAGGTCTTGCAGGGATCGCAGCTGACGCTGCATCTCTCTGAAGTCTCTCTTCCTCTCACACGCCTGTTGACGACTTTTTGCCTGAAAGAAACAACGAAATTCAACTTTAACATATTCCCACCAGTCACAGGTTTTGTCAAAGAAAACTTTATCATTCCTCCAAACAATATAGGCGTCTCTAAGTTCCGCCAGTACCTCTTCTCTTTCCAGCAGGGCACAATTCAGCTTCCAGGAGCCAGGGCCGGGAGGAAAACCGTGGCCGATGGCACCCTGGAAGAGAATGGCCCTGTGGTCAGAGAAGAAGCAGGGGACCATGGAGTGCCCATGCTGCTTGACTGCCCGGGAGGTGAACACAAAGTCAATCCGAGAACGAAGTGAGCCATCGGGTCGGCTCCATGAATAGTTCACAGAGCCGATCCCCATGGAGCCCACAACGTCCTGCAAGGATGCTTCGGTTACCATCTCGATAAGCAGTTTGGAACTGACATCCAGCTTGATTGAAGTGCCGGAACTTCGTCCATCCTCTTCGATGGGGCAGTTGAAGTCCCCGGCCATCACCACTGCCCTAGTGGTGGCGAGCTGGGTCCGCAGGGTCTGGAATAGTTCCAGGCGCTCAGCCTTCATAGGGGGAGCGTACACGTTGATGAGCCTAATCGGCTCTCCCGCCCAGGAACCGTCTACGACCAACAAGCGGCCGCAGACGAGCTCCTGGACAGAGTCAACAGTAAATACGCTTCCCCTAATCAGGATGGCAACCCCTGCAGACTTACAGTCGCCCCCACCAGACCAGTAGGACGGGCCATGGGTCCACTGCCTGGCCAGATGATGGTATGACCTGGAAGAGGGGAGAGTACATTCCTGCAGCATAAATACATCACTCGACTGCTTGGAAAGAAAAGTTAGCACCATCTGACATCTAGTCCTATCTCTAACACTCCTCACATTGAGGCTAAAGATGTTAAGTTTAGCAGCCATGGGGGAGAATAAAGAAGGTTAGTGCAAACGATACACCTTAGTTACCAGTCCGGTCGGGCGGATCCTCCTCTCTGGAGCCTGGCGGGTCCGGAAGATCCAGCAGGCCCTCTGACAAAAATTGTTCCAGGATTGTAGCCACCTGGATGTCTGTTGTGAAGTCGATGACCTCAGGTTCAGACACGAGTTCCTCCACCATCTGCTCCATTTCCTCCTGCTGCGCAAGGGAATCTTCGCAGATTTCCACGACTTGTCTCTTTGAGGACTCAGCAGCTGGGCTGTCCCTCACCTTTCTCTTCCTCTGGATGGCACCTGAGGAGACAAGAGGGGGAAAATCCTCCAGGGAGAGGACTCCAGCAGCTGGAGGGGAAGATGTTAGTGCTGCTGGAGCTGGGGAGAAGGGAGGCTGGGTTGGGAGAGGTGCAGGTGACAGGACCACTGAGATGGGTGGGTAGGAGAAGGTGAGAGCCTCAGTGGGGGTGACAGGGGTTGGGGACGGGGGGGTGGGGAGGGCCGGGCGAGGGAGGGTGGGAAGGGTAGGGCGAGGGAGGGCCGGGAGAGGGGGGGGAGGGACTGTCGTCTTCTTACCATCCTTCTTTTTCCCGGTCTTCTGTGCCGCTGGAGCTCTGGCTGGGGCGGGGTTCCCTCTGGCTGGAGCTTTTGCTGCTACAGTTGCCCAGGATCGATCCCTCTTCGGGCAGTCCTTGTAAGAGTGGGCTGCTTGTCCGCAGAGGTTGCACATTGTCCGTTTCGGGCAGTCTTTGGTCTCGTGTCCTGTTACCCGGCAGTTCTTGCAGGCGTCCTCCTTGCAGTCCTTCACCGAATGACCCTTCTTGCTGCATCTCCTGCAGATCTGCGGCATGTCCGGGTAATAGATGAGGCCGTAGGAGTTGCCCAGCGAGAATGACTGGGGCAGGTGCTGGAGGCCGTCTTCCGCGCTCGAATCCTTGTTCAGTCGGACGATTACCGACCACTTGCCAGTCCAGAAGCCGAGTCCGTTCAGGATGTGGGTGGGTTCCCTCACCACTGTGCAGAACCGCTTCAGGAGCGTGGTGATGTCTTTGCCGGGGGTGTGTGGGTTCCGCATTGAGACCGTCACCCGCCTTTCCTCTCTTTGGACAGGGCAGTTGCCCACAAAGCGAGAGAAAGGGGATTCAGGCCTCGCCGCTTTCACCATCTCCCAGTACCTTCTGCAGATGTTGATCGAAGCGAAGGTCACGAAGAACATCCCGGTCATGAAGGCCTGGATACTGATGGTCTCCGGCTTAGCGAAGCCCTGATCCAGGAGCATCTTCTGGCAGAACACTTCTTCCGTCATGTCCGGCACTCTCCCGTCCACCTCCTTGAGCTTCAGGGCCACCGTCTGCTTCATCCAGGGCTCCAGGGTTGGAGCAGCCTGGTTCGGCTTCCTGGTGGCCTGTTGGCTTGAGGAGGCTTCAGGAGGAGATGTCCTGGCCTGGGCCGGCTCACCTGGTCCATCAGCCTTCTCCTTCTGGGTGGCAGGGTTGCTGGTTGAGGCCATGGCTTCTTCCAGCTGTTCCTGTCGCTTGGGGAGGATCTTCGATAGCTCTTTCCCGAAGGGGGCGGAGCTATGCAAATCTTCTCCTTGCTGGCCGAGGTTCTTCCACGAAATTTCTTCCGCAGCGGTTCCTCGTCGAGCTTCTTCTTCTGCGGCCGAGCTTCTTCGAAGATCCCCTTCAGCAGCGGCTCTTCTCCGAAGTTCTCCTTCTTCTTCCCGGCAGCGATCTCCCGGAGCTTCTTCCTCGATGGCGGCTTCTCCCTTCTGGATCGTCGTCTTCGCTGGTTCTTCTCCGCAGTTCGTCGCCGGCTTCGCCTGGAACGCTCTTGGATCGCTAAGCTAGTGTTTATAGCCCCCAGTGGTTCTCCGAGCTATCTATCCTTACAAGGACTGATAAGAACAGATAAGGTTTCCACTCAGATCCGTCTCGAGTTAAATTTTAAACTTCAAATTTAAAGACTTGATCATCATTATGAAAAAACCAAATATAATTTTTATTTCTCTCTCTTTTTTTTTTAAAGTAAAATTAATAAAACAAACCGTTTCTTACAGCGATTACACCAAGCATATCCACAAGATGTTCTCGAAGATCTTGACCGTCCCATTCCAAATTTACAATACATGCCAACCAGGTTGGTACTTTATATCTCTCCAGAAAATCTGGTATATTCCCTCTTAAACAGGTTCGTACCCGCCTCCGAACCTTCTCAAAATTAATTTTATCTCTTAATCCCTCCACGTCTTTCACTAGTTTATCTCTTTCTGCTCTATCTTCATCTGAAACTACATTTTGTTCCACAATTTTCCTCCTTTTTGTTTCATCACTTTTTTTAACCTCAACACTTTTCCCCGCTCCTCCCTTTTTCTGTGGTTTATCCTCTTTTTGTGGGGTAACTTTCTCTTCCTTTCTTTTAACGGTCTTCTTACTCTCCTCCTTTGCTTCACTTTTACTTTTTTTTGGACAATTTTTAAACACATGCCCTTCTTCTCTACACATGTTACACACTTTGCCCTTCTCACAATCATTATACTTATGACCTTCCTTAAAACATTTGGTACAAATTATTTTTCCACAATTCTCCTTCTCATGCCCATACTCTTTACAATTGTGGCAAAAAATCCCCATTCCAAAAAAGTAGAGATTCCCACTTGCACTGCCAATTTTAAAGCGTGCTGGAGGAAGCAATAAGTTTCCAGCCTCTCCAACTGCCTTAAATTTACACAGGAATTTCCATTTACCTGTCCAGAATCCAAAGGGATTAAAGACCTTACCCTTCTCCACCACCTCCTCACAGAACTTAGTGAGAAAGCATATAATATCGTCTTTACACACATAGGGGGAAAACATTTTAACAATGACCAACTTTTTGCTAGGAGCAAAGTGCGGTGTTACAATCACACCAACCAGTCTTGGATCCTGCTTCTTCTTCTTTAAAGTGTCCAGAAAATCCAGATAAATGTCCTCTGTACAAAAAGTGACATCGAAACATCCTCTTCTTGGATAGTCCATTACAGACAATATCCATTGTCTCTCCAACTGGAAAAGATCAAGCAAGAGTACCTTCGTTAGGAATTCCAAGTCTCTGCTTTGTCCTCCAGATTCCTCCATCGTAAAACGAACAGCATTCCGAGTACGCATGTAGTCAGGGACTTCCTCCATCCTGCCGCAACAAAAGCCAACGATATCCAAAGAAATCCAAAGATAGTACCTTCAGCACCTAGATGCCAGGCAAGTGATCGCTCCCCGTTGCCCTGGACTAATCCTCCTCCCCAATAGCAGCAGAGGGGTGAAGTCTCTCCTAAGAGAAACGATCCCCCCAGGCCAAGGAAAAGGGTACCAGGGCACCTCCTGACCAAGAAACAAGGCAATACCCTAAAGTACTACACTTGATCTTAGCCAAAAGGCCGAGAAGCGATAACCCGAATGGGCCGGGCGTTGACCGAGCCTGCCTAATACTGCTGTTCACCCCTTGCAGCGATTGATTCAGCCTACTCCTAGGCAATTCCATGGGGCCCTGCAGGCTCACACACTCACAGCTACGAAGCGGGAGGTGAATAAAGGCCGGAGAGGAAGCCAGACAGGATTTGCTTCTTTTGCTTGCACCACAATGCAGTGCTGAAAGAGGAGGAATCTACATAAAAACGCCTTCCTGGCAACGCCCAAATGCCCTGCTGCCATGCAGATAAACACTGGCAGCGGCAGCCAGTGCATGCCCACAGCCACCCCTTGTTCCTTCACACCTTGTATCAGCTGTAATCCAGTCGGGTGCTGCCTGCTGAGCAGCACTGACCAACACTGCCTGGGCCCAGGCTTTTATCTATCTCTGAGGCCCCATTATGATGTCAGAAAGCTGGCTCTGGAATCCTGAGGGCTCCACTATGACACGTGCAAAGTTCCGTCTGAACTTTATATAAGACGGTGAGGCTCAGTCAGTCACTCAGTGTTGCCTGAGAGGGCAACACTGCAACAGCCGGCCGCCAGGCTGTCTTTTTTTTGCACAGCTAGTTGCCTCCAGGAGGCCACAAGAGGGAGACAAGGGACTGCAAAATGGAAAATAGGCATCCACCAACTTTACAGACAACTTCTCTTTGCTCCTACAACCTCCATCCTTGCACAGTTTGTTATTCTTCCAGGTAACATAGTAACAAATCCAAATTGCTGCTCTCTTTGTAGGCAAGCAAGGCTTTGTTGCAACTGCAATTCTTACTTCTTCTTGGAAACGTAGGGACGACAGTACATTCCATCACATCCATCTAGTGTACACAGGTAGGTCCATTGTGGCGGGCGGGCGGGCGGGGGGGGGGGGGCGGGCGGGCTGCTTGCTTTAATGGCTGTTTGCTGTTCCCCCTACTCCACTCCACTATTTGACAGTGGTGCTGCATCAATCAGTGGCTGGCTCAGGTGCAGCTCTTTAACTTACCTAAAAGGGAGGGCGGAGAGAAGACAAGGAAGGTGAATGAGCTGTTCCAATGTGAAATGGCGCAAACACAGAAACACAAACGACACAAAACAAGAGGTGGCAATGTATTCATTAATTGCATTTAATCAATGAGCTCATTATCACTCATGCATTGTCCAACAGGTGTTGAAATAATGGGATTAAAAGGGGAGATCCCTTCAGAAAGACAGAAACAATAGCAAAGACAAAAAACACTTTTGGAATCTGATTTTAGACAACACATAAGGAAAGGGTGCACCGGTCCTGGAAATACTGCAATACCAGGTCAATGCGTGGAGTGGACAGAGCAAGCTCTATTTCCATCTCCCTGTTCTAAAAATCCATTTAATATATGGTCCCCAGATAGGGGACGTATCAGATATTAAACTGATAAGAACAGATTTTTTTCAGTTGGCTACCCCCTCGCGGGGGTGTCAATGATTTATTTATAAAAATTTCAATTTTACAATAAAACACATTTTAGTTACACAGATACATACAAATAATTTTTACATTGTAACAATAGTAAAATCAAATTTTCATAAAATTTATGTAGAGGGACATGGGGCAAATCTTTATTTATTTGGAGTTCCAGTCAGTCACAAACCATTTATTTAGAAGGGTGGCATTCCTTTTTTTGTCTAATAAAAAATAAATATACATCTCACTAAAACAAAGACCTAAAACATCATCAACCGATAAAACGTCGTGCTTAAAAAGGAGGATGTTCCTGGCCTTCCATAGAGCTTCTTTGGCGCAGTTCATCGTCTTCCATGCAATTATCTTCTGACTCGCGGTTGGGCATCCTAAAAAGTCCATATAAAATATCTTCATAGTTTAAGTCCTTTAGGTCTGCCATCTTCACCAAAAGAGGGAATATTTTTTTCCAAAATTGTTTTGCAAAGTCACATGTCCAAAAAATATGTCTTATAGTTTCCTCGGCCTGGCAGCCTTCCCTCGGGCAGACGGCAGACCTCGCGAATCCTCTTCTGTACTGGAATGCCCGGCATGGAAGACATTGATGAACGCAGCTCCAGGCCAGGTCCATCTGTGCATTAAAAAGATAAAACACATTAATCATTTTGAAAATAAAAGCACATCGTTGCGTATTAAAATTCTCTACATTGCTAACCGTCTCGCTCTCTCTCAGGTCTTTTATTAGTTTTTTGCTATTCTTAAGTTCATTCACGGTCTTCCCTTTTAAATTGAAGAGAGCCACTATTTTTTCTAAAATTACGTAGTTTGCTGGTAATTTAAAAGCGTATGGTGAGGATAAAATTATGTTAAACCAACCAAACCTCCGCATAAAAAACCCAGTATTAAAACGTAAAAAGTAAGACCAATAGTGCTCTTTAAAAAGGGAATTAAAACAGAAACTAAAGAACTTAATTAAAAGAAACCTATTAAAATCAGGAAAATCTTTGCCACCCTTTGGTTTGGACTTTATTACCGTTTCTCGTTTCAATTTCTCCATCCTGGAACTCCAAAAGAAGGTAAAACATGCTTTTGTTATTTTTCGTAATAAAACTGTTGGGGGAGGGAACACCATGCTTGTATATAAAAGAAGGGGTAAAATGACCATTTTTATGATTAAAATTTTTCCCTCCATGGTGAGTTTCCTCATATTCCACATACAAATTTTATTGTTTACCTTCTGCGCCACCATGTCCCAACTTATAAAACCATTGTCGTGCTCACTGAAGGAGATACCTAAAACTTTAATAGTATCTGACACAGGAACGGGTACGTCTCTAAAAACCATGCTTCCTATTCTTAAAATATTACTTTTGCTGAAATTTATTCTAAAACCGGAAGCACAGCAATAAAACTCAATTTGTTTTAGGGCTTTCTGAAGCGAGAGGGTGTCCCTACAAAGTATCGCCACATCATCCATGTACCCCACTGCTTTAGCCTCTATGCCGCCTCCCCCTGGCAGGGGGACTCCACGTATTTGTTTATCACGGCGTATTGCGCATAGCAGAGGCTCTAGTGCACATATGAAAAGCAGTGGGGACAAGGGACACCCCTGCTTCACCCCAGAGTTTAAAAGAACGTCCTGTGTCTTAAAACCATTTACTAAAATTTTGCTTGTGCAATCTTTATAAAAGGCTTTAATAGATAGTAAAAAACCTTCAGGTATACCCATCCGCTCTAAAACCTTAAAAAGATAAAAGTGCGATACTCGGTCGAAAGCTTTTTGAAAATCTATGGATAAAATGGCTAATTTTCCGTTTCTAGATTTTGTGTCTTCAATCGCATCTTTTATTAAATTAATATTATCCCAGATGCTGCGGCCTGGCACCCCACACACCTGGTTAGAGTGTATGATGTGGGGTACTATGGCTTTTAAACGGTTTGCACATAGTTTTGCCATTATTTTGTAGTCACTATTCAGAAGGGTTATTGGTCTCCAATTCTCTAAAACTGCGATGTCACCTTTTTTGTATAGCAAGGAGACCTCACCCTTCCGCCAGGACTTAGGCAGCATCTTGGAATGAAAGACTTCGGTAAAAAGGTTTAAGAGATCATCTTTTAAAATATCATAAAATTTGACATAAAACTCGCTGGGTATACCGTCCGGGCCAGGAACTTTACCTGCTTTAAAACTCTTCACTGTCTCTAAAATCTCCTGCTCCGACAGTTCCTGCAATAAAAAATTCTGGGAGACAGGGTCTAAAACAGTGGTAATCTCCTTCAGCGAGTCACGCATAAAATCACGATCCACAGTTTTCACATTAAAAAGGTCAGTATAAAACTCATGAACTTTACTTAAAAGACCCTGTACATCCGACACCCCATCAATATTTTTAAGAATTGCTTTTTTATTGTTTATTTTCTTAAAAAAGTACCTGGAGCAGGTCTCGTTCTCTTCCACGTGCTGTACTTTAGAACGAAATATAATTTCTTTACCTTTCTGCTCCAGGCACTGAGCTATCTCTTTTTTTAAGTTGGCGATGTCGTCTTGTACCTCTATCTCGTGTTCTCTCATCTTGTACAGGGTCTGTAGGCGGGTGTTGAGAATTTTAAAAAAAGCTTGCTTCTCTCTAGCTTTCGCCACGCTTTTTTTAATAAAAAATTCTTTTATTTTCCTTTTCATTTTCTCCCACCATGCGGTGATGGGAGCCCGTGTGTCTCTCACCCACCTACTCTCTTTGTAAAATTCAATAAAATCTGTAAAAACCTGTGGATCATCTAAAAGGGAAACATTTAACTTCCAGGACTTTTTACTAATAATGTTATTAAAATCACGCTTTACATAAAATGATAAAAGCTTGTGATCAGAAAAAACATTGGTTAAAACTTCACATTTAAAAGGCAGTAGATTCTCATTACAAAATATAAAATCTATCCTGGAGCTACAGGTGGCGTTGCTCCAGGTAACGCCGGCTTCCTCTGGACTGCTCCTGTTACACTCTTTATAAACGTCTTTTAATTTAAAATCACCCACCATATCTTTGAGCAGTCCAGAGGTCTTGTCATAGTTTCTGCTTGTAGCGCTGGTAAGCCGGCGTTCCCCCCTCAGGATACAATTAAAATCACCTGCGAGGATAAAAGGCTCAGTCGTGTTAATAAAAAGAGGTAAAATCGCTAACATTTCTGCTCTTTCATTTTTATCTGGTGAGCCGTAAAAATTTAAAAACTGCCATTTCACACCGTCAATAAAAGCCTTAACCAATAAAATACGTCCTGGAAGAATCTCTTGGATAAAATCGATTAAAACGTTTCCCTTAAAAAGAATGGCGACCCCTGCTGATCTGGACTCGTTAGATCCAGACCAGACTGATGGACCATACTTCCAATCCTCTTGGTATTTATGGTACTTCATCATATGGGGAATGCCGCACTCCTGCAGGAAAAAAACAGAGGCTGCCAGGCCAGCTAAAAAGCTGAAGAGAGCAACCCTTCTAACTTTGGACTTGGCGCCCCTCACGTTGAGGGAGATTCCCTTTACTTCTGACATTGTGGAGATTAAAATAGCGTCTTGATTTTAAAATAATAAATATTCGTGGAACTTAAAATCAGACATTTCCTCCACCAGCATTACCAGAACTCTCGTTTGCGCTCATATCCCCACCCTCGTCCGAATCGCCTGCAAAGAGGGACGAAAAGGGAGAGGAACTACCTTCACTGAGAGCCGTGCCAGCAACTCTTATCTCGTACAAGGGGAGCCCACTCTCGCTTAGCGTCACCTGGGTCTCCACTGGGTGACCACGTAGGTCCATTTCGGGTGGGTCCCCCAAGGGCCCCGCCTCTCCCCCCAGGCTCTGTTGACGCCGTCTTAGAGGGGGAGGTTGCGCACACGGCGGGGTGTCCGGTATCTGGGAGGGAACAGTGCCCACCCTCCTCACCAGGTCAGGCGAGGAGGTGGTCCTAGGAGGAGCCTCACTTTTCTTCACGTATGTGTCCATCTGCTCCTCCCCTGATTCCCTCCTACCAGCACGCTCCTGTTTTCCCTTTTTTCGGGGACCCACCGCTACCCAGTTCTCCTGCTCGGAGTCAGACTCCTGAGACCCAGGTACAGGAGCAGGCCCGGCACCCACTGGACAACCAGCCCTCTGGGATGCCACAGTATCATTGGTGGCCTGCTCCTTTTCCGCCTTTCGCTTAGCTTGCCTTTTGTCATTGGCGCTGGGCTCCTTCCTTTCCTCAGAGGTTGCTGGCTGCAAGGCACCTGCTTTGGCTCCATTACTCCGCACCACTGAAGCCCAGGTGCCTCGCTGCTCCTTCGCGGCCCCGGCATGCTCCTCTCCCCGGGGGTGGGACTGGTCTGCTGGTGGAGCACGTGGGGGCGCCTCGGGTTGCTCATTTTCTTCGCCTCGGTACCTATGGGGACAAGAATAGTACAAATGACCAGTTTTTTGGCAAAAATTACATTTTTTCTCTTGTGAGCACTCTCTCATATTGTGCTCTTTGCTTCCACAGTTTCTACAGGTGACATCGCAGTTAAAACTGGTATGTCCATAAGTACCGCAGGCCCTGCAGAAGTTTGGCATCCCTGAAAAATAGAGGTCGCCATTCACATTTCCAATTTTAAAACGAGCCGGTGGTAATCTCGTTTCCTGGGTGGAGGGGTCCTTTATCAATGTTACTAAGAACTTCCACTTGACGGTCCACACTCCACACTCGTTCATAACTCTCCCCAACAGTTTGACATTCTTGAAGTAGGCAGCTAAGAATGCTGCCACTTCCATATCCTTCACATATGGGGAGTACATTTTAATCACCACGAGTTTCGTAATTTCGAAGGCATGTTCTACTACCTGGACTCCCGCTACCACGAGTTCACCTTTTCTCCTCTCAGCTCGGTCCATGGCATCACGGAGGATTCCTTCTCCCATAAAGGTGACATCGAAAATTCCTCGTTTCGGGTAGTCCTGGATTGCCAAAATCTCGTTCTTGTGGACCGCCAGTAGTTCTTCCAAGATCTTGTGGACCAAGAATTTTACGCCACGTGGACCGCCTCCACCCTCTGCCACGATAAATCGGGCAGAGTTCCTTAGCCGGGCATACACCGGCACCGCATCTGGCTCGCCTGCCATTTCCGTGGCCAGGCCGAACCGCACAGCAAAAAGCTGCGCCCTATGGGGTCCTGAGACGTACCAAAGGGCTGGGGGGGGATCGCAACTCGTTGCTCAGGACTAAGCCTCTCTCCCAAATAGCAGCACGGGGGTGAAGTCCAGGCGAACCTGGACGATCCCCCGAGGCCGAGAGAGAGGGTACCTGAGCACCTTCTGACTAAAAACCTCCTGTATAAATACACTTGGTCTTAGCCAAAAGGCCGAGAAGCGATAACCCGAATGGGCCGGGCGTTGACCGAGCCTGCCTAATACTGCTGTTCACCCCTTGCAGCGATTGATTCAGCCTACTCCTAGGCAATTCCATGGGGCCCTGCAGGCTCACACACTCACAGCTACGAAGCGGGAGGTGAATAAAGGCCGGAGAGGAAGCCAGACAGGATTTGCTTCTTTTGCTTGCACCACAATGCAGTGCTGAAAGAGGAGGAATCTACATAAAAACGCCTTCCTGGCAACGCCCAAATGCCCTGCTGCCATGCAGATAAACACTGGCAGCGGCAGCCAGTGCATGCCCACAGCCACCCCTTGTTCCTTCACACCTTGTATCAGCTGTAATCCAGTCGGGTGCTGCCTGCTGAGCAGCACTGACCAACACTGCCTGGGCCCAGGCTTTTATCTATCTCTGAGGCCCCATTATGATGTCAGAAAGCTGGCTCTGGAATCCTGAGGGCTCCACTATGACACGTGCAAAGTTCCGTCTGAACTTTATATAAGACGGTGAGGCTCAGTCAGTCACTCAGTGTTGCCTGAGAGGGCAACACTGCAACAGCCGGCCGCCAGGCTGTCTTTTTTTTGCACAGCTAGTTGCCTCCAGGAGGCCACAAGAGGGAGACAAGGGACTGCAAAATGGAAAATAGGCATCCACCAACTTTACAGACAACTTCTCTTTGCTCCTACAACCTCCATCCTTGCACAGTTTGTTATTCTTCCAGGTAACATAGTAACAAATCCAAATTGCTGCTCTCTTTGTAGGCAAGCAAGGCTTTGTTGCAACTGCAATTCTTACTTCTTCTTGGAAATGTAGGGACGACAGTACATTCCATCACATCCATCTAGTGTACACAGGTAGGTCCATTGTGGCGGGCGGGCGGGCGGGGGGGGGGGGCGGGCGGGCTGCTTGCTTTAATGGCTGTTTGCTGTTCCCCCTACTCCACTCCACTATTTGACTGTGGTGCTGCATCAATCAGTGGCTGGCTCAGGTGCAGCTCTTTAACTTACCTAAAAGGGAGGGCGGAGAGAAGACAAGGAAGGTGAATGAGCTGTTCCAATGTGAAATGGCGCAAACACAGAAACACAAACGACACAAAACAAGAGGTGGCAATGTATTCATTAATTGCATTTAATCAATGAGCTCATTATCACTCATGCATTGTCCAACAGGTGTTGAAATAATGGGATTAAAAGGGGAGATCCCTTCAGAAAGACAGAAACAATAGCAAAGACAAAAAACACTTTTGGAATCTGATTTTAGACAACACATAAGGAAAGGGTGCACCGGTCCTGGAAATACTGCAATACCAGACCAATGCGTGGAGTGGACAGAGCAAGCTCTATTTCCATCTCCCTGTTCTAAAAATCCATTTAATATATGGTCCCCAGATAGGGGACGTATCAGATATTAAACTGATAAGAACAGATTTTTTTTTCAGTTGGCTACCCCCTCGCGGGGGTGTCAATGATTTATTAATAAAAATTCAATTTTACAATAGATAACACTACAATTACATCAAACATTTTCATATTGTTACAATAGTAAAAATCAAATTACATTAATATTTATAGGGGGACATGGTGGCAAATCTTTATTTATTGGAGTTCCAGTCAGTCACAAACCATTTATTTAGAAGGGTGGCATTTGCTTTCCTGTCAATTAAATAATATAAATACATCTCACTAAAACAAAGACCTAAAACATCATCCGTTGTTAAAACGTCGTGTTTAAAAAGAAGGATGTTCCTGGCCTTCCAAAGAGCTTCTTTAGCGCAATTCATCGTCTTCCATGCTATTGTCTTCTGATTCGCGGTCGGGCATCCAAATTGTCCATATAAAATATCATCGTAACATAACTCCTTCAGGTCTGCCATCTTTTCCATAAGAGGGAATATCTTTTTCCAAAAATGTTGTGCAAAGTAACATGTCCAAAGTAAATGACGCACTGTCTCCTCAGCCTGGCAGCCTTCCCTCGGGCAGACGGCAGACCTCGCAAATCTTCTTCTGTATTGGAATGCCCGGCATGGAAGACATTGATGAATGCAGCTCCAGGCCAGGTCCTTCTGTGTGTTAAAGAGATAAAATATGTTAGACATTTTCCAGATAAAACCACTGCGTTTTTCGTTAAAATTGTCTATTCTGCTGACCGCATCCTCTCTTTTTAGGTCGATTAAAAGCTTCTTGCTATTTTTAAGATCATTAATACTCTTCCCTTTTAATTTAAATAAAGCAACTATTTTTTCTAAAATTACATATTGTGGGGGTAAATTAAAAGCATAAGGTGAGGTTAAAATAATCTGGAACCACCCACACCTTCTCATAAAAAACCCTGTATTATAACGTAAATAAAACGACCAATAGTGCTCTTTAAAAAGGGAATTAAAACAGAAGCTAAAAAATTTTAGTAAAAGAAACCTATTAAAATCTGGAAAGTCTTTGCCACCCTTTGGTTTGGACTTCATCACGATTCCTCTCTTTAATTTCTCCATTCTGGAACTCCAAAAGAAAGTAAAACAAGCTTTGGTTATTTTTCTCAGTAAAACCATGGGAGGAGGGAAAACCATACTCAGATATAAAAGCAGGGGTAAAATGACCATTTTAATAATTAAAATTTTTCCCTCCATAGTAAGCTTCCTCATATTCCACATACATATCTTCTTGTTTACTTTCTGCGCCACCATGTCCCAACTGATAAAACCATTGTCGTACTCACTGAAGGAGACCCCTAAAATTTTAATATTATCCGACACAGGAACTGGTATGTCACTAAAAACCATGCTTCCTATGCTTAAAATACTACTCTTGCTAAAGTTTATCTTAAAACTGGAAGCACAGCAATAAAACTCTATCTGCTTGAGGGCTCTCTGAAGCGACCGGGTGTCCCTGCATAATACCGCTACATCATCCATGTACCCCACTGCTTTAGCCTTTATGCCGCCTCCCCCTGGTAGGGGGACTCCACGTATCAACTTGTCTCGGTGAATTGCGCATAATAGAGGCTCTAACGCACATATAAAAAGCAGTGGGGACAAGGGACACCCCTGCTTCACCCCAGAGTTTAAAAATACGTCCTGTGTCTTAAAACCATTTACTAAAATCTTACTTGTACAATTTTTATAAAAGGCTTTGATGGATAATAAAAATCCTTCAGGTATACCCATACGCTCTAAAACCTTAAACAAATAAAAGTGAGAGACACGGTCAAAAGCTTTTTCAAAGTCTATTGATAAAATTGCTAAATTATTCTTCCTAGACCTCGTGTCCTCAATCACATCTTTAATAAGGTTAAGATTGTCCCAGATGCTGCGGCCTGGCACCCCACATACTTGGTTGGAATGTATTATGTGGGGTATTATGGCTTTCATCCGGTTCGCACATAATTTAGCCATGATCTTGTAGTCGCTGTTTAGAAGGGTTATTGGTCTCCAGTTCTTTAAAACTGCGATGTCACCCGTCTTGTATAATAGGGAGACCTCACCCTTCTGCCAGGACTTAGGCAGCATCTTGGATTTAAAAACTTCTGCGTATAGTAAAAACAAATCTTCTTTTAAAAGATCATAAAATTTTACATAAAACTCACTGGGTATACCGTCCGGACCAGGAACTTTACCTGCTTTAAAACTTTTAACTGTTTCTAAAATCTCCTGCTCCGTCAGGTCCTGCAATAAAAAATTCTGGGAGACAGGGTCTAAAACAGTGGTAATCTCCTTCAGTGAGTCACGCATAAAATCACGATCCACAGTCTTAACATTAAAAAGGTCAGTATAAAACTCATGAACTTTACTTAAAAGACCCTGTACATCCGACACACCTTCAATATTTTTGATGACAGCCCTTTTATTGTTGATTTTTTTAAAAAAGTACCTGGAGCAGGTCTCGTTCTCCTCTATGTTTTGAATTTTTGAACGAAAGATTATTTCTTTACCTTTCTGCTCCAGGCACTGGGCTATCTCCTTTTTAAGGTCGGTGATGTCGGCTTCCACTTCTATTTCATTGTCTCGCATTTTGTACAGGGTCTGCAGACGGGTGTTTAGTGTATTAAAAACAGCATATTTTATTTTGGCTTTTACCACACTCTTTTTAATAAAAAAATCTTTTATTTTACTTTTCATCTTCTCCCACCATGCACTGATGGGAGCTCTGGTATCTCTCACCCGCCTGCTTTTCTTGTAAAATTCAATAAAATCGGTTAAAACCTGTGGATCATCTAAAAGGGAAACATTCATCTTCCAGGACTTCTTACAAATAAGATTATTAAGATCACGCTTCACATAAAAAGATAAAAGCCTATGATCTGAAAACACGTTGGTTAAAACTTCACATTTAAAAGGCAGTAAGTTCTCATTACAAAATATAAAATCTATCCTGGAGCTACAGGTGGCGTTGCTCCAGGTAACGCCGGCTTCCTCTGGACTGCTCCTGTTACATTCTTTGTAAACATCTTTTAAATTAAAATCGCTCACCATATTTTTGAGCAGTCCAGAGGTCTTATCGTAATTTCTGCTTGTAGCACTTGTAAGCCGGCGTTCCCCTCTCAGGATACAGTTAAAATCACCTGCGAGGATAAAAGGCTCAGTTGTGTTAATAAAAAGAGGTAAAACTTCTAGCATTTCTGCCCTCTCATTTTTATCAGGTGAGCCATAAAAATTTAAAAACTGCCATTTCACACCGTCAATAAAAGCCTTAACCAATAAAATACGTCCTGGTAAGATTTCTTGAATAAAATCAATTAAAACGTTTCCCTTAAATAGAATGGCGACCCCTGCTGATCTGGACTCGTTTGATCCAGACCAGACGGATGGACCATATTTCCAATCTTCTTTATATTTGGTGTACTTCATCGTATGGGGAATACCGCACTCCTGCAGGAAAAAAACAGAGGCTGCCAGGCAAGATAAAAAATTGAAGAGAGCAACCCTTCTTACTTTAGACTTGGCGCCCCTCACGTTGAGGGATATTCCCTTTAGTTCAGACATTGTGGAGTTTTGAATGCGTATTTGATTTTAAAATAATAAATAGTAGCGGTATTTTAAAATCACACATTTTCTCCACCAGCAATACCAAATATCTCACTTGGGCTCAGATACCCGCCCCCGTCCGAATCATTTGTCAGGAGGGAGAACGAAGGAGGGTAACGCCAGCAACCAAACTCATTCGGATCTCCCTGGGTCTCAAACGGTTGACCGTCTAGGTCGGGTGGGTCCCCTAGGGGGCTCGCACCTCCCCCCTGGGACCGTGCAGGCCCTTCTGGAGGGGGAGGTTGCGCACAAGGTGGGGTGTCAGTTTCCACGGGGGGAACAGTGCCCGCCCTCCTCACCAGTCGCGGCGAGGAGGGGGTTCTAGGAGGAGCCGCATCGTTTTTCACCGTTGTGTCCATCTGCTCCTCCCCTGTCTCCCCCCTACTGACTCTGGCTTGCCTCCCTTTTTTACGGGGACCCACCGGCACCTCGTCCTCTTCATCCGACGAGGATGCCAGAGACCCAGGGCTTGGAGCAGGCCCGGCACCCCCTGAGCAACCAGCCTTCTGGGATGCCTCAGTTTTTCCGGCCTGCTCCTTTTCCGCCTTCCGCTTAGTCTGCCGCTTTTCCTTCGCACTGGGCTCCCCTTTATCCTCCAAGGTTGCTGGCTGCGAGGTACCTCTCTCCTCTTTCGTGTGGCTGGTCTGTTCCTCTCCCTGGGGACGGGTTTGGTCCGCTGGTGGAGCACGTGGGGGCGCTCCGGGTTGCTCATCTTCTTCGCCTCGGTACCTATAGGGGCAAGAAAAATACAGATGACCAGTTTTCTGACAAAAGTTACATTTTTTTTTTCCTATGCATTCTCTTATTGTGTGCTCTTTGCTTCCGCAGTTTCTGCAGGTGACATCGCAGTTGTAACTGGTATGCCCATAGGTACCGCAGGCCCTGCAGAAGTTTGGCATCCCCGAGAAGTAGAGGTCGCCATTCACTGTTCCAATTTTAAAACGAGCCGGTGGGAGTCTCGTATTTTGGGTGGAGGGGTCCTTTATCAAAGTCACTAAGTACTTCCACTTGACGGTCCACACACCGCACTCGTTCATAACTCTCCCCATAAGCTTGATGTTCTTGAAGTAGGCAGCTAAGAATGCTGCCACTTCCTGGTCCTTCACATATGGGGAATACATCTTAATCACCACGAGTTTGGTTACCTCAAAAGCATGCTCTATTACCTGGACTCCCAAAGACGTGAGTTGAACTTTTTCCCTCTCAGCTTTGTCCATAGCATCACGGAGGATACCTTCTCCAACAAAAGTTATGTCAAAAACTCCACGCCTTGGGTAATCCTGGATCGCCAAAATTTCATGCTTGCGGACCGCCAGCAACTTCTCGAGGATTTCGTAGACGAGGAACTTGACACCTCGTGGACCGCCTCCACCCTCTGCCAAGATGACTCTAGCAGAGTTTCGCAGCCGGGCGTACACCGGCACCGCATCGGGTTCGCCTGCCATTAGCGTGGCCAGGTCGAACCGCGCAGCTTTCGCTGCGCCCCTTGACGTACAGAGACCAAGGGGCTGGGGGGATCGCAACTCGTTGCTCAGGACTAAGCCTCTCTCCCAAATAGCAGCACGGGGGTGAAGTCCAGGCGAACCTGGACGATCCCCCGAGGCCGAGAGAGAGGGTACCTGAGCACCTTCTGACTAAAAACCTCCTGTATAAATACACTTGGTCTTAGCCAAAAGGCCGAGAAGCGATAACCCGAATGGGCCGGGCGTTGA
Source organism: Rhinoderma darwinii (assembly GCF_050947455.1). Lineage (NCBI taxonomy): Eukaryota > Metazoa > Chordata > Amphibia > Anura > Rhinodermatidae > Rhinoderma > Rhinoderma darwinii. The sequence goes on from NC_134691.1 coordinate 213,122,592, forward strand.
CCGAGCCTGCCTAATACTGCTGTTCACCCCTTGCAGCGATTGATTCAGCCTACTCCTAGGCAATTCCATGGGGCCCTGCAGGCTCACACACTCACAGCTACGAAGCGGGAGGTGAATAAAGGCCGGAGAGGAAGCCAGACAGGATTTGCTTCTTTTGCTTGCACCACAATGCAGTGCTGAAAGAGGAGGAATCTACATAAAAACGCCTTCCTGGCAACGCCCAAATGCCCTGCTGCCATGCAGATAAACACTGGCAGCGGCAGCCAGTGCATGCCCACAGCCACCCCTTGTTCCTTCACACCTTGTATCAGCTGTAATCCAGTCGGGTGCTGCCTGCTGAGCAGCACTGACCAACACTGCCTGGGCCCAGGCTTTTATCTATCTCTGAGGCCCCATTATGATGTCAGAAAGCTGGCTCTGGAATCCTGAGGGCTCCACTATGACACGTGCAAAGTTCCGTCTGAACTTTATATAAGACGGTGAGGCTCAGTCAGTCACTCAGTGTTGCCTGAGAGGGCAACACTGCAACAGCCGGCCGCCAGGCTGTCTTTTTTTTGCACAGCTAGTTGCCTCCAGGAGGCCACAAGAGGGAGACAAGGGACTGCAAAATGGAAAATAGGCATCCACCAACTTTACAGACAACTTCTCTTTGCTCCTACAACCTCCATCCTTGCACAGTTTGTTATTCTTCCAGGTAACATAGTAACAAATCCAAATTGCTGCTCTCTTTGTAGGCAAGCAAGGCTTTGTTGCAACTGCAATTCTTACTTCTTCTTGGAAATGTAGGGACGACAGTACATTCCATCACATCCATCTAGTGTACACAGGTAGGTCCATTGTGGCGGGCGGGCGGGCGGGCTGCTTGCTTTAATGGCTGTTTGCTGTTCCCCCTACTCCACTCCACTATTTGACTGTGGTGCTGCATCAATCAGTGGCTGGCTCAGGTGCAGCTCTTTAACTTACCTAAAAGGGAGGGCGGAGAGAAGACA